>NW_003852475.1:1194233-1295033 GCF_000181295.1 Otolemur garnettii | reverse complement strand
ATGTCAGGAGAGGTGACAAACATCTAGCTGTGACGTCAGGAGAGATGACAAACATTAGCTGTGACGTCAGGAGAGATGACAAACATTAGCTGTGACGTCAGGAGAGCGCCACCATCCCCCGTGAGCCTTCTCCAAGGGGAAGCAGATGCGCTGCTTTGTCTGTGCAATTGAACCTAATTGGGAAAGAAAAGATTTCTGTCTTTATTAGTGGAAGTGAGATTTACTGTAGCATGTCTCAGTGGAGGTTTCAAGATTGCAGTAGGGGTGGAATTCTAGAAACAGAACAGCAAATAGAGATGGCATTTGAGGTGTCCCCATCCCGTTCACTGCAGTGTACTTTGGCATTTCAAGGTCAGGATAGTAAGACAGGTTTGCTAAGAGTTGTTGGGAAGTCTTTGTCCAAACTTTATGATGTTTATGGTATATATGTATATGTCCTCTGCTACTGATAGATGACAGATGCTGGTATGTTTTTCCTGGGTGGTCACCCTTATGCTAGAATGCTTCTGGGTTCAGGGCTGGATCTACAACTTTTCAAGAGTATTGACACAGAACAGAGAGGAGAGTGACTAGAGAGGCCTCTGGGTCCCAGATCGGCTGAGCAAAGGGCAGCCTGTCCATTTGTTGGGCAGCACTGGCAAGATGAAAGCACTGTGGGCGATGGGAGAGAAAGTGCTGGGGCTGAGTAAGCTCATCTGCCGCACGCTGGGATCCACACTCTATTTGAGAAAGAGTTTGGGTCTCTTTGCTCTGAAAGCTATACCATTAACAGAAATAACAAATGTGGCCTTTTAAAAATGGAAGAAAATGGCTCTGAGCGAAAGTTAAATATGGAAGATAAGAAGCGATATACTGTATCTGCCAAGATGAAAGGAGGAGGAGCTGTTTTTTGGTCTTAGCTGTAGTCTCAAGGTACCTCCTGGAAGTTGGTAAGTTTACAGTACATTGAATTCAGTGACTGCTGACTCAGAAGGAGGACTAGGCTCTCTAGAAAGCCCAGCAGGTGGAGCAGACGGAGCCAGGCACCAGGGAAGACTAGGATCAGTGGCCCTACACCATGCTAGAGCTCTTCCCCTGAGCCATTGGCCAGATAATCTCTTTGGTTTTGAGTCCCTGTGGTGAAAAGGACATAGGACCCCACGAACTGTGCACATGGCTCTGTCAGGCGTATATGGGAATTAATCCGTTAATGAAAATGCTGGTTGAGAGCCTTTCATATGACACTATTCTAGACAGTCAAATGCAGGCAACATCTGTGGTCAAAAATGCATACCTCTTGAAGTTCACTCTTTTTTTTTTTGCAGTTTTTTGGGGCCAGGTTTGAACCTGCCACCTCTGGTATATGGGGCTGGCAACCTACTCCTTTGAGCCACAGGCACGGCCCTCCCCCTTTTTTTTAAAGATGGAGTCTCCCTTATGTGCCTAGCTCACAGTAACCTCAAACTCTTGGGCTCAAGAGATCCCCTTGCCTCAGTCTCCTGAGTAGCTGGAATTACAGGCTCCCACCACCACACCTGGTTATTTCCTCTATTTTTGGTAGAGACAGGGTCTCACTTTTGCTCGGGCTGGTCTCTAATTCCTGAGCTCAGGGGATCCACCTGCCTCATCCTCCCAGAGTGCTAGGATTACAGGCCTCAGCCACTATGCCCAGCCCAAAGTTCACTTTTGAAAACTGTGTTTCCCCGAAAATAAGACACATTTATTTTTTCTCAAGAAGACACACTAGGGCTTATTTTCAGGGAATGTCTTCCTCTCCATGCTGAAATGTGTGGCATGGCTATGCAGATATGCTACATAGCCACGCCCATCACTAGGTCTTATTATCGGAGTAGAGCTTATATTTAACAAATGCATAGACATCCTGCTAGGGCTTATTTTTGGGGTAGGTCTTATTTTCAGGGAAACATGATAGCTTGACAAAAATTTTACATCAAGGAATGTGGCTTCATAGAGTAGTGATTAGATGCATGGGCTCGAGAACCCTGTTGTCTTAGTTCAAATCTGACTCCAGCTATGTAACCTTGAACATGTTACTTGATCTCTTTGGACTTTGATTTTCTAATCTGGAAAGTGGAAATAATAATTTTACTTAGCTCACTTATCAGGATAAAGTGAGTTGTGATATAAATTGCTTAAGATAGCACCTTGCAAATATCAAATGCACATTTAAGGTTAGGTATTAATATTCTCATCACTATTATGATGGCAATGTTATATTTTTGTAGCCGACAACGAGTCAGATCTTGTCTATGTACCTCTCTTGGGCAAGAGTATAAGTTGATAGACAGGTAGGGAGAAGGAATGTGTAGGGGGAGACACTTTCTTCCATGTAAGTAAGAAGAAAATCCTTTTCATACAGAATGGAATTGTCACCCTTTAGAAGTCACATGATCAAATGCCATTTCACTGCAAATGTAAACTTTTATTATTGTTACATCATTCTCCATGAAGTAGTTTAGAAAGAAACCACTCTGGGATTATTCTTAATTACAGAAAAGATATGCTTTACTGTGGGAATTTACCTTAAATAATAGCTAAACCATTGTGCTGTCTTCAGCTGCTAAGTGACATTTAGAAGAGCTGGCCAAGCAGGTTGGGCAACAGATTATATTATTATTAATATGAAATTATTATTTCAGGTTATAACTATGTACTATGAAGTATTGTCACATAAAAATTTTATTTTTACAAAAGGGCTTGGATTTTATCACATGATACTTCTGTGGGAGTGTACTTGGGAAGAGGCCATCGTTGTGAAGGATTTTATATGACAGACAATACAACCTATTAATCTCAAGACCTGAAGAGTGCTGGAGCCAGAGGAAACCATTTGAGCTGAAATTTTTAATTTGCATATAATTCAGGGTAGTGATGCTTATTTCTGAGACATTACTAGGTAATCCTGTCATCCAGAATCTAGCCTGCCAATCATAAACCATCTCAAAAGGGAGATCTATAAGGTTGACTGCCAGAGCCTACAAAAAGAGAAAAAAAATATTTTAAATCACAAGCTGAAGAAATGTCAGCCCCCTAAAACCAGATTTCAAGTTTAAAGCCTTTTTGGTGGCGATAGTTCAGTTCTTCAGTTTATATATGTGGTGAATTTTAAAGAGAGTTTAATACTATACTGAAATGAAAGATATTTTATAGCTTGGATAATGGGGGCTATTCTCTAAACTTAAGGATTTTAAAGATAAAAGTGATTAAGATGAAACAGGAATGAAACATTCTTCACTATTTGTGTGTGTTTAAATTTAAAATAGAGGAAACTAGCCTAGGGCAATAATATAAAATACATAGGGACTAGTTACATAAAGAAAGACCTTCATGTCAGCACTATTCAGAAGGAGAAAAAATAAGTCATATAGATGACCAAAACCCAAACTAGTGATTAATTAAAACATGTTATAGCCATTTAAATTTTTGTGAAGACCATGTGAAAAAATGAAAAATTAGTCATGGTGTAACAATGAACAAGTTATAAATTTGTGTTAGAACTGTATGTCTATAAAGTGTGAACCAGGCAAAATAACTGACATGAAGTATAACATTTAAAAAAATTATTATTGTTTTCTTTTTCTCAGATTTTAGGGTTTCTTTTACCTGGAATGATCCTTTCCCATTTGGGGCGGGGGTTAAGTGATCTCTTTCATCCTTCTGTTCTCTGCAGATGTGTTACCTCTTCAGACAGACCTTCCCTGACGTGCCCTCTGCATCGGCCCCACTGCAGGCCCGCGTTTTGTACTGCCAGGGCAAGCTCCTTAGTTTGTCCAGCATTCTCTGAGAACAAACACCACATGCCTCTCAGCCTTACCCTCGTACTGTACTGAACACAGCACTCAGCATAGAGAAGGCACTCCGAAATCTGTTGACTGGCAAAGTTAATGGTTAAATCAACTTACTTGATCATAGTGAGAAATATTTTTATGACAGCAAAAGGCTTAGGATTCCTCCCAGGGTACCAAGGGAGCAAATTAGTAACCAGAAGGTGACTGGACTGAGTGGTATGCAGTGCCAGGGATGGCAATGATCCTAAAGGCATGAGCTTTGGATACTGGCGATACCAGAAAAGCATCTGTGTTTTATACCCTGACCTTGAGACAGCCCCCTCCCCCTAAGCCAGTGCCTCTGTCTTTTGTCCGCACTTTACACCCTGCTCATTCTGTCTTCCCGACTTTTGATTTTCTCAGTTCTTTTCTGCTAGAGATTTTGCTTCTCTTTTCTTCTCTCTCCAGATTTGCAGCTGTAGTTTATTCGTTTTCACTGACAGGTGGTTTTACGTTGTGTGGATACACCACAATTTATTCTGATACAAATTTGAGCCTAAACAGGGATCTTGTAAATTTTTCTTGGAACTCTTACCTAGCAGTAAGAGTTTCTTGATGGCACCCACCCAGGGGTAGAGTACCTGGTCCATAGGCTGTGAGCATCTTGAACTTGAACATTATCATATGGTGCTAAATCGTTTACCAAAGCGATTGTGAAGTTTGCAGACCTACAAGCAGTGCAGGACAGTCACTGTTACTCTGCGCCAGGGTTCATCACTCTGGCACTGTTGATGTTTGAGGCCCAATATTTCTTTGTTGGGGTACTAAGCTGTCCACGGGTAGCAAGATGATCCGTGGCACTTCTTGCCTCTCCCCAGTAGATGTCAGTAGCAGTCCTCCTCCGGGTGTGACAGCCAGGTCTCCAGACTTGACCAGATGTCTTCTGGGGGGTGGGGGGACAGAAACACCCTCTAGTGAAAATGACAGCTCAGTCTTTGCCTGCGCGTGGCCTTATCTGATCTCTCTTTCTGCCTGATAACAGAAGGAAGCCAGGTGCGTTGATGTAGACTCCACACGCCTTGGAGGGGGAATCTCGTCAGGCACCCAAATAGAGCTGATCGTTTCCTGTGAGATGTTCTCCCACGGATCTCTTCTAAAATAAATTATCTCATTTCCAATTTCTAGGGCTATGATAATGTTTTAAATTTTCATTTGGACAGATCTATAGAAAGTAGGGATTCCAGGAAGACAGAAGGACAGGGGTTGAAGAATGTGAGCAAGCCAGGCTGGAAGCTTGCGAGCCGTAGGAGAATCCCCTATGGGGGGGTACTCGGTCTGGGGAAGCCGCGGTAAAAGACAAGGCGGGTCTCTTCCAGACAGACTGTGTCCCTCCACCCTGTGGTTTGCACGTTGTTTTATAAGGTATAGCAGTAGGAATGTGTAATGATCACAAAGATGTATTTAGTGCACTATCTTACTGAGTCTTCAGCAAACGCAAAGGGAGGCCAATGAGCCAGCTTTGCCCAAGTCCCACAGTAGAAGGTGTCAAAACCCGAATTCAAGCTCAGCTCATGCTCTAGAGCCCAAGTTTTTACCCTTTGCCTTCTTTCCTCCTCCTGTGGTTATGAGGAATATCGCAATATTGAAATAAAAGCAGCAGTTTGGATGAATGATTTTTTGTACACCACTGGCACTGAGGTTGTTTTTGAGGATGGAACACCAGATTGTTGAAAGGATTAATTTATACACCAGGAAAAAATACTTATCTTTATCTGTCTCCACAGGGAGCTCTTACCTGCTTTGTATTCCCGTAGCATGGACCTGTACACAGTGAACCGTTTGAAAATTGGCTTCTTGCCTATGGGCTTAGAATTGTTCTCATTGTTTGCCGTGTCTTAACTTCCTTTATATTTTCTGTTTTCTTAGGCATTGCTGTGCTTATAGTAGGTGTTCAATTGATGGCTGCTTTTGTTTAGCTGAGATATGCCTGTATTTAAGAAATCTAAGTTTTGAGAAACCAAACTTACAGAACAGATAAATTATTCAGTCTAGATATGCAAGAAAAGGTTCTCATCCCGTTTTCAGGGCTGGTTCTAAATAACAGAGTTCTTTGAATTTGAATCCATCTAATACAATCACTGCTTGACAGAGAAACTAAAAGTTAAGGTGTTAGGGTAACTGAAGAGTGAAAATATGAATTCTTATGACATGAGAATACAAGTTAATTGGAAATGGGAAAAGTTTGAACAAACAACAACAAACTTAAGCTGTACTCCTCACTATACCCTTTCTTTCTTTGTTTTTTTCCTTTTTTGAAAGGTAAATTTATTTCAGGTTAATATGAGGGAATAAACAACCAGATATAAATATTTGATTTTGTTAGGTGGAATCCCTCCTGTGGTTATGTCCCACATACAGAAGGTGTGCCAAACACCCCTACCTTGTGCCCATTCAGTGACAGCACCCTAATGCACTTTACCTTTTCAAGAACACATAGGTAAATACCATTTCAACATCTCAATTATGAAATTTCTGATGCAGAAGCTGTGCATTTTTGAGTTCCTGTGTCAAAAGGTTTTTGTTCTAAAGTTTTACTCCAGCAAAAATACAAAGCTGACTTGGTATTGATCAACAATGGCCAGGAGTATAGTAATAAGGTTTTCTAAGATATCTAAGAACTCTTGGCAGTATAAATATGTGTCCCTGCTCTCTGGTGGGCCTTCAGTATTTATTGCCCATTGCAGCGTAAGGACCCAACAAGGTTTAAATCTCTAATGTCAGGCAGATATTGAGCCTCTATTATAGATGACGACATGGGCACCATGTCCTAGTGTCCCTGCATACAGAGGCAATCACGTTAAAGCTCAAAAAATGACTGTGATCAAAGAACACCAGTGTGGACAGGGCCTTCAGGACCTACCACGTGGGCAGAAGCACAACAGCAGAAGTGTTGAGATGTTTTCACCTGGAGTGACAGCTCTTTTAATTCCTCCTGAGGCATTTAGAGTGCTGTATAGGTTGTTTTCCTTTTTACTCTAAGTTCCTTGAAACTTAATCTTTCATCTTTTTTAAACTTATAAAGGTAAAGCATTTTTGGACATTTTCCCCCTCTGTGTTGAGATGTGGCCTAATATTAGATTTCTTTGGACAGTTCTCTTTTATGGTTCCCTTTTTCACGGAGGTGAAAACATCACCTTAGTTCTCTAGTGCCATCTTAATGTCACTGAACCTTCACAATAATGCATTTTCTTGCATGAAAAAAAAGTATATGACTGCTTGGGGAATCCTACTCTTGAAAAGCACTTGGTTTACAAACTCAGTTATTTTAACTGCAGAAAGTAATTTAAGAGTAGCCACAGGTGGCTTTGAAAGCTCTCAGTTTCTTGGCTTGTCTTCTTATAAGACTATATATTGTGAAGAAGTAAGGACTTGAATATTTCCTGAATTACAAAACACAGTGTTGCATCTAAGAAGTCAATTTAATATTTCTTTAAGAGTAAAAATGGGTTCTAGTGAAGGTTGATGGCAGTAACAGGTCACAGTTTCAAGTGTTCATGAAAGGATTTAGGTTTTCACGATGATTTTAGGAGTCCTAAGTCATGTGGGGGTTTACCTCTCATAGTAACACTCTATAATTACAGAGATAAGTAAATGTTCAACTTCTTTCCCCAAAAATAAACATGATGCTGCAGCTTTAAGCTTTGTATTTATACTTCTACTTTCCATAGAGCAATCCCTTTTCAGCTTAAGATGCAGTAACTCTTATAAATGTGGGTACAGTATTTTTTTAATTCAAAATGTTTTTTCATGCAGATCTTGAATCTCTAGCACAGTGCTTTATGTGAATTTTAAATGTAGTAATTAAATGACTTTAAAACATCACTGCAAAAACACTACTCCTTGGCTGTGATAAAAATTATCTAAAACTTTAAAAATGTCTCTTCTTGGCCTTCTGCCTATTTACATACAGCATACTTTCTGAGCAGGCTGGTGGTATGGTTATGAAAAACACATGGCTTTTGACAGTGGTTAGTGTCTAATTATGGGTTCTGTATGTGAAATACGAAAGAGGGCACAAAAAAAGTCCAAGAAGGAACATATCTGAACCAAATCCTTCATAAGGGAGGAAAGGAATTATTTGAAACCCCTTGAATCTGAAATTATGTTTTGAAAATTTTACAGAAAATTAAGAAAAATCTGTACTTTTACCCTGCCTATAGTTCTGTGGTACTTATAGGAGAAGATGTCTTCAGACCCAGTTTGGGACCCTACATAGCTCATGCCCTGCTGGCATAAAAAGTAAAATGAAATCTTCTTCAGACCTGAGATTTGTGGATGAAATTACTTCCAAAGCTTCAGTCTTACTTGAAAGCTTCTAAGATTTAATTTAAAAAATGGTTTACATCTCAGAAAGTTCATGTGGGAAGCATGCAAGCTAACAGGGGAGACCATGGTAGGGTTGCGGGGCTCAGGAGGTGCTAACATGTAATGCTGACATTGGAACACTAGGTGGCGCCTTTCCAGCTGTGGTTGGAAGGCTAAGTCTGCATCAGCTGTGGAGCGCAACACATGTACCTTTGTAGTGTTGCCAAAGTGTAAGCACTTACAGAGTTCATACTGGCCGTCAAGCATCTGATGTGTGACAGTTAAGTTGATGAACTTGCCACTGTGCACTCATGTTGGCAGCACTATATAAACCGTGTGGCAAGGTTTCATAATGCCTTGGTATATCAGTATCTCACAGCTGTGTTCATGTCACCGCGTGGCAGTGTCTGGCTTAGTGGTGGTAATTGTTGGTGTTTTCGTGAGAATGATGTAGCTTGAATTAGAGCAATGAACAAACGTGCAATTTCTTGTTCAACTTGGCAAGAGTGGAAATGAAACGGGGGCAGGTTAAGTCCAAATTTATGGGGATAATGTCATGGCACTGTACAAATGGATTAAACATTTTTCTGAGGGGAGAGAAAGCATCACTAATAAAGAGAGGTCAAGGTGGCCAGTAACAAACAGAACTGATGAATACATTGTAAAAATTTGTTGAATTGTGTGTCAGAACCTTGATTAAACTATGAAAAGAATACAAGACCAAGTAAATATTGGTAGAGAAATGATTAGGAAAATCTTAACTGAAAATCTCAGCTTGAGAAAGTTGTCCAGATTGGTCCTGAAGGAACAAAAGCCAAGAGCTCACACAGTGTTGTCTGGGAGGGAGTTTTTAGCCAGTAAACATATAACTATATTGGAACAACCTCCATACTCATCTGATCTGGCCCTTAGGGACTTTTTTTCTTTATCCGAAGATAAAGAAAATATTGAAAGGAGGACATTTTTAGGACATCAAATGTAATACAATAGCTCTGATAGCCATTCCATAAAAAGAGTTCCGAAATTGCTTTGACTGGGCACTGGTGTCGGTGTCCTTGGTGTCCCAAGGGGAGTTCTTCAGAGGTGACTGTCATGATATACAGCAGTGAGGTATGTGGCCTTTTTTCCTTGGAAGAGTTCACAAACTTATTTGTCAGACTTCATAAGTGCTGGCTCCAGTCTTAGAGAGGACGTTGATGTGGTGGTTACTAAGCAGTTCATCAACAAGCTGAGGACAGTTTACTACTGATATGACAATGGAAAGCAGAAGAGCTCACTAGAAATAGATTGTCATTTGGATGTTTCCTAAAAGAGAACACTCTGGAAGTAAGCCTTGGAACTGGGTATGGAAAGTTTTATAAGAAGGAAAGGGTGGGAAGTATCATCAAAGATGAAGAAATTGTGGCTTAAAAGGCCCAGTTTGTTGTACACATTGGAGGGTAAAGGAAATTACGTAAGTGCTTTCAGTGCCAGAGTTACTGTTTTATGCATATAGCTTAAACCTTATTTTAGCCACTGATTTGGGTTGAGTTTTCTCCAAAATTTATATGTTGGAATCCTTACCCCCAGTGCCTCAGAATGTGACCTTATTTGCACAGAGTGGTGATAGAATCAGGGTGACATCAGACTGGAGTAGAATGAACGGTGTAAATTCACATGGAGACCATCCTGTGAAGATTGGAGTCACGGTGTTATAAGCTAAAGCTAAATAATCTACCAGGAGGCTGGAGAGAGGCATGGAGTAGATCTTTCTTTTCTGCCTCCAGAGGAAGCCCAGAAGGTGCTTTGCTGATTCCTTGATTTCAGGCTCTGGCCTCCAGCACTGTGGGATAGTAAATTTCTATTGTTTTAAATTACCTGGTTTGTGCTACTTTGTTACAGTAGCACTGCCAAAGGAATACAGCCCTGGAATTGGTCAGATCAACACTTAAAAGCTATGAAAATGGAAGATGCTTTGATTGAAGATCCTTGGGGAGAAGATAGAGCGAGAGTCTTTAGGACCCTCATTAAGTGGCGGATAGCCCCTCTTCCCTTTGCTCCCATACCGACGTTGGCCCAGAGTGACCCTGCAAACAGTTTTCAAACCACGTTTTACTCGTGAGCCTCATTGTCTGTGCCAGCAGACTGTATCTGCCTCTCCAGTTGAGCTGTTCGCAGTCACCCTGGCTTGCTTGTTCCTGCCCTTGCCAGGTTGTTTGCCTTTTCTGAAATGCTTACTTTTTATCTAATAGTATCTTTATTCAACCGGTTTACATACTATTGACAGGATAAAGCCTTTGTACCCCTGGAAGGCTCATTGACTTTTCTGTCCTCTGAATACTTTCACAACTTACAGGATCATGCCAACGATTCTTACCAGGCCCTGCCTGTTCTCCTGAGCTGTGGACCGTGTTGCTTTATAGAATGGAACTGCCCTCTCTGCAGAGCTTTCCCAGGGTCTTTGTATTAGCTTCCTATTGTTGTCTCAGTAGATCATATACATTTAGTAGCTGGAAACAAACCAGATGTATAGCATCTTCTGGTTCAGCGGGTCACAAGGCTGGGTGTTTGACTGATTTCTCTGCTCTAGGTCTCACAATGTTGAAACCAGGTGTTGGTCAGCTGGCCTCTTATTGGAAGTCTCTGGGAAGAATCCACTCCCAAACTCATTCAGGTGGTTGGCAAAGTCTGGTTTCTTGAAGTTCTGGGACCAAGGGCCTCATTTTGTCACTTTAGCTCCTAAGACCCTTTGTCTGTGCCTTGATGTGGGACTTTCAGAGCCAACGCTGAGCGTGTCACATCCTTCTGTGCTTTGAAATCTCTCTGATTTCTCTTCTTGGCACATCTCTCTGCCTTCAGCTAGAGATGCCTCTGCTTTAAGGGTTCCTAGGCTTAGAGTGGGTTCCCACTCGGGAACCCAAAATAACCCATTTTAAAGTCTGTAACCTTTATGACATTTGCAAAATCACTTTTGCCAAATTGATAATTTCTAGAGATTAAGATGCTGTCGTCTTTGGGTCATTATTCCATCTGCCGTAGTCCTTACGAGCAAAAGCCATGTATTATGGTCTTCTTCATTTCCTGTCCCCTAACCTCTTCTCCCACCAGTGCCCAGAATAGCAGTAGGCTCTCAGTAACGTTAGTTGTTGACTGATAAATTAAATGATTGGTAATCAATGAAGAATAATTTTGTGTTATTGAACCCATGGCTAATGATCTACATTATATTTCGAAAGGTTGTTTTGTCATTTGAATATAGATGGATTGAAACCACAAAGTCCTGGAGGTATATGGAGTAGCAGGTGGTAGAACTAATTTAGAAGTGAGATAACGGATTATAAAACTCTCTAAGATTATTGTGGAAATGGAGACTGGAGAGGCACCATTCTGAGAGGTGAATAGACCTCTTGGATGCTACTGTTAGAGTAGGTGGCTGCTTATTTGTGTGTCTGGCACAAAATCTGAGCGATATTTTTGAATGAGCAAATGGATGAATACAGCACAATAAATTTTCTTAACTCATAATTCAGAGTGAGTCAAAAGGTGAAACTCAATTCTGAAGACTGAAGTGGGTATTGCTATTCACAGTCTTAAAAATAAATGGAGGAAAATTTGTAATCATCTTGAATTTCCCTCAAAACCCCAGAAAAAAATTATCTGCAAGCCGCAGTTTGTTTTCTTCATATTTGCCCACATTACCTGTTTCTGCAGTTGCATTCAGTATACTGAGATCAAAGGACGTCGTTGACAGCAAATACACTAAGCACTTGCCTGGAACAGAGTCTAGTGGATACCTATCTCCTTAACAGGAGCAAACAGAAAGGAGAGGGGGAAGATTTTAAATTTCCTGAAGGACAGCTGTTTGACTTCTGCTTAGCTTTATATACATGAGCAGTACTACTCTCTCTGACTACCAATACCCTCTTTTATTTGGAAGCAATCTGCCCTTTAGTTGAATTGCATAAAATGTTTTATATCATCTAGCAACCATCTCACTAGTACCCCTCAGTGTTTTATGAGGTAAAGAATTAACTAGTATACATTCAGTTATGTGAGGTGATTTGTAAGGCAAATGAACAATCACTTTCTTGATTGGAAAATAATTAATTGAGTTACATGGATTTTTAAAAATGAAAACATTAATTTGAATAACCACTTCCATTAACAGGACACACTTAATAGTGTTGTTTACATGTATTCCATAATTAATAGGAGGTCTTTCTCTTTTATATATTTTATTATTTTATACAATACCCCACTGTTTCTCAAAGTGGGCACCAAATGCAAAGCCACTGACATTTGGAGCACCCAAGGTGATCATTAATATAAAGATTCTTGGGGCTTGGTGCCTGTAGCACAGTGGTTATGGTGTTGGCCACATGCACTGAGACAGGCAGGTTTGAACCTCATCCGGGCCAGCTAAACAACAATGACAACTGCGACAACAAGAACAAAAAAATAGCCTAGCCTTGTGGCTAGTGCCTGTAGTTCCAGCTACTTGGGAGGCTGAGGCAAGAGAATCACTTAAGCCCAAGAGGTGGAGGTTGCTATGAGCTGTGAGGGTGACATAGTAAGACTCTGCCTCAAAAAAAAAAAAAAAAAAAAAAAAAGATTCTTAGACATATGTAGATCTTCTGAGCTATATCCTCTGGAAGCTTATCTTAGGGGAAAAATCCTCATAAATTAACAAAACCCTCCCAAACAAAAGTGTGAAAACCATGAACCAAAGCTCAGAGTGAATTTTTCTTTTCATAATGCTCAAACGTAAATACAGAGCTTCCTGCCCCTTGTGAAGTCTGTCAACCCCGTGCAGATGGGAGCCCTTCCTCTAAGCCAGTGGTTCTCAACCTTCCTAATGCCTCCTAATGCCATGACCCTTTAATACAGTTCCTCATGTTGTGGTGACCCCCAACCATAAAATTATTTTTGTTGCTACTTCATAGATGTAATTTCGCTGCTGTTATGAATGTAATGTAAATATCTGATGTGTAGGATGTATTTTCATTGTTACAAAGGGGTCACGACCCACAGGTTGAGAACCACTGCTCTAAGGGTTGTTAATGCCCCCACATAGGAGCACAGTCAGCGCTAGCATTTTGCAGGCGCACCCTTTCACAGGCAGTGTATGTTCACACTGGAGAGAGTGATTGTGTTTGAGATTTGGTGAATATGAGATAGTAGAACACCATTGGGTAGGCCCTCTGGTTATCTAAAGCGTCGCTGGAGACATGAGCCATCTACACATTCGAAAGCAATAAACTTGGTAGAGTCCAGATGTGAGGTTTGGTAGTAGCTATTGAAAATATTAGAAGCAATAAGAAATCATTTGGGGTTGACATTGTTTGGGAACAGGCGGGACCTAGGTTCTGCAGCATGCGCACAAAACTGAGTAGCAGATGGTTTTGAGTAAGGGGCATAATATGCAGGGTTGGGGAAGTTCAGAATGTGAGGTCCAGGTGAGCAGCACTGCTCTGCAGTGCAGAGTTCATGTGAGGGAATGAGAAGATTAGTTTGGGAAGTTAATTTGGGACTTAGCTGAAGAAGAATCTTTCATGCAAAATCCAAAAGTCTAGAATTCAGGGGTCCTCAAACTTTTTAATCAGGGGGCCAGTTCACTGTCCCTCAGACTGTTAGAGGGCCAGACTGCGGGCTCTGGGACGAGTCAGCTGCTAAGCAGGACAGGCAGCGGCGACAAAAACACCTGGCAGGCCAGATAAACGTCCTAGGCAGGGTGCATGTGGCCCGTGGGCCGTAGTTTAAGGATGCCTGGTCTAGATCCTATTCATTAGGTAATAGGAAGCCATTAAATTGGGTGAAAGTCATGATCAGAGATGTAAAATACAAGATGGAGCGGAGGAAAGGAAGACGGAGGTGAGGACCTAGGTTAGAAGGCGAATACACGGTTCTCCCGGTCACTGATAACAGATGGATGAAACAGAGTTGCAGAAACAGGAATGAACAAAACAAAGAAAGATGTTAAGTATTGTTGTGGAAGAGGAACCAACATCAGCATGTTAGGAGTAACTCTGCTTTTGTGGAGCAAAGTGTTAGAGGAAGAAACTGGAAATTGGAGTCTTGAAATAATGTAAGTGAAAGGCATATATAATCTCTATGCTGCCACAGAAATTTTACTTTATTCATGTCCTCAGAACACATTTCTGGGCCATCAGTAAGATGCCTGGTAGACGCTGTGTGAGGCTCTGGAGATAGGAAAAGAACAAAGACATTGTTTCTCCAAGGGGGCTTCCAGAATTTTAGAGAACCCCGAAAGTTGGATCAACAATTACAAGAAGTCAGAAACTGATGCTGAGATTAAAAGTCTGTGTGCCTGGGAGGAAGTGATGCTATTAATCAGAAAACAGCAGGAACGTCAGGCTTAGAAAGAAGGCAAGTTAACTTTTTCATTGTAATTTAAGGTACATTCCAGCAGGAAATAGATGGCACGTTTGAACTAGGATAATTCAACAAGAGTTTGTTATTTACAGACTGTTTAAAGGTGTAGAAATAGGGCTCAGCGCCCGTAGTACAGTGGTTACGGCACTAGCCACATACGCTGAGGCTGGTGGGTTTAAACCTGGCCCAGGCCTGCTAAAACAACAATGACAACTGCAACAAAAAATAGCCAGGTGTTGTAATGGGTGCCTGTAGTCCCAGCTACTTGGGAGGCTGAGGCAAGAGAATCGCTTAGGCCAAGGAGTTGGAGGCTGGAGTATGAGCTGTAACACCACGGCGCTCTACTGAGGGCGACATAGTGAGACTCTGTATCCAAAAAAAAAAAAAAAGGTGTAGAAATAGGGAAGCAACTAGAGATGGTGCAGAAACCAGGGACTTTGTAGCAGTCAAACTATTACCAACCTGTCTGAAAAGACATATATGAAACAAGATCTCCAATAGGGGACAAGAAACAGTTACTGGAAGCTGGAGGGACTAAGTCTTGTATTGTTTAGGGTTCTCCATAGAAGCAAAGCCAACAGGATGTATGTGTGTTGACAGAAAGACTTACTTTAA
The DNA here is from genome assembly GCF_000181295.1 of Otolemur garnettii. Taxonomy (NCBI): domain Eukaryota; kingdom Metazoa; phylum Chordata; class Mammalia; order Primates; family Galagidae; genus Otolemur; species Otolemur garnettii. Next base: position 1,279,914 of record NW_003852475.1, on the reverse strand, counting down.
GGAATTGGCTATGTCATTGTGGAGGCTCGGTAGGCCTAAAATCTGTTGGGTAGGCCAGCAGGCTGGAGACCAGGGAAGAGTTTAAATTTGATTCCAATGATGATATGCTGGCAGAATCCCTTTTTCTTCTGGGGCGTTTGGTCTTTTTCTATGAAGACCTTCAACTGCTTGGATGAAGCCCACCCACATTATAGAAGGTAATCTGCTTATTCAAAGTCTACTGATTTAAATGTTAAGCTCATCTTAAAAAAAAAAAAATACCTACACAGAAACATCAGAATAGTGTTTGACCAAACATCTGAGTTCTGTGGCTTAGCCAGGTCGACGTATAACATTAACTGCCACAGTCTTGTAGAGTGGGTCACCTTGAGAGGAACAGGGACTTGCGTTGATAAGCGTAGTAGCTGAGAAGTCGCCTTTTGGGGAGGAGGCTATAGCTGTCGTTCTCAAAGTAGGGCCCTGACCAGCGTATCAGCAGCACCTGGGAACCTGTTGGCAATGCAGAGGCTCAGCCCTACCCCAGCTGTACCAAATCAGAATTGTCAGGCATGGGCCCAGCAACATCTGTGTTAGTAAGCTTTCATTGGTGTGATTTTGAAGGGCTTACTCTGAAGTTTAAGAACCACTTTGTTAGGTAAATAAATACTCCTCCCTCCCTGCTTCCTTCCTCTGATCTCCTTCTTGGACTCCTCCTGGGCCAGACCTGATAAGAACCCAGACACAAAACCCATAAATGAAGTCATTAAGGTTAGCCTTCTAAAGCAGGTATCAGGGTAGAGAAGGACTAGGAAAGCAAAGGGAAGATACTCTGCTCCTGCCTTAAGGGCCATGCAGACTTAATGGTTTAAACTTCAGAGTAGATGACATGCCAAAGCAGTCTTCAAGGGAACAGAAATGTAGCCCAGGTATAGATTCTAAGTGTAACAGTATAGGTTTAAGTGTGAGAGCATCCTGTGATTTTTCTTCTGGAATCACACTGTATTTTGAACTCTTACTGCTGAGCGGAATGGTTTTTTGCCTGGTCAAGACTGTAAGTCAGAATCCTTAATTTCCCAAGCAGAACACTGCCTCTGACTTTACACAGCTGGCGTATAAAGCTTACGCATCCCTCTTTCATCCGTGGCACTTAGCCTGCCTACATTTGCGGTGCTTATCAGAGAATTCACCCATGAACTGATAGCCACCCAGCACTTATCAAAGTCTTGCTTGAGACACTGATCTTTTGGAGAATGTGTTGAATGGGCAAATGGTTCCTCTGGGACCTTTAAGCATGATCACCATGCAAGTTATATAATCAGAATGTCAGATACCTAGTCCATACTATCTTAGACCCTTATGGAAGTGGCATGATTCAATTTAACATTTATGTTATAGCTTCAGCTCACATGGGTTGCAATAGTAGTACTAATAATAACCTGAAGAGTTTTGCTATATCTTGAATAGATTGTGCAGTAAAATCTTATTGAGTATGTGCTCCACACCCATATTCTGTACCAAAGGTGCCTTTCAGGCATGATCCTTGCCCTCACGTTGGCCACACCCAGCACAGGGAGGCAGAAACATACAGTATAACAATGTGTGATTAGAAGACAGAAAGAGGTACTTATTTTAGTGGAGAGTGGCAGAAAGAGCTTTGGGGAGGAAGAGCTGTTTGAAGTGGGCTTCCGAAGATGAGTAGGAGTTCTCCAGATAGACAGTGAGATGGGGAGGTGTGAGGAGGAAAGGTGTCTGAGGACCAGGAAAAGGAGCCCTAGGAGGGTGTGGAGATGTGCCAGGGGACAGGGCCTAGAGCTGGGGCTGCGTTGAAGAGACAGGTGACTGATGGCTTTACGTTATATGCCCCGGAGTTTGACCATTACCTGAAGGTAGAGGGGGACATTAGGGATTTTATGAGCCCAGGCTAATTAATTAGATTTTGTGAAGCAGGTTTTATATTTTGAAGTTATCAGACTGTTGGGGACAAGCCCAAACGACACCAAGAATTCTTTCCCAGGGACTGGAGGGATGAGAGGATGAGGGGAAAATAAAGAGTTGAAGACATAAGAAGGAAGTTTTTAAAGCAGTCTCAGGGGATCTTCTACCCCCGAGGACCTGCGGGAAGGCCCCAAACTCTGGGCTAGCTCCATTTTTATAGCACACATCACTCTTTTCTTTAGTTGTTGTTGTTTGTTTTTTGAGACAGAGTCTTACTTTGTCACCCTTGGTAGAGTGCAGTGGTGTCATAGCTCACAGCAACCTCCAACTCTTTACCTCAGATGATTTTCTTGCCTCAGCCTCCCGAGTAGCTGGGACTATAGATGCCTGCCACAGTGCCCAGGTGACTCTTCAAGTACCCACATAGCCACCCACATTAAACCTGTTTATTTTTAGGCTGTTTAAAGATTGGTAAGCTTTATTTTTAAAAGCCGTTTTCTCTTTTTAGACACAGGGTCTCTGTCTGGCTCGGACTGGTCCCAAACCTGTGAGCTCAGGCAGTCCATCTGCCTCAATCTCCCAGAGTGCTGAGATTACAGACGTGACCCACCGTGCCCGCCCACACTTCAGTGTTTTAATCATCAATCCAATGGGGAAGGCTAAACCCTACGTCATGGTTCTTGCTGTACTTGCATTTTCTAACCAAACTATTTCTTTACCTACATAATTAGATTGATTGACCTCTTATTTTTATTGCTCTAAGTTATTTATGATCTTAATATAAAGAGAGCATGGGACAGGGAACAAAGTCCAGGAGTGGGATGTCAAAGCAGACCCTAATCACACCACACACACAACTCTCAGGAGTAGAGATTAAGCAACTTACCCTGGGAAAATTCGTGGGCAGACGAGCTGGTACTGGTGCCTATACCGAGAAAACAGAAGAAAGGAGGCATTTTCCTCCTTATCTCCCTGAGAGACCTTTTCTCTCTTGATGGGGTTTAGGTGCCCGCCCTGTCTCCAGCACATTCTGCACTCCCTTGCTCTTTTCTGGACTCCCCAAATGCACTCACTCTCCCTGAGAGGACAGCCCTGCCAACACAAGGCTTGTCTCCCAGTGCTCATTGGCCTCTGAGCCGAGTTGCACTGGGGGAGGGGTGAAGCCCCAGCAGGACAGTCTGGCTGAATATACCAGACTTCAGGCCCTCACGCTTTGCAACAGAATTGGGGCTCCTGGTATTGCCGTTGCCTTCAGAATGCGTCCGTGCTTTTCTCTAATCTACTTCTCTCTTGTCTCTTTTCCCTTTTGCCCATCATCCGCAACTATATTCTTAATTTAATTCCTAACTTATAATAAGTAATTGAAAATTGGTTTTAAGCTTATTAAGTCATTATTTCTAGCAATGCAAGCACATTAGATATGACTCTTCCCTTAAGTATCTACATGTCCACCCGTATCAAACCAGTTTATTTTTAGGCTATTTAAAGATTGGTAAGCTTGATTTTTAAAAGCAGCTTTAGGTTTATAGAAAAATTGACCCTTTCTGTTCCCATTTCCATACCCAGCAGTTTCCCCTGTTATTAGCATCTCACGTGAGCACATTACATTTGTTACAATGGATGAACCAACATTACTGCAGTCTTGTTCACTAAACCCTGTAGTTTAGGGTTCCCCTTTGTATTATACAGTTCTATGGATTTTGACAAATGCATAATGTCGTATATCCACATTACTGTATCCTACAAATAGTTTCACTCCTTTATAACAAAAATCTCACATATTACCTAATCACCCATTCCCCCAACTCTGTACCCCTGGCAATGACTGCCCTTTTTACTATCTGTATAGTTTTTCCTTTGCCAAAACTTTGTATACATTTATGCGTCACTTAATGATGTGTGTGCATTCTGAATTGTTAAGGGACTTTGCCATTGTGCAGACATCATAGAGTTTACTTACACAAACCTAGATGGCATGGATGACACGCCTAGGCTATGGCCTGTGACTCCTAGGCTGCAAACTTGGATAGCGTATTCCTACAGTGAATACTGGATGCTAGTGCTCTTCAACCTTTTTTGCACCAGGGACAAGTTCCATCAACTTTTCCTCAGACTGGTGGGGGGAGAATCTGACAGGAACCAGAGCTCAGGCAGTGGTGCGAGTGATGGGAAGCAGGTGTAAATATGGATGTGCCAGTGAAGCTCTGCTGGCTCACCTGCTGCTCTCCTCCTGTGTAACTTGGTTCCTCATAGGCCATGGACTGGTACTGGTCCACTGTTGGGGGTTGGAGACTGCAGCTGTAGGTAACTGTGACACAAAGATACAGATTTATCTATCCAAACATAGAAAAGGTACAGCAAAAATACAGCTGTAATCTTACAGAACCACTCTCATTGGCTATCTGTGGACTGTTGACACAAATGTTATTATGTGGTGCATGACTTCAGCTGGAATCATATGATATGTTGCTTTTTCAGACTGGCTTTTTTTTTTTTTTTTTTCAGTTAGCCGTACTTAAGGTCCCTGCATGTCTTGTCAGAGCTTTATAGCTCATTTCTTTATATCACAGAATAATATTCTGTCATATGGATATAATACATCTGTTTGTTTATTCATCTGAAAGGGAGAAAATGTAATTTTTCATCACCCTGGTAAGTTCATAATTGACAGAGACTTCTGTAGCAAAAGACAGATTAACAAGAGAAATGCACGTTTATTAACACCTAAGGTTCATATCAAGTGTGAGAAAAGTAACTCAAAACAGTGATTTAAAATTCTGGGTTCTATACGTTCTTCAACAAAGAGCAATTAACATAGAAATGTGACGGGATAAAGCAGATGCAGCTTCCAAAGGTGGGAACTGGGAAAGTCAAGTCTGCTCACAGTCCCCTGGTGTTGTTCCTTCCCTGACAAAGGCTGTCTGCAATAATGGAGAAATTACATCTTCAGGTGGGACAACGGGAGAAGATAGACATATCTTTTGTAGAATTTTCGTAGTATCAAGTTGTACATTTAACTATTTAATCTATCTTGAGTAGATTTTTATCTATGGTGAGAGACAGGGGTCCAGTTTCATTCTTCTGCATTCGGCTGACCGATTTTCCCAGCACCATTTTTTGAATTGGGTGTCCTTCCACAGTGTGTGTTTTGGTCTTTGTTGTCAAAGATCAGTTGGTTGTAGCATATTTGGCTTTATTTCTGTGTTCTCTATTCAATATTCTCTATTTCAGTGACCCATATATCTATTTTTTATATTAGTACCATGCTGATTTGGTTAGTATAGCCTTGTAGGATAATTTGAATTCAGGGAATATGATGCGTCTAGCTTTGTTCTTTTTGCTTAGGATTGCTTTGGTTATTCAGGCTCTTTTTTGATTCCATATGAAATTTTGGATTGTGTTTTTCTAATTCTATGAAAAATTGCATTGGTAATTTGATAGGAATTGCATTGAATCTGTAGAATACTTTGGACAGTGTAGTCATTTTAACAGTATTGATTCTTCCAATTCATGAACATGGGATGCTTTTCCATTTGTTTTTGTCATATATGAATTTTTTTTTTATCAGTGTTTATTTTGTAGTCTTCCCGGTACAGATATTTAAATTCCTTGTTTAAATATGTATTTCTGGGTTAAATCAAAAATAGGTTTTCATTTTATTTTTGTAGGTACTTTAAATGGGATTATGAGATTTAGGTGGCTTTTTCCTTTTTTTTGAGTCAGGGCCTGAATCTTACTCTGTTGCCTCCACTGGAGAGTACTGGTATAGTCATAGTTCACTGTAACATAGAATTAATTCCTGGGCTCGAGCAATTCTCCTTCCTTACTCTCCTCAATAGCTATGACTTAATAGCTACCACACCTGGGTAAGTTTTTAAAATTTTTATGGAGATGAGGTCCTGTTGCACTGTCTAAGCTTTTCTTAAGCGACTGTTCTCAAGCAGTTATCCCACTGTGGCATCCCAAGTGCTGGGATTATAGGCATGAGCCACCACGCCTGGCCAGATTGAGTTTTTGATTTGGTTCTCAGCTTTGTCATTATTAATATATAGAACTGCTACTGACTTGTGTACATTGATTTTGTAACTTGAAACTTTAATCATTCATTTATCAAATCTAAGAGGTTTTTTGAGGAATATTTAGGGTTTTATAGGTATAAGATCATATCATCAGCAAGGAAAGATAATTTAATCTCCTGTGTTCCTGTTTGGATGCCCCCCCCCCAACTTTTCTGTGCCTGATCATTTTGTCTAGGACTTCCAGTACTGTGTTGAATAGAAGTGGGGAAAATGGATATCTTTGTCTTATTTCAGTTCTGGACGTTGCTGAGGCTAAGAAATTTATGACTAAGACCCTAGAAATAAATGGAATAAAAATAAACAAATGTGACTTAATTAAACTAAAAAACTTCTGCAGAGCAAAAGAAATAATCTGTAAAGGAGTAAATAGAGTAAAATCCTATAGAATGGTAGAAAATATTCACGAATTGTATCTCTGAGAAAGGAGTAATATACAGAATCTATAAAGAACTCAACTCAAAAAGAAAAGGACAAATAATCCTATTAAAATGCGAGCAAATTATATGAACAGACTTTTTCAAAGGAGACATGCAAATGGCCAGTAAACATGAAAAAGTGCTCAACAACACTGGTCATCAGAGAAATGCAAATTAAAAATGCATTAAGATATGTGTACCATCTTACTCTCCTCAAAATGGCTATTATTAAAAAGTAAGAATGATGTTGGTGATGTTTAGGTGAAAAGGGAACACTTGTATACTGTTGGTAGGAATATAAATTACTGAAACGTTTATGGAAAACAGTGGAGATTTCTCAAAGAACTGAAAATAGATCTACTGTTTGATCCAGCAGTCTTGGTATCTATCCAAGTGTAAAAAAATCATTATGTCATAGAAATACTTGCACTTGTATGTTTATCACAGAGCAATTCACAATAGCAAAGATGTGGAATCAAACTAACTGTGCATAAATAGATGACACACACACACGTGCATGCACGCACACACACACAGGCAGGAAATGTTACTCAGCCATAAAAGAAAATAAGACAGTGTCCTTTGCAGCAACCTGGGTATCCTGAATCAAGTGACCTAAGAATGGAGAAGGAAATACTGCATGTTCTTGTTTATATGTGGGAGCTAAAGCAATAGGCACACGTGGCCATGCAGAGTGAAATAATAGAGATTGGAGGGTCTAGTAGGGGGTAGGTGGGAGGGGGATGAGGGATGAAAAGTTACTTGTTGGGTACAATGTACACTAATCAGGTGGCGAGTACACTGAAAGCCCAGACTTCACCACTACACAGCATAGCCATGTAACCAAATTTCCCAAAACATATAAAAACAGAAAAGACAAGCAAAAAAACTTTAAAAAGAGAAAAGAAGTACTTTTCACTTGTAACTTTTTTTTTGTCCTGCTTTTAAGAAAACAGAGAGAAGGCAGACCACTCTCCTGTATTTTAATTATCTTCAATTCAATAATCCTTTATATTTTGGAGAGAAATATTTTGGTTTCCTTCATATCTGTTGATGGAGATCCTGGGTTCCTTTCAAGTTTTTGCAATTGTGAATATGGCTGCTATAAGCATTTATGGATAGGTTTGTGTATGGATGTAAGTTTTGAACTTACTTGGATAGGTAACTAGGATCATCGTTGCTTGATTGGACAGTCTGCCTATGTTTAGCTTTGTAAGAAACTGCCAAATTCTTTCCCAACCTGGCTGTATCGTTTTGCATTTTCACTGGTAATAAGTGAGAGTTCCTGTTGCTCTGTGTCCTCCTCTGTGTTTAGTGTTGTCAGTGTTCTGGATTTGGGCCAATCTTACAGGTGTGTAGTAGTATCTCATTTTAAAAAATTTTCAGGGGGAGGGGCAAGATGGCCAACAGGTACCAGCCTCCAACAGAAGCTCCTGTCCAGATGGAAGGATAAAATCCAGAAAATATACAACAAATTTGAAGACTAGGAGCCCAGTCAAGAGAAAAGAGTGATATCTGCAGGGCACCACTGCTGAGGCAAGCTGCCACTTTTAGAACGCAATCTACAGGTACATAATACATCCCAAAGGAAAAGTGTCCATCCCCTCCCCCAATAAGTTGTGAAACTCTTACACTTGGATAGATACCAAGACTGCTATGAAACTCTAAGAAAAGAAATAGCTGAAAATGTTAACAAATGGAAAAACATACCATGCTCATGGCTGGGAAGAATTAACATTGTTAAAATGTCCATACTACCCAAAGCAATATGTAATTTTAATGCAATCCCTATTAAAGTTCCATTGTCATACTTTAAAGATCATGAAAAAATAATACTTCATTTTATATGGAATCAGAAAAAACCTTGTATAGCCAAGACTTTACTCAGAAATAAAAACAAAGCAGGAAGAATCACACTACCAGACATCAGACTACACTATAAATCCATAGTGATCAAAACATCATGACATTGGCACAAAAACAGAGGTAGATGTATGGAACAGAATAGAAAGCCAAGAGATGAACCCAGCTACTTACCGTTAAATGATCTTTGACAAGCCAATTAAAAACCTTGAATGGGGAAAAGATTCTCTATTTAACAAATGGTGCTGGGTGAACTGGCTGGTGACCTGTAGAAGACTGAAACTGGATCCACATGTTTTACCACTAAGAAGACTCTCACTGGATTAAAGATTTAAACTTAAGACATGAAACTATAAAAATACTAGAAGAAAGTATAGGGAAAACACTTGAAGAAATCAGCTTGGGCAAAAATTTTGTGAGGAGGACCCCCCCCCCAGGCAATTGAAGCAACATCAAAAATACACTTCTGAGACCTCATCAAATTAAAAAGCTTCTGCACAGCCAAGAACACAGTAAGTAAAGCAAGCAGACAGCCCTCAGAATGGGAGAAGATATTTGCTGGTTATGTCTCTGAAAAAGGTTTAATAACCAGAATCCATAGAGAAATCAAATGTATTAGCAAGAAGAGGACAAGTGATCCTATCTCAGAGTGGGCAAGGGACTTGTAGAGAAACTTCTCTGAAGATAGGTGCATGGCCTACAGATATGTGAAAAAATGTTCACCATCCTTAATCATCAGAAAATGCAAATCAAAACTACTTTGAGATATCATCTAACACCAGTAAGATTAGCCCATATCACAAAATCCCAAAATCACAGATGCTGGTGTAGTTGTGGAGAAAAGGGAACACTTCTACCCTGCTGGTGGGATTGCAAACTAATATGTTCCTTTTGGAAAGACATCTGGAGAACACTTAGAGAACTAAAAATAGAACTGCCATTTGATCCTATAATTCCTCTACTAAGTATATATCTAGAAGACCAGAAATCACACTACAATAAAGATTTTTGTATCAGAATGTTCATTGCAGCCCAATTCATAATTGCTAGGTCATGGAAGAAGCCCAAGTGCCCATCGACCCACGAGTGGATCAATAAACTGGTATATGTACACCATGGAATACTATGCAGCCATAAAGAAAGATGGAGACTTTATCTCCTTCATGTTTACATGGATGGAGCTGGAAAATATTCTTCTTAGCAAAATATCTCAAGAATAGAAGAAAAAGTATCCCATGTACTCAGCCCTACTATGAAACTAATTTCTAGCTTTCATAGGAAAGCTATAATGCAATTTTAGCCCAGGAATATGGGGAGAGGGGAGAGGGAAGGGAAGGTAGGGGTGAGGGTGAGTAGAGGGAGGGTAATTGGTCAGATTACGCCTACGGTTCATCCTATAAGTGTACATGTGAATGTCTCTAAATGTAGTATATAAATAATAATAACACAATAACAAAGAAAAAGACAAGAAGGCTATGTTAACCAGTTGGATGAAAATTTTTCAAATTGTATACAGAAATAGTACACTGTACCCCATGATAGTATTAATGTACACAGCTATGATTTAAAAAAACGTACACACAAAAAAAATATTTTCAATTCCCTAATGTCATATGATGAAGATCTTTTAACAAACTCATCGGCTATCTGTATGTCTTCTTTGGTGAGATGTCTTTTCAATCTTTTGCCCATTTTTTAGTAAGTTTTTTTTTTTGGGGGGGGGAGACAGTCTCACTTTGTGGCCCTCAGTAGAGTGCTCTGGCATCATAGCTCACAGCCACCTCCAACTCTTGGACACAAATGATCCTATTGCATCTGCCTCCAAAGTAGCTGGGACTATAGGCACCCACCACACTCCTGGCTATTTTTTAGAGACAGGGTCTCAGTCTTGCTCAGTCTGATCTCAAACTCCTGAGCTCAGGCAGTCCACCCACCTTGGCCTCCTAGAGTGCTAGGACTACAGGTGTGAGCCACTATGCCCAGGCTTTTAGTAGAGTTTTTAAAAAAATCATTAAATTTTAAGTGTTCTTTATGTATTTTCAATGCCTATCCTTTATCGAATATGTTTGTTGCAATTTATTTTTCTGGTCTCTGGCTTATCTTTTGATTTCTTAACAGTGTCTTTTGCAGATCAGATGTTTTAAATTTTAATGAAGTTCAGTTTATAAAGTTTTGTATTTATATCTAAAAAGTCATTACCAAATCCAAGGTCACCTAGATTTTCTTCTATTTTAAAACATTTTGATGAAGTACAGTGCACATATAGAAACAGGCATACACTGGTAAAGCTCACCAAATTTTCTCAAGTGAAACCTGTGAATGCTCACTCAGGTCAACAAACAGAATATTACCAGTATCCTAGGTCCATCTTTAGGCACCTAATCAAACCTCTCTTGGTAAATAATTAAAAATTATAATTACTACTTGTTGTTACCTATTATAAATTGAGATCACAGCTATGTTTTCTCAGTCATCGTGGTTTGTGAGATTCACCTAGACCATCACAGGCCATGGCCTTTTGTTTGCTCATTGCCAGATGCTACTCTCCAGTGTTTGAGTACATCACAATTTATGTTGATGGACGTTGGCTTGTTTCCAGTTTGGAGCTTTTATGAGTAGTGCTGCTGGAGGATGTGTTTATGTGTGGGAAAGATATGCAACTAGAGTGGAATTGCTGGGTCATAGTGTTAGGGGTGACACAGTGGTGGCTGGAGAAATAAGAGAAAAAGAGCAAGTAAAGGTTTAGCAAGAAAGGAAAAATTGGGGTGGCGCCTGTGGCTCAGTGAGTAGGGCACTGGCCCCATATACCAAGGGTGGCGGGTTCAATCTGGCCTTGGCCAAACTGCAACAGAATAATAGCTGGGTGTTGTGGTGGGCGCCTGTAGTCCCAGCTACTCGGGAGGCGGAGGCAAGAGAATTGCCTAAGCCCAGGAGTTGGAGGTTGCCGTGAGCTGTGTGATGCCTCGGCACTCTACCAAGGGTGATAAAGTGGGACTCTGTCTCTAAAAAAAAAAAAAGAAAGAAAAGAAAGGAAAAATTTATTCTAAAAGTTTGGATAGCAAACTGGGGAAAGCACAATATTGGATTTTATACCCAGCTTGTGGGGGTGTCAGCTGCATATAGAAAAATTCCCATGATCTTGACCAACTCCATTCCCATAACAATTTGTCTCTTTTGATCCACATCACAACCCAGGGACATTAATCACTCCGAAAGCAATCAGCTCTCCCAAACAACTCACCTGCAAGGTCTCACACCTATAAGGTTTCCATTAGCAATTAGCCCCCTTCCCACAATAGCCCAGGTCAGCCTGACCCAAGCCAGATCAAAGTATCTGAACCACAGCCACCATCCACCTGCTCATGTCTAGTTAACTTCATAACCTAATGATAGGGATGCTCATTTTCAGCTTTACGCAGATACTGCCAGATGGTTGTCCAAAGCACTTGTACCAATTTAAACTCCTGTTACCAAACCAGTTTACTCAAAACTTTTGAAGTTTATTTTCTCCCCAAATAATAATGCTCTAGGAAAATGTGAAATAAAAGATAAAATGTAGATGAAATCCACACCAGACAGAAAGTGGAGAAGCCCATTTGATGCAAGAGCTAAAGAAAGGGGCAGAAGATACAGCAAGAGACAAGATTCAGCCTCATCCCCATTCAGGTTAGAACCCTGGAGGTAAAGAACGCATTACAGTGGCCCTGTTAGCTGCAGGAGTTTATGTTCCAACACCCCCAGTGTACCCAAGCCCCATATATATATGTGCGTGTGTTTGTATGTATGTATACATGTATGTATTTTTTTGGATCTGATAACTGAGAGGGCTAGAGGGCTACTTAGTAACTAATGGGTGGGATTGTACATGGTGGACATATAGTGGACAAAGGGGCAGTTCACATCCTGGGTGAGATAGAGCAGGATGGTGGGAGATGTGATCAGGGTACTCAGAATGGCACATAATTTAAAGGTGATGAATTGTTTATTTCTGGAATTTTCCATTCAGTATTTTTGGATTGCAGTTGACCATGGGTGACTGAAACCATAGAAGTAAAATTGTGGATAAAGGGGGGGCATGGCATTTGTTTTGAATACTCTCACCTTCTAAGATACTCGAGGAAATCCTGTTGTTTTCTTGAAGCCAGCAGTTTGTAATCACCGTTTCTGTTCAAGGTTATCAATGGATAAATAATTGGTTGAAGGATCCTGCTCAAGCAGTGGTTCTTAACCTTCCTAATGCCATGGCCCTTTAATACAGTTCCTGTGGGTTGCGACCCACAGATTGAGAACCACGTGCTAATGGCTGACAGCCATCTGGGGTGAAGGTGGGAGCAAGAATGGAGGGCATACATGAAATGCTCAGCCATCAGTTTGAAAAAATGCTTTACCCTGGATTGAGTTGGAGAACATTCCCTTTAGTAGCGTATCACAAGAATGGAAAAGCAAGTACTCAACACTAATATGAAGCCGGTAGATGAACTAACACCTGCCCACACAAGAGCACAGCTCAGTTTAATTCAAACTGCGGGGACGAGGGAGGGGGATTGGTGTGCTCCCACCTGATAGGCACAGCGTAAGGGTGTATGGCACCCCTCCTGGGTGTGGGCCATAACTACAACGGGGACTTTACCTACCAAATGCAAAGATTGTAACCTAATCATTTGTATCCTTGCATTAATCTGAAATAAAAAAGGAAAGAAATATTAACATAGGGTAGCTAACTTATGCTTTGAACAACAGAGACACAAAGTAAATGATTTAAAGTAACAGTCCTACTTACGTAGGGAGTCATTGATGAGATGTTGAGTATCTTCAGGGCAGAAGTCTTATCTTATTCTGAGCTGAATGGCAGTAACAATTGAGGGTCTGACAAGAAGCAGGTAATTACTAAATAGTTAATGAATGAAATAATTAATGCAAGCAGTGTGATGTATTAGTATAAGGAAAACAAATTGCCATTTCAATGGGTGAGATAATCAAGGAACACATATAGAAGAAAAAGTTGAGGTGTCATGGCAGACTGAGAGTCATTAATTGCTTAGAGATAGGTATTGTCCATCAAGAAATGGGCATATAGTGATAGGTTCTGAGCAATTGTGGACAAATGTTTGTGTCCTCCCAAAATTCAAATGTTGAAACTCTAATTCCCAGTACGATGGTCTTTGGAGATGGGGCCTTTGCGAGATTATGAGGTCATTAGGCTGCTGTTAGGCTTGGGGAGCCTTTATGGTAGGATTAGTGACTGTATCAGAAGGGGCCGGAGAGTGCATGCTTCCTCTCTGCCCACCACGTGGACACACAGCAAGAAGGTGTCCATCTGCACACCGGGGGGAGAGTCCTCACCAGGAACTGAAGGGCCTGTCACCTTGAACTCGGAATGCCAAGATTTCAAAAGTGAGGAAAAAACCCTGTTCTTTAAGTCACTCAGTATAGTATTTTTGTTACAGCCCCCTAAACTAATACAGCAATTGAAGCACTTCTCTGCTTGTTAAGAGAAGCCTCAATAAGATGGTTACCATGACCTCAAAATAATTCACTTTAAGAAAACCAAAAGTGCTGTAGAAATTAAAGAATGTGAAACACGTAAGTTGAACGGAAGATGTGCTGACAACGTTTAATTAAATAACAAACTCTTTAAAGGCACTAATGGAAGACTTTTAAAGGATGTGTGTTACATTTGCATAAGCACTGCGATGTGCAGCTATGCATTATACTGGCTTTCAGATCGGTTATCAGCCAATAAAAGTTGATATGATGCAGCAGAAATGCCTTCCACATCGCCCATAACCCTGTAAGCCATTGGCTTTTGCTGGCAACCGAGGCTTCTCTGCACATTCCAGAACTCTGCTTTCAGAGGCGAATTCTATCAGCCTCATAGCATTTTCTAGTTTTATTTGGTCTTGAAAAACATTTCATTATGTTTAATTTAGGGAAATGAGATTTCTTTAATTACTATCAGTAGCAGCTATTAGAGGCTCAATTACATTTGCAAATTCATTTTTAAAAGCTTTATGGTTTTCAGATAAAAATTTCAAGATTTAACTGCGACCATTAAAAGTTACTGTTCCTCCCTTTGGTACTCATGCTTCTAAGAGAGAAGGTATGTTTTATAGTACAAAATAAATAATGATAGAAGCTGAGGATTGGCCTATGTAGGACTTAGAATCACTCATTTGAATAAATTAGATATTTTATTCAATAAATTGGCTCATCAAATATGTTTATGTATTTCTTTCCTTTGGGGTTTAAGATACACTGAAATCTACAGTGTGAAAGTTTAGGCCGTCCCTGTGGGGAAAGAGGCCACTTACTAACTGAGGATGCAGATGTCGCCCGTCTTTGAGCGTGCCGAGCCTTGGTTACGGTCCTACAGTGAGTCATATATCACCTTTATTACATCCAGAGTGGTATCTCCATGAAAGGTTGTAAAGTGGGGTCCGTGTAACCTCCAGTTTATTGGTCTCTTGAATATTATCAGTGGTTTTAGAAGTGACTCCAATTTTATGTGTTCTGAAGCTTCTTATTCATGTAATTAAACAGCTATTTGGCAGTAAGAAAGCTTTCCCCAAGCTAGACATTGTCCTTGTTCTCATAGTAACATTAACAGGTTATTTTTTCTCCTTTATCAATGACCAAGAGATGCATGTAACAGTTTACGCATTGAAGTCTGGAGAACGTTGGCACCTGCCCTATAGTGCCCGTAACAGGACTCTTTAGCCTTCTCCCTTGTGATCAAAATGTCTTTTCCCTTCAGCATTGGGAAGAGCACTTGCGCTTAGTAGGTATCTAGCAAACGTGGGGTGATGAGACTAGTTCAACTCTCCTCAGATCAGAAGCTACCATTTGCTGTATAGCTACAGCCAGACCAGCCTTTGTCCCTCCACTGGGTGGCAATTTTGAGCCATGGCGTAGAGATGCTACCTTGGAAGAATAAACAGAAAGCATCTTTGAAAAACTTTGTTGTTCATTGAATTGCTTCACCATAATGCAAAACCATCTCTGTTGGCAGGAAATATCACCTGCTAATGAAAATTGTAAATGCCTTTGTTGCTGTTTGTCACAGATAAACACGTGCAAGCTTCAAATGATTTAAAATTATTGTTCTGTGAGCTCTCTTTTTGCTAATAAACTTGAAAGCAAGAACGTGACATACACTCGAAGGTGTATGCACTTGAAGGGTTTGTTTTTTCATTTATTGCATTTGAAATTTTTTAGATGTATTCTTTCAACATGCTTTGTATTTTACCCAGAGCTACAAATGCCTACTGATGGAAAATAGGGTTTTATTCTTTAAGAATTTGGTGTTTGAGTGAAGCAGCTTTGGAGGGATTTACGCCTGATGCATGTGGGGGCCAGTCTTATGTGTGGTTGGCTGCTCATGCCTCACACCTGCTGTGGGTCCCCAGTGCAGAGAGAATGAATCATGTGATGAACAAGTAAGTGGAAGGGAAATGTTTAGAAAAGGCCAGGGAAATCAGAGTTTACAGCATGTAAAATCAACTTCCCAGATTACAACATGCCTTGCATTTGGGGTCTAAAAGTCCAGCTTCATTTGGAAAAAAAAAGGGGGGGGGAGTGATGCTATTTAAAATTGTTCTGGAACAGTAGTCTCCTGAAACACAAAGTCATCATTGTTTACATTCCATATCACCCCTCCCTCCCATTTTATCTGACTGCTGATTTTTAATAACTTCATCACAAGAGAAGATGCAAATGTGAACATGAGCAGTATGGTTGCAGTGGTTTGAAACAGTAATAAAGGACAAAGGCATATTAATTGTTATTCTCCGAAAGTGTACGATTCAATAGCTGTCTAATTTAATAAAGTCTTGTTACAGTGGAATGATTCAGCTGTAAGAGGCTTGTAAAAACTGCAATAAGCACTGGAGTCAATGAGATCTTTTTTAATTCTTGGGAGTGGTAGTTTTTCATGCTGTCCACTCTTAGGCATACTGCAATGTGCTGCAGAGTTGTTTGTCGATGCCTGGGTTTATTTTTGTAAGAAAGTATTGATTACAGAGTGAAAAACATTTAGTTCAACAGCAATCAATGGGTAACAGACAAAAGGACATCTGAAGTTTCAAAGTCTTTAAAATATGAACTAAATGCACAGTCTGGGCAGTTAAGTAAAAGGCCTTACCCGAGGACTGCACAAATTCTAGATTGCAAAAATATTCATCTCTCCCAAGCCAAAGATGTTGTGAAGTAGAAGATGTAATGTTTGGCTGTGCAGCAAAGTTAACTTTCTTAGCACGTAATAAATATAAAACTCTTGGTAGGAAGACGGGGAGAGAAATTTTCTGGTACAACCCGTAATCTAAACACTAAAGGATCTCACTATAGACTATGAGTTGTTTGCTTTTAATAAGTGATTATATTTAAAAAAATTTATTTCAGCATCTTAGAAAACATGATCAAAAAGCATCTAAAGATTTCAGTATTTGTCAGTGTTAAATCTCATAGGCTTTTGAAGTATTCAAGAAAAATAAAATGTTAACTTCTATGACTAATCATTTATCTCTACATATATTATTACCAAAATTCAAAATGATCTAATGTTGAGATTAGTTTGACATGAAGTAGAGACCCTTGGGAGATTGTTGTTGAACTAAAGTAATTTGAATGATTTCTAAGACTAAGTAACACTGGCAGCAAGTGACTGGAGAGCCTGTTCTATCTCCAGTGGGAGGAACTATCTATTCCTAACTTGGAATAAGAAGGAACACTGGCTAATGGTTTAATGCCAGTGGGTAAAATGTAATTCTTTGTATAACACAAAACTGGTGCCTCTGTACCAAGATATAATCACACGGGAATAGATAAAAGATTTGTTCCTCGCACCCTGACAAGCACCAATATTACATGATTTCCAGGACTGCTGAAAGGGTCATCCTTTCTGGAAAACACAAACTTAATTTTTTCATTGTCGACAGTAGCTACAATTTCATTAAGTTTGGGAGAAGGTGCATCAAATCGTTTTTGTGTCTCAACAATAATAAGCTAGTTTTTCAACCCTGTGGCTTCTGGGTAGTTTATGCATTTTGGATAAAAGAAATGCCATCTCCTGGGAAATGGAAGACGGGAGTTGATTCCGTTTTGTGCCAGCTGTGAATCTTGATTAGGAGTTGACAAACTATGGCCATGCTATTCCTCTTCCTGCTTGTTTTTGTAAGTAGTTTTATTGGAATACACCCACACCTATGTGTCTATTGTTTATATCAACATTCATGCTATGAGGATAGAATTGAGTGGTTATCACAGAGACTGTATGGCACATAAGGCCTAAAATATTTACCGTCTGGTCCCTTACAGAACATGTTTGCAACCCCCCACTCTAGATAATAATACTTTACTAGCTAATCTTGCTTTCACTACTTTGTAGTAGTCTTAATGGCTCTTTCTTTTTTAAGACCATCTTGAATCTCATATATCCCCCCACAGTCTCTAACACTGTCTTGGAAATAAAGAGGCTTAAATACATCTATCGGTTTTCTGGTTGAGAAAACAGTTTACTAGACCAGGAAAGAAACTCTTTCGTACTTGGAGAGGGAGGCAGTCAAGCTTTAGGTCCCTGGCATCAAACTGCCTGGGCTCAAGCCTTGGTTCTGCTGTTTACTTACTATGGCCTTAGCCTCATGATCTTGAAAAGAAATCTGGTTGGGAGAAGGGCATGTGTACAGTGTTATTGGAAGGATCATGCGGAGACTCCATGAAAAGTGTCTAAATGCTCAGTCAGGGTTCGTCGTCAACGTCATTCTTACTTGTGATGCTGGGAGTAATCCTTATTTTTTCTTTTTCTCTTTCTCCATTCTCTTAATTTGCCCTGGTACGTTTGTGAATATAGATGTGCACTTTAAATGTACGTGCGTGTTTCTTTGTCTTACATGTCATGGGTGCAGCAGTCGTATTGAAGTGATGGATCCTTTTTACACAGAAAATAGTTATGCGATGATCTCCTTCACTTAGGTGATTAATCACAGGGTAAATGCACTTCTAAAAGGGGCCCTTGGATTGTCTTTTAGGGGTAGACATTTTCCCTTCTGTAGATGTAGCTATGCTCACTCAGCTCATTTATAAGTCTTTAATGATTTCCTCACAAAAATAATATTTCTGTTGAACCTTACTTCTGAATGTGTTGTCTCAGTTATCTCTTTATGTATTCAGTAACTGTCTGTACATAGGTTTCAGTTCTATGAACCTTTTGTCATTGTGGATCTTTTCTGTTCCTCCTGGACTAAGAGGTAAGAGCCACTGTCTTAGGCATTTGCATGTATGTGAATGGCACACCTCTACAAGGGCACACTTGTGTAATGGACAGTGTTCTGCTTGACCGTGGCACTACCTGGCAGGCAACTCCAACTCATTGGAACTGTTTTCTTTGTACGTGTTGAATCTGTTTTCTTTGGTCATACATCCTAAGTCCTGGTCTGTATAAAAACATACATTTGTAGAACAATGCACTGACTTTCTTTACCTGTAAAGGGGAAGGAGGCACACTTCACAATATTCAAGGCCTGCTTAAAAACAAACAAAACAAAATGAAAAAAAAAAAAAAAGAAAAACACCCAAAACCTTAGTTGTTAATATTGTTGCTTTCTAAAGAAGGCAAAATTTTCTAGGAGGGCACTTAAAGACACTAATATAAAAATGATGACAATATTTTATGATCTTGCCCATTACTTTTCCGTCTTTTGCAGGGGGTTAATTTTGAGATTATGTATTTATATAGCAAAGGAAAGTAATTTGTAAATGTGAATGAAAGTTTTATATGTAAATCTTTCTGGTCCAGATGCAAAATTCCAAGCTTGTGAGTATCTGCTGTTCTTCCAGCTGCCTAGAAAAGGAGACTTTGAAAAGAGCTCTGATCCTCCTGCAAGCTCAGTGACAAAAACTTAGGATGGGCCAGATCGCCCTGGACAGTCAGTGCCTTTTAGGACCTCAGTTGGACTTGGTGATCTAAAGCACTCTTCCAAGTTGAATAACTTCCATTTCCCTTTTATTATCAGACCCAGAGAAAGGAACAGTTATTGATGTGTCCATGTGGAAAAATAGCTCTGAATATGTTCAGTCAGGTCTGACTAAGCCTTCCAGGTGAGAGCACTTCTGAATTAGACACGGCTAGGCCTTACAACCAGCATGGACACTGGGGAGAAAGCCAGGAGATTACTAAAAGGACACCTGAGAACACAGTTCTGGTACTCAAAGTGCACACAGAAGGCCTGTAGTCATGATGTGAGCGTTTCCACTGGGAGCTGTCCTGTGCCCAGCCCTGTGTTGGACAGATACTCTCCTAGTGGTAACCGTAGGCCACACTGGCCTATTTATCATGAAGGGTGTTTATACCACAGGGGACTATGCTTTCCCTTTGCCTCCCCTTGTGACTGCTTCCTACTCAGACACTGGGGTTACCTATGCGATGTTCTCCTCCACTTCACGATTGATCACGGGGTAAGTGCACTTTTAAAAGAGGCACTTGGATTATCTTTTAGGGGTAGATATTTCCCCTTCGGTAGATTAACTGTGCTCACTCAGCTCATTTATAAGTCTTTAACGATTTCTTCATAAAAATATTATTTCTGTTTAACCTTACCTTCCAGAAATAACACAGACTCTCATTATTCAATATGTAATGCTTTCAGTTTCTTCTACTTTTGGTAATTGTGTGAGATAAAATACTAAAGCTTTGAAATAAAGCTTGTGATTAGTTCCACATTGATCTTTTAAATGTTCTAGCTGACCTTTTAATGGCATGGTAAAATGTAAAATTCTTGTTTGCATTTGCTAACAAGAATAAGGCAAACTGCTAAAAATCCTGCTCTCTGTGTGTTACTTAGTTTTCAAGTTTTAATCGTAGCCTAGTATCATAAA
This sequence comes from Otolemur garnettii, assembly GCF_000181295.1. Taxonomy (NCBI): domain Eukaryota; kingdom Metazoa; phylum Chordata; class Mammalia; order Primates; family Galagidae; genus Otolemur; species Otolemur garnettii. The sequence goes on along the minus strand of NW_003852475.1, from coordinate 1,259,774 downwards.
ATAATGGAAGATGGCTGTGTAAAAATCAATCCAGATATTCTCAGGGCTTTGTTTAAAGAAATGTTTGTGTTTAAAGAAAATGTCCACAATGAAATGGAAAGTATAAAGGCATTCCAAATGAATAAAAGGTATTTGTTAGAAATTAATAATTACTGAGGTCCTGGAAGCCCTTTCACTGGTAGATTTAAAACACAACTTCAGTAATACCTTTACAGTCTATTGTTGACATTATAATTATTCTCCTATTTTAGAAGAGTGAATAATTATCCTAGCAAATAGTACTCTAATTTCCCATACACATTATAACACCCATTCACTGAAGACAGGAGTATAAGGATTCCAGCTATGGGAAGAAAAAAAGGATTCTTAGTCTGAATAGGTTTTTTTTTTCTTCCACAATTTTATAAAATCTAGTAGAATGAACAAAAAGAACAGTGAAGTATACGATCCTGTAAAATAGAATTACAAATGCATTGTAAGGAAGCCACTGTAAATCCTCTAAAAAGCGAAAACTTTGACTTAACAGTTAATGAGTGAAAATGAGTCTGCTGTAGAGCCCCAAATTCAGGCCCACGTGTTCCATGCTCAGATAAAACCAAACACTCTGATGGTGGTGCTGGGAGACAGGGGACGTTTGATTGGATTTGGCCTCAGTGAGAAGGGAGGGGAGCCGGCAGTCGCTCAGGTTTTTCTTGTCACAGAGATGGGGCAGCGGGTTTTTATGTGGGGTTGGGGGTCAGGTGGGGGACCTCTATGTTGGTTCACTCTCAGATGGCATCTGAGCAACCAGACTTCCAGACTTCAGAGTGTCTGCAGCTAATTTCCTCAAGGCATGTATTACTTCTGCAGAAGCAAACTCATAGATTCTCCTCATGATGCTGGAGTTTGCTCCTGCTTGACAAAGAAGCAGTATGTTCCAAGTTCGTGACTGCTGTGAGAGCCAGGGGTGTTAAGCAATAAGCAAGCCGTTAACTTATGCTAACAACCAAGGACCTAGTCCAGTTTTACATGATTCCAGTCATTAAACATGCCTTGGTATGAAAATCTCAAAGGCCCCAGCTCTAAGTCATCAGGTGAGAGATTTGAATACCCAGTCAGGATTGTTGGATTGTAATATCTGGGTTGTTGGGAAAAGGCAATGGTGACGAAAAAGATGATAGAATGAAATGCTTCATTGGAGTTTTTAAACCACGGGAAATGTCATCACGTTATCCTGAGTCAGGATTAAGACTGAAAGTTGTTACTGATAGAAACTTTGCAAAACCAGAGCTGACTGCCAGCTCAAGTAGTGGGAGGTCAAGTGGCTTCTTGTTAACTCAACAAGTATTTACTGAACACTTCTGGAATGTCAGCAGTATGCTGATACTCTGTGGTGTTTTGTTACTGAGTACAAGGTCTAAGCCTTACCTAAAGGAAAGGATGCTCTTAGCAGAGACCGGGATAATACACATATGAAATGCATAGCGAAGGATATGACACTGTATAATTTTTAAGAAGCCCCAATGTGTGAGATAAACCACAAATTAGGTAGGCCATGAAGTCTGAGAGACTTCAGAGTTGGGAAAGTGGAGCACATGTTAACCTTTATACCGAACATAGCTGAAGTTTAAGATGGAATGCAGAAGAGAGAGTGAAAGATCTTGGGACCTTCTCTAACAAGGAGCAAAGAGAGAAACACAGTGACTCCAAGTTTGTAATGAAAACTAGATTGGCTAGAGAATTCATTTGTTCTTCACCGGTCACTGTGGAGTACAGATAGAAGGGGGACAGAATGGGCATGAATGGGGGCATAAATAAATCTATCGCCACTCTAAAAGGACACAAGTTCTTCATGGTAGAGAGCCGGAAGTAGAAATTGCTTAATAAAAACCCTCACGTGCTGTCCCTTCCTTGTATGGAATATACTGTTTCCATAGAAAAAGAGAAGAATATATAAGATTGCAATCAAGTATGAAGGTGCTTAATAAAATTGGCTTCTGGAAACTTCCAAGGGGATAGAATAATTAATAGCTACTGTTAATTGTGATCAATTAACATGACAACAGAGAAAGATCTGTGACTAGGGGAAAAGAATGAGTCATTGACTTCTTATAAAAGAACCCATGAGTGGAGCAAATGAAGCTATTTTCTAAGTGAGGTGGAGAACTGAGGTTTTTAACTAAACAAACTCAAGGAAAAGATTGGGGAAAGGGAGAGTATGTCTGAATCAGACAGTTGACTATTGAAAGCAAACTTACCACCTACGTGGTGGATTACTCAGTGTCTTACTTTCCCTGATGGGCTCTGCAATCATCAGAAATTCAAAGACTTGAGAAGAAAGGGTTTTCTTAGAAGCTTGTCGAAGGCAGAAGGTCAGTGAGCCAGAAAACCCTGTGGAAAGGCCTTTTCCAGCTCAAGAAAACATTGCTAATGAATGACAGTAGAAAAAAAATCTTCATCCACTTATTATCCCCAACAAGGATGGCAGTTACCTTCACCATTATTCAGTGAAATTCATAGTCTTGTTAAAGCCCAACATGTGTTTACTCTGTGCCCATTATAGAGTAGCCACTGTAGTATTTCATCTCATTCTGCCTCTCATGTCATTAGTGAGTAACTATCTTTGCTTGATATGGTTGTATCTTATTTCATGGCTACATATAATGTAAGAGTTGGAAGGGACCTACCTTAGCTTTTGTTTAATTCAGAATCTTTGAGATGGAGAGCATGACTGTGATGATTACCGAAGACACAGCATAGAAATAAAGATTTTATTACTTATAGGCTCTGAGGGTATCTGGCATATCTGGAGGCTCACATATGGATGTCAGGGAGCACATGGGGAGGGGAAGAACAGTGGACCAGAGCCTTTGCTGGGCTCCAGGACATTATCCAAACAGGTTTCCTGGGGGAGTTTTAGTTGGTCAGTTTAGAGCAAGCAGGCAGTAGCTCAGGCTGTCACACTGTGACTGAGAGTGGTCACTGTGACATATCTGGGCATGCAGGGTGGAGGGTCAGGGGGGCTGGTCAAGCAGGGTACATCTAGCTGTCCCATATGGAAGTGGTCACAGTTCTATTAAGGCACATATTTGAATGAACCACGTGGAAGAACTGGGGTGGGAGGAGTGTAGCACAGGTAACTGTGATAACTGTGTCGAGGATGACCAAACCCTGCTTCTGATATGAGAAAGTCCAACTTGTATTAATATTTAAATGGATGCTGAGGCAACATAAAGTTATAAGAACTTACTATATAGCATTTTAGAAGTAGAGGTTCAGAGAGGGTAAGTATATTTCTCAAGGTCATGTAGCAAGTTAATGGGAAGACCAAAATGGGGACCCAGACTCTTAGCCTCATACCTTCTCTGTCCTGGGGATCATGATGTGAAAATGAACACCCTAAAACTGATGAAAAATGAGGGAAGTGGATCAATATTATAAATGTCTATCTTATTTTTTGAGCTGTATGATGATACTAAAATCAAAACTGCATTACTTTATTTTGTGAATACAGCATTACCATTTTATTCTTCATTGGTTGCCCTAGTTGGTAAACAATACAAAGAACACAATTTAATTTTCTCTTTGGAGGATATCATAATGTGTTATAATTTTTCTATCATTCCTTCACAATGCATATCAATCTTGATTTGCTAAATCCTTATTTTATCTTTTCTTTGTACTCTACCCAGAAAATCCGAAAGTCCATGTTCATGTTCTTTTGTTAAGTAGTAAATGCCCATATAATCATTGTTCAAGACCATTCAGTCATATGGGGAAAATTCACCTGTGTCTAACACAGAGAACATTTTTGAGCTCTGTCCAAGTGCCTGTCTGTCTTCTTCACCCTTGAAATTTCTACCCTCTAGTCCTGCCCCTTGTCCTCTTCTGTATTTTTGCCTTTCACCCTGTTCTCTCTTCTCTCAGTTTTTTATTTTTAGCCAAGCTCTGCATCTTTTTTAGTTAGAATAAGAGCTTTTTCTCTCTTGGGCAATGTTATCAGCACTGCAGAGATCTACTGGGCTGTTTCTATCCTTGCATTTCAAAATCTGATTCTGATTCTTCTGTTACAGCCAACAGTACAGGCTTTAAAAAAATCAATTCTGCAGTTCCTTATCTGTTTCTTTGCTTCTAGGATGACTGAATCTTTCATAACTAATGGGGATATTGAATTCAGAGAGCTTTATGGGGAAAATATGTTGCAATATGTATGAAAAACAAAAATGGGTCTGCAATTTGATATAACAACTATAGCTTAATTCAGAGTCATTTTATATTGGCTAGACAGAAATGGTTAATAGAATTTTCCTATTAGATACTAGTTTTCATGAAAACATTAATTTTTCTGCTGGTGTGTTTGACTTACAGGCTACAGAAAAAAATCAATTTTCAGTTTCAGATTCTCAATAGATATAAGAGTTATTCTGGGTCTCTGTAATTCTTAAGATATTTCTGTTTACATTGGACATATGAGTAGATTAAACACATAGAAATAACTGTATTGTGGCAGCAATTAATGAGAGTATCTAAGTGTATCTAGAAGTTCAGACTGGTTATTGGTTCTTAATGCCATGCTTTATATGATATCATTGAATCAAATGTACTCATCTTTTCTAGGAGCCTGTTTAACTTATAATTCCCATTTCATGGTAGGTAGCTAGTTTGTCAGATCCCATATTTCTTGAATGAACTCGTATGCTTATTCCATCAGTACTCAAGAGTATCGTGTAATCCCTATGGCCTTCTCTAATGACCTCTGGTATTTTTCTCACAATGTTTAAAATCTTCTTACTATCTAAGAGTATTGTCTTCTCTATGAGTCTGTTACCATAAGGTATTATTCAATGAGAATATTATTACAAAAATATTGTAAGTTGAACATAATGTAGGAAATCTTTTGAAACGTATAATGAATACCTTTATATTGTCAGGCAACTCTCAAGCATCAAGTTGGCCCAGGACACCTTAGGATGAGCTGATGCCTTGTGAGGCTCATGAAGCAGATTCACCCGGAGGGCTTGGAGCACATGGGGGAGATGTTTCACCTAGTATCTCACCACATGTAGTGGTGTGAGGATTTCCACCCAAGTGAAGGAATTCTTTCTTTTCCAAATTGTCTGAATCTTCTTTCCCTTTGACACTATTATCACCCACTGGTGTGAGGACTAACTGTAATAGACCTAGGCTAGAAGTATTTATTGACTTTCTATATTTGAATTGAGTGTTAATATTTTAATACTTTACCCCTGAAGTTCTGACACACCATACATCAAACCATCTGTTTGAAATTGTACTAGGTCATGGGATTAAAAAATAAAATATCTTTTAAGGAGACTAAACACAGAGTTATAAACATTCAAGATGGCATCTTTGATTAAGTTAATCTTTCCATTCTTATATCAAAATCGTTTAAAATGTACTTTCCCTCAGTATAAATGCATGATCTGCTTAAACACATATTTTGAACTTGTTGAAAGAAATATATAACTATGGTATTTCTTTAAGATGTAGCACTTGCTAAAGGCTAAAATTTTATAGCATTTATCAAAAGTAGCTAACTAATGTTAGCAGTGTAAGCATTGCCATTCCAGTGAGGCATGTCCTATTTTTGCATGGGACTTTCCAGTTTTGAAGTGTTTTACTATACGTTATTTTGCCCCTTTCTTATAGTAATACTACGAGATTGGCTTGGAAGACTTTACTTTCCCCCATAAACAGAGGAAACTGGCTTAAAACAGTTAAATTTTAAGTTAAATGGCTTATCCAAAACCATTTGCCTAGTAAATGGTGCAGTTCAAACTAACAACTGGTAGCATTATTTAATTTGAATATTTTAAATACTTAAATATTTATTTATTGAAACATTTTCCCATTCTGTAATTTAGCCTCTTGAATCCATTCTTTCTCCACACAATAAGTAGTCAGAATGATCTTTGTAAAATCTTAATCCGATCATGTCATTCACTCACTTAAACCTTGATAATGAGTTACCATTTTACTTAGGATGCAATCCCAAATCCCAAATGTGATGTTCATGGCCTTCCATGGTCCAGCTCTTGTTCCTTTCTACCTAAATCATATGCCCATCCCTTCCGCTCCCTCACCACATCAGGCTTCTTTTCTTTCTTCCTCCATGTGACGGCAGGCTTCCCACTTGCTGCTGTTCCCCTAGAATGCTGATTTCCTCCCTTCACCTGGTAACACCTAGACACCACGGAGGTCTCAGTTTAAATGTCACTTCCTCAGAGAAGCCTTTCTCTGTTCCACCAAACACAGTCAGTTCCTCTTGCTGTCATCTTTTAGCAAACCCTCAATAGCCTTCAGTTTATACTGAAGTGTTCATCTGTGCGATGGTTTGTTGAACACCTGCCCTCTCCACTAGTGCCTGAGTCCAGTGAGGTTAGGAACCATGCCCATTGGCTCATTGCTAGTCTCTAGCCCTAATCCAGTTTTTGGCCCATAGTAGCTGTTCAGTAAGCATTTGTGGACTGAAGGAATAGAGAAATTCATCATGGTGGTACATTGCTCCTTTACCAAGCATAGTTGTCTATTAACAGAATAATAAGAATTTATGTATTTTTTCTCCATTTCTTGGGAAAATGCATATAGAAATTAACTTTTGATACTTGAATAATTTAAGCAAGTCTTAGAAAATTGTCAGGAACAGAGTTAAAAAAAATAGATTACCCAGGGAGAATGTAGAGTGTCCTTCCCTTGAGTTTTAATCAGAGGACAGCTCAGTTAAGTTGGTAGTAGTGTAAGCTATGTTGCTAAGTGAAGGATATGAGGTATTATAGAGAAGATCATTCTGTAGAACGAAAACCTGGATTTAACTTACCTTTCTTTTGGTTTGTATGTTTGCTTCTTTATCTAGAGCTCAATTCCTTGCTTACGCCCAAACAGGAAGAGTAATTTTGAATTCTACTCTTCATTCTGAGTAGAATGAGTACTGATGTACAATCACCTTTGTTCCTAAAAATCATGGCACTCTGCAGAACCACACAATAGAAACCGCAGGGCTTACAGCTTATAGAAATGGGCCTGGGGGCACAGTACTCAAAACTTCATCAGTGACATTCAAAAGAAAAGATGGGAAACTAATAAAAATGGTAGCTAAGATTTACGTGTATTAAATGATTAAGAAATATATAAATGCTGTAATAAATATAGCATTGAAAAAGGCCTGTGGTTTCCTATGGAAGTGGATCTCAAAAGAGGTACAGCTGGTAAGTTACAGGGCCGTATAGAAGGAGTGCTATCTGAAATGGGAGGGAAGGTTATAACACCCGGTGTGGTGGACGCGTCTCCTCCTGCTCACGGTGGGTGGAGGTGTATCTGAAAGGTGTGTGTTTTGTGTGTTTCTTTGTGGCTTGATTCAGCTGGATGTGGTTTTCTGTGTTCACCTAAGTTTTCTCATGAATAAGATTTGTCTCACACTAAAATTCTTTTATAATAGATCATTTGTGTTGGAACAGATTTGCCCTTTTAAAATAAATGTCATAGCAGAACTGATAGTCGTAGGGAAAAAGGTAAGGGTCAGGAAAATTTAGCTCTGGTTCTGAGCTGCCGTTTCTAACAAGCAGGCTCCCTCCCTCCCTTTCCTCCTCTCACTTTATCTTTAAACCGAGGTGATAATAAACAACATTGGCCATTTCTGAGATACCGTAATGAAGGTGGAAACATGTAAAATGCTCTCCGCATTCAAGATGTCTCTTGCACAGCTCGCTTATTTTAGAGTTAGAGATAGCAGTTCAAGAAGGACATCAAGTTGAGAGGTAACTCATAGCTTTTGTACAAAGCTACCTTTTGACTAAAAGCAACACTCATGTCTATAAAGAGAAATAAGAGGAGGCGATTGGCCAGATTTCCTGTGGACATGTGTGTAATTTCACTTCTTGGAGTCAGCCCTTGGGCCTTGTTGACGTTCCTGGTGTAGTGGTCTGAATGCAAAGATAAGAGAAGCCCCTGAGCAGAAAGGGAAGAGATGACCTTGCTTCATAAAGGTGGGAGGAAAAGAAAGGTGGGTGGTGGCCAAGGAATTTTGAAAAACACTGTGACAGCTCTCCTAAGATGCCTTTTAAAGCCAGCCCAGCCCAGTGGTTCTATGGAAAAAGAGAGGTGGCTGTAGAAATTTGGTCTTGTCTGATTTGTAACCTGGTTTCCTATGACACTTTCTTTTACTTAGTCTCCAGCCATCTTCCATGTCTCATTTCTATTTGCTCTCGCTGCTAGGAAAAATCCAGAGCAAATCTATAGGAGCAAAATCAGAATCACTTTAGGGACAAAGTAATTTATACCCAGGATATAACTAAAACAAAAAAATTGTCTAATCTATATAGTAGCACCTCTTTCTACTTTTAGCCATGTTTTTTAAATTTGGGTAAAAAATGTTCCCACATTTGGAAAATAGGTGTGAATTACTGTCAAGTTTTAAGATTTAATTAAAATATTCACCATATGAAGGGAATATATTTTAGTAAACAACTTTTGCCCTCATAATCTTAATTCCATAGAACTTTCTCTGTATTATGAGGATGCATTTTTAGTGCATTTTTTTCCACGTTTGAAAAGATGTCTTCAAATTGAAGAGTAAGGTTTATTCATGTGAAAAAGGTTCTCCTATGAGGTTTGGGAGGTGTTTTTAATGTAGCAGTGAGTGAATCTATATAACATTCTTTACTTTTGAACAGAGGAGGGATGCTGTCTTCTCTGCAGAACTTTGCCTGGTTCATAGCACGTACTTATGAGCTATACGTGTATAGCCTGTGCTTTTTTTTTTGGTCTGTTTCTGGAATCAAAGTTCGATTTTCCAAATTCTGTAACATAGGTGACTTGTATCTGTTCCTTCTACTCCAATGAGTTTATACAAAGAGGAATTTTGATTATGTGTAATGACTAAGCAATGAGGCTTTTTAAAATTGTAGTAAAATATATATAATATAAAATTTGACATTTTAATCATTTCTACAGGGTTGGTTTTAATTAGCACATTTTTATTCCACAACCACTTTTTTCTTTCTTTTCAAAGCTTCTAGGATGTCCCTTTCCAAGTATAATAACAGATTAAAGAATTGATTTTGATTGTTCTGATTTCACTGAAAATGCATCATCGGAGAGTTAGGCCTCATTTAGCAAAAGGCCAGCTCTATAATCACTAAGCATAAACAATAGAACCTCCATAGCTGGCCACCTTCCTACACTGAGCACCTCCTTCAGTTGACCTAATTTTCATAGACTGGACATGCGCTTACATGTACATATCAGTATAGTAGACCTAGTTCCTTAGGTTGACCTCTGTATATGACCAGTTTGTTACAGTCCTTTGGGCGATCAACTTATAGAGGTTCTGCTGTATATTTCCAATACCACTGTGTATTAGGTAATGTGCTAAAAATACAGAAATACATTTGTATGTAAGACATAGTCTTAATCTTGAATAGATATTTATTCATTAGAGACCTATGATAAATACATGTGAAAAATAGCAGTAGGAAAAAGTGAGGACCTAAAGGGCAGTAAAGACAGTAGGTGCTATTGGAACTCAGGGGAGAGAGAGAATGATGAGGTGAGGAGGGCTAAGTTCTAGAGGACCTGTCTTAAAGCCGAGCCTGGGAAGAACTCAGAGAGCTTTTTGTGCAAGAGCAAGAGAATGGTCAAAGGTGCAGAGGCAGCGGAATGCGTAAGTGTTTTTAGAGGATTCAGATTCACTTCTAGATTATTGTCTAATGTTTCCTTTGTGGTCCTCAGGATTCCTTTTCCTCCCCTTGAGTTAGAGATGGAGACAATTTATCTTTCCTGTGTCTTCCTGTGAATATCCCCCATGCCGATTCAAGATGGGGCCTTGCTTCTCTTACCGCTTATGAATGTCTGACCTTCGTGATCAGGCATTGCGTCTTTGGTTTTCACTGTAAAATATACAACCTACATTCACAGTGCTTAATTTAGTAACTGGCATCCTTTAAAAAAAAAAGGCAATAGCAATAACAAAACAGAAACGATATTAGTATAGCTGAGTCAGTATTACCAAGAGGATCTGAGCAGTGCGCTTTTCACCAGTTCCAGGAATGAGTTTGTGCTGCCCCATCTGTTCTGGGTGATCTGTCCCTCTTTCAATCTCTGATGCCTAGTCGTGAGAGGAGGTGATTTTCTAGGATTATAAAAACAGTGGTTTGGCCTATTTTTATCTCTGAAAACCTACCTGAACAAAATGAGAACAAATTCCTCAGCCTTATTCTCATCATCGCCATGGTCTAATTAACTTGAAATTCTTGACTCCTCTATGAAAGCAGTAATGTTCCCTTTAAAGCATGCATCAGAGGCGGAAGACAGGAACTGATTCTGAACAGGTATTAATGATCTTGCTATTATCTGACTTACTGAGCTGTTGATAGTATCTTTGGGTCAGAGTTCTTCACAGGAAGCCACCTGGGTTAGTTGAAATTATTCAAGTATTAGAATCAAGTCAACCAGGCCTCTGAATAAGTTATCCTATGGTTTATATGACCTTACACAAATTAATTAGATGTCTCTGAATCTTGGTTTCCTTTCCTATGATGAGAGCTTAATAAATGATATACCTCAAGGTGTTGTTATAAAAATAAAATAAACATACATAAAGCTCAAGTTAGCACTTGGTAACACACGGCTATTACTTTTTCTTTTGGTCATAAACACCTTCGTAAAAGTCATTCTCTTTATGCCTCTCGTAGCATGAGAAGCTGATACATGAACTGGAAGAGGAGAGACACTTACGTCTTCAAAGTGAGAAGAGGTTGCAGGAGGTGACCCTGGAGTCTGAGCGCACCAGGATTCAGATGCGGGGCCTGCAGCAGCAGTTCTCCAGGTACGCAGGTTCTTAACTGAGCATCCTCCTCCCTGAAGTGCATCCCTCCTGCACTTCCATTGTGTGAGCTTCTGCTGAGTTTGACAAACTAATTTCTCACCAGTTTATACTTTCTATTCTAGGCAAGCTATCCTATTGCATTTGGACCGGGCTTCTGAAACTTTGTGTTTACACCTGACATGGACTGGGCTTGATTAAAGCCGGTTGTCTTTTCTTTCCTCTTGGCTTCCCAAGGGGTCTTTCAGTGAATTGTGGTGGCTTTGTGGCCTGTAGGTCTGTCCTGTGAAAGGCCAGCCAGGAGGATGAGATTACACTGATCATTACAATCCTGTTTTAAGGCAGAATGTGAATCTAATCATCCAGTAACCTCTTACTCTACTCAGAGGAAACATTTAGGACTAGCAAAGAAAAAGAAGAAAGTCATTGAGTTCCTTTCCTTCAAAAAGATATCACTACAATTTAAAAGGAATGGTTCTGAATAAGCAACTCTTCTTAGATTTAATTCCAGCAAAGTCAGAGGCTTTTCAGCTTCCATTTGTAGTTAATATAGAGCCAGGTGACAGTTCAACCTATTATGTTAAAGTCTGTTCAGTTCCATGGTCGGGTGGGGAGGGATGAACCACACAAACTTGGGCTCCATTTAGTTCTGGAGCCAAATACAGACCCTCTGTGGGGACAGTCTGCTCTCATTTCATGTCACCATTTGTAAAATCAAGAAAATAATTTTTTCCCTTTTCTCTTGTGAGATTATGCCAAGTACTATCCTGTTTGAGAAGTTGCCCTAAAAATCTTTGTCAGCAAACTTGTCTTTTTTATTTTATTTGTATTTGATAACTATATGACCTGTGATGGATAATACGGCTTCCACATCATGAGACTTTTATGCTATATTAGCTATAGTTTTAGATGAGTTGCAGGGACAGGCCAGAGAACAGCCTCCAGATTATTCCATGTACCTCATTGTGGCTAAGAGCATGAATGCTTACAACTTTGCTTTAGGGGTATCCTAGAGGAACGGGGCAGGAATGATGGATGACTCCTGTGGCCTCAGCACCATAATTTAACACCCTTTTCAACTCTTCCAGTCCCTGATAATACACAGGTGCTATAGAAATGCACCAGTCAATACTTTAGCAAATGCTTGTCCCACCCCTCATAGGCTATTACTTATACCACCCTCTGCTCAATTTTTCATTCATTCTGATGGTGACTCTCACTTTATATCTTTCAACCAATTTGAAATAATAGGTCCCCCTCAAAGTGACTTTAAAACAGGCATTGCTTTGTAATACTTGCTGTTTTAATGATATAGGAAAGTGGGAGCATATCTTGCTCTCCTGGCACTAATTGTGATGTCTCTATATTCAAGCTATTGATTTACACGGCACGAGGCACATGGCATAGTAAATTATTTTCATATGATGACAGGTCATCTGCTATAAATCAAATGACAATCCCATATAGTTTTGAGTTACTCAAGAGCCAGGACTACATCCTAGGCTGAAAGAGAAGATAATTATATGTATAATAAGTGGTGGTTGGTTTTTATATACGGCTTTTGTGAGGGCTTTTTTTCCATTTTAATCAGTTTTCTTATGTAAGGCTTCATTGAAACTGAAAAGTTCAAGTCCAATTACAGCCATACAACTAATGTAAATCAGCAAAAGATGGGATAAAACATATATCACCGATAATTACACAATAATTGAAATAGGCCCAGTGAACCATTTCTGATGGCCTTTCACAGATTAAACTTTGGTTTATAAGATATTTAGGTATTTCTAGTTATACTTTAAAAATCCTCTTAATTTATATCTTTGTAAAATTCTTAATATTAGAGAATATGCTTAGAATGTGTCACCCTTGGACATGGTCAACATCCGAAATGGTCATATAAATAACTTTACAATATAAATTATTATGTTGAATTACAAACTTTTATATTCACATTTTTTTCATTTTTTGTCCTCAGGGGTTGTTAAGTTTATTTTTGTACGTGATGAGATCTGGGATGTGGAATTACTTTCAGCATTGTTCATGGGCTCAGTTTACTTTTTGAAATTAAGCTAATATGCTTTCTCAAAGAATATGGATATGGTAAAAGGGAGATTTACAATAATGCTAATAAAATAAAAACAGAAAATAAAGGCCTTTAAAGGAGAATGTGACAAGTAATAATAGTCATATAGCCCAACAAGTTTTCTCAGAATGAGCATTTAATTTAGCTGTAAGATTCCTGGCAGACAAGATAAAAAAGAAAATGCAAGAGGAAATATGATAATTTTCTTATAGTCAAAGGCTACTCCTCTTAAAGAGAGGAATATTATCTCTGCTAATAAATCATAATAGAATATATCACATAGGCCTCTTCATAGAAGACTTTGTAGGATATGTATACAGCAGACAGTGGCCCAAGATAGTACAAATCAGGATTAAATATTGTAAGTGCTACTACTTCTACTATGACACTTATGTCTGCAGCCAGTTTTTAAATTTTATAACATATGAAATAGGAATGCTGGGTCTATATCTAAGAGTTCACAAGTATAATAAGAAATACTCCAGTACTCAAAGTTCTGAAGTCAACCATTATAGTGAAAACTCATGGGAACATCCAGACACATGCATGTGCCTTTCCAATAGCTTTTTTTAATGAATCAGGAAAACAGGCACAAGATGCTGACGCCTGTCTGGGTTGGGTAACATGTAGTCTTGGTATGTTTGCTGGCCTTGTAGACAGGGGACCCTCTAAACCAGGGATTGTCACACGGATGTGCTGCAAAAATTTCTAATGATCATTAATCAAATTATTTTCTAAAGAAGTTCAAAACACAGTAAATACATTATCTTTTTTTTTTTACTCTTTTTTGGTGTTTGATCCACATAATTTAAGCGTGCTGTAGAAGTTTAACTATAGGTTCAAGTGTGCCGTGAGATAAAAAAGGTTGAAAAAACACTGCTGTAAACAATAGTAAAGGGACGTTGAATCTCAGCTTTAGGAACAAGGTGAGGCAATGTATGGGGAAGTGAGTAATGAAATTAGATGCTGAGATGCTCACCTGTGCGTGCAGCATTCCGGTGCCGTGGGGAATGAGACAGGAGAAGTAGTGTGGGGCTCAGTTTTATGTACTGTCCGCTGTGTGATGGGCCTGATGGCTTGAAGGCACCACACAAACTTGGACATTCAGAATTATCTCCATTAATGAGTAATGGGATCACTTAGGTGATAAAAATCTATAAAAATGTTTGAATGAGTAGTTATTTTTTATGTCACCACCAGACCTTCAGCTACAATCCCTTTCTCCCACTTGACCTCTGATGAGGGTATAATGATCAGCAATGGTCCGAAGTTTGGGCCATAAAAAGAAATGGATGTGCAGCCAGAGGTTACACAATCAGCTCCATGCTCATAAATCAGAAACTGCCTGCATTGAGGGTGATTCAGACAGGCAGAACAAACTTGGTTTGGACCATGTCCCGTCTCTCATGTAAATACAGAAAATAGAAAACCCAGATACTTTAAAAACAATTAAGCCTTCTTCACAGTTGAGGGAACACTTCTGCAAGGTCAAACTTCAAGGCAAGTGGTGGTATTTTAGGGCTGCCTCTTTTTTGTCTCATTATTTGGTGAAATAAATCAGAGATGCTTTCTAGATGTGATAATAATTGTCGAACCTATTGTCTGGGTGGTATACATGGCTGGGCATATCTGATGAGACATTAGCTTTGTAACCATTTAGAATTCTGTAACTGCCCGCATCCTCCCCACTCTATACCAGCTTGTTTGAATTGTGTCTGTCCAGCTGGCCGAGGGTAATGGTGTGGACTGAGGCTATAGCACTGCCTGCCCTTGTATATAAAGGCAATTAGTGCTTTTGATATTCCAGGTTAATGAGGTGTTTGTTCATCATTTAGATTTACGTGGAGGAACACTTTCAGGAACTTTTGTTTCTAAGTGGGGTGGGCTATGTCAAGTTGGAATAATAGGCTTGTGTGAAGAGATAAGCAACCCTGTAAAGAGAATACTGAGTTCATATATGTGATTGTGCACACCATATATGATGTGTGTGTATTTGAGTCGGTCCCTTTGGAAACAATCTAATCAGGTCATAGATTATTACTGAAAGCTGCTGTTCTTATCAGAAAACAACCACTTTTATTGTATGCCTAATAAGAATACAGTATGTGTCCTCAAAAATGTAAAATTCAGTTAGAGAAGTCTTATGTACATATATGAACAAAACAACATATTCCTAGTATTGCTATAAATGAAGAGGACTTTTGTCTAAATTCAGAATAGCCAGACTTTATACTTGTTAATGGTTTGTCATGCTGAGGCATGAATAGTCAGATGGAATTAGTGATTGCATAGTGATAACAATAATATAAATTTTTTTATATTATTATTGTGTATGCTCTATGCTGCAATATGTTTGAAGCTTTAAATTTGAATCCATCTGGCAAGTTCACTACCTGGTGGACTATTTTGTAAACTCTCTACAGTATCCAACTGTATCTCACACCCAAAGTATCAGGAATCAGGATACTTGATTCTGATTTATTCAGCTTCGAACTTTTCCATATGTGTTCATAGCAGGTGTTACACATATAAAAAACAAAAAGGGAATAGTTAAGCTATATCATTCATAATGGACCAGGACAGTTAAAAAAAAAAAATCACCCAAATGGAGTTCAGGCTTTCACTCCCTCCCTTCTGCATTTTTCTGCACCTGTTCTGACCCCCCCTCCCCTCATTGCAGTGGTCTGCTGCCTTGAAGCTATTTCTTCGCTTACTGTAATGGGGATGCTCCTATCACAGTTGATTGCTGTGCTTAAGTGCAGTCTGCCAGTGTGCTGAACTTGAAGGAGTGGTAAATGGAGCTGGTTTTACCTCTTAATTCCTTCATTGGTTGCTTTTCACATTATCGACTCTCAGAGACTTTATGGAATCCTAAGGTTCATTTTCTGCTATCCATTTGGAAGCTATAGGCACCTGGCATTGAGTGTGTGTTGAAGAGGATAATATAACCTTAAATGTTCTACCCACGTACTCCCTTCTCCCTCTGTATCTGTCTGGTACATTAAAAGAACATTTTCTCTGCATCTTTAGAAAGAGTAAAACATAACAAGATGAGAAAAGCTGTCCACTGACCTTTGGACAAGCCCCAGCACCGAGCCTTTCTGCTCCTTTTGCATCTGTCCCCATCTCAGACGGTTCATCAGCGTTAACCTGCAGTGGAGCAGGCTCTCCTGAGCACCTCATTCTTCCTGATGAACATAGAGGGCAATTTTTTATTGATTTGGAATTGTTATTTCCATACCATCAGCAATATTTCTAGCTGAGAGTTTTCATAAAAATGGGGGCCTTTGGTCTGCTGCTCTGTGTAAATCTACAGGAAGTTTAAAATAGCAAAGCAACATTGGTTCAAGGATCCATTTTTTCCAAATTACAACAGATGGAAGAAAAGATTTTAAATGGCACCTTTTAATATGCCTGGATCATCTTCTGGTATCAGAAGTTTCTATCTTAGTGATCTAGCATATACGCTGTCACTTGAGCACAGCAGAGGAAGGTGAAAACCAATTGTGTGGAGAACTGGAAAGAAAAGTTATTTTCAGTTCCTAGGGAAAATATTAACTTAATATCAAACATTCCTTTATTCTCTTACATTTCTGTTTCTGCTTAAGAAATGATGACATTGTCTCAAGTTTCCTCTTAAATTCTTGGAAGAGCTATATGTGGTTGAGTAGATAACATGTGAGTTATATTGTCCATTCATCATCCTTGGTAGAGGAAACAGTGTTAACGCAGGTATATTTCTAATTTAATTTTAGAGACCATCATCCTACTGAACCGGATGTCTAGGGCTTGGTTTCATCCTTACCTCTAACTAGCTTACTAAGTCTTGTTAAGTAAGATGCTTCTGGGCCCTAATTTGCTCATCAGTAAAATGAAAAAAATTGAATTGCTTTATAGTTTTATAATGCTTTTTATGCTTTTGAAAAGTCTGCATTAGAAATAAAATGCATTTATTTATTGGGTGAATTAATAATTTTGCAGCTATAACTGGGCCTTTTTGCAATTTCTAACAGTGGTTCTCCTGTTGTGGTCTCGGAGTGGACTATCTCATTGTCCATGCAGTGCTCATAGCAAGGGTCTGCAGGACTGGGATTTAGCTGTGCTTATTTTGGTTACTTGACTCTGGAGAAGTCGAGATTAGAAAACTGCCAGGCCTAGATGAAAAATTTCTGTTGAGGACAGCCAAAATTAAATACTGAGGAACTTGATTGGCAAAAGGAAGTTAAGATACTCTGCGGTGAACATAACCATTATTGCTCTTGGCTCTCATGTCACCCACTTTAGGATTTATTTGAGCTGGTTTGGGAAAAAGCCTGAGCAGAGAGAACTTTATGAAGACCAGAATTGTTTTCACTTTCAAACAATTTCTCTGAAGAAATAGCCATCAATAAAAACACCAGTGATTTAGCCTCTCCTCTAAATATTTTTATTGATGACCTATCATAACTTCTAATGTGATCCTGTCCCCACCCCAACACAGATTTTTTTTTAAGGAAAGTAAGTGTGCCATATAGAAGAGTGTTTTATTTTAAAAGTGGAAGCTAAATTCATTTCTATTCTCAATAACAAATGGTCTATTTTTTGCCAAGTTTAGAGAAAAATTCACTTTTTAAAAATGTATATAGTTTAGTAAGTTTTGCGAGCGTACACCCTCATGTAACTACCACTGCAATACAATTACAGAATATTTCTGTGTCCCCGACAAGTTCTCTGTCTCTCCCTTGATTCTTGGTTCCCTCCCCACATCTAAAGCTCTTGGCAACTAGTGATCTGATAATTTTGCCTTTTCCAAAAAGGCTTATCAGTGAAGTTATATGGTATCTAGCTTTCTTGTGTCTGGTTCCTTTCACTTAGCATGTTCCTTTTGAGATGTATCCATGTAGCCACAGGTATTAGCAGTTTATCTCCTTTCATTGCTGAGTGCTGTTTCATTGTGCAGATATGTTGTTATTCGTTTATTCATTTATCTGTCCATGGGTATTTGGGTTCCCTACAAACATTCACGTTGCAGTCTTAAGCACATGTGTGTTGGATAGATAACTGGAGTGAGACTACTGAGCCATCGACCAAACATTTGTTTAACTTTATAAGAAACTGCCAGACTCTTTTTCCCAAGTAACTGTGCTGTTTTACATTCCCACTGGCATTGTATAAGCGTTCTAGTTGTTCCACATCCAAAAAAAAAAAAAGCCTTTGTTAAAAACTACAGCATAGATAGAGAAAAAAGATGCAGAAAACAAATGTTTGCTTAGTGTTGTTTTAAGGAGAACATGCCTAGGTCCAGACGGAAGACTGCCAGGCTCCCAGATCCCCCCATGTGGGATCTCTCCCCAGCCCCAACCGTCATCTTCTCTCACTAAATAACTATTTTTCTGACTTTATAGCAATAACCTTTCTGTGTTTATAATAGTCATATTTAATGTACATCCCCAAGACAAAGCGGCACACTCCGTCTTGCCATTTCATTAATTTTGTTTGGATTTATCTTCTGTTTTTCTGACCAACAGGTGACTGACTATCCCTTCCTTTTCCTTCATGTTTATTTTTTGAAGAACCCAGAATATTTGACCTGTAGAGTTTCAGACAGTTGAAATTTTGTTGATTATTATACTTGGTACTATTCAACACGTTCTTCTGGCTTCAATTGTTTTTGGAAATTGGCACTTGTTTCTCTACATTGTTCCTAATGATGATTTAAATAAAGAGCTAAAAGCTGTTGCCTATCCAAGGAACAGAGAACATTGCTCATACTCCTGCGTACCCTCTGCTGCCTCCAATGACCTTCGCCATGATAGACATTCATAAATGTTTGGTGGTTGAAGAAAGAATGAATGAACACGGAGTGAGCTCGTGTCTTCACTGAAGTAGAAAGATGTATCAGAATTATACTAGAACTAGACTTAGGGTAAGCATATGGAAGATTTTTTATAGAGACTGTGTTTATGATAGAAATTTGCTTCCAAGGGAGGTTGTAGAATGGCCATTTCTGAGGATCTTTAAAATTTTGATAATAGTCATCATTCTTAGAGTTATAAACCATGATGGCCTGAAAGGATGAAGACCTGATTTTTCATTCCTGGGCTTCTATGATAGAGTGCTCACCTATAAAAGATGAGTTGCCTGTTTTAGAATACTCTTTGCAGAATTCCTTTCTGCAGGGCACTAAATGGAATTTCATGCATTGAAAGTTTACTTCCTGCGGGGTAAAGTTTACCTTCGGAGAGTGGTTTATGGCTCTGGGATAACATTTATACCATCTCTCTCTGGTGGGTGGGGGCGGAGGGAGAAGCAGCAGTCTGGGTAGTACAGACTGTTCCTGATTACCTTTGGGTCCATAGGTCGTGCCTTTAAAGAGCAGCATTCCCACAGAGTGTATCTCTGTGTGCTGATCGTACTCACTTGGAGCTGTTTTCTGGAATGTTTTGTTTAATTTGTGAAAAATAATTTAGTTAGATGATCCTTCTTTATAAATGTTTACACCTATTGCTGACAAACAGCCTCAAGCTTTTAAGAATATGTCCTGATAATAAAGTAGGGCATTAGCTATGCTGGAGCTATGGGGTTCTAACACAAGAAATGTGCTATGGTTTTCATTACATTGTGTTTCAGTGTTCTTTTTACATTTCTCCTCGTCAGGGAAAGGGTTTTTACCTGTTATAATAGTAGCAAGTGACAAGTATGCTTTTTCTCAAGACAGAAATATGAGATTCTTTTTCCGTATTTAATTTCCATAATGATTTCAAGCTGTTATGTTTTATAATAAGTGTTTTTATTAGTATCGATATTAACATGGTCACAAAATGATGACAATACTTTTCACTTCTTTTAATTTTTTATTACTTCCAAAATGATTCCCTACATTGTTTCATTCAGTTCTTGCTATAACCTTATACACATTAGGGAGCGCATACTTTGATTTTAATAAATATAGCAGTGAAGCTTATAAAACAAAGTAACTTGCTAATGGCCACATGGCTAAGTGGAGTCCAGTCCAGGGTTTCTGACTTCTGGCAACCTGTTTTTTCTGTTCCCTAGACATTCATTTTGCAGTTTATAGTCTGTAATAGAAGGTGAAGTTTTAAATGATACTAGAAGCAATTGTATTTTATATAGAATCTAGCATGGATCATAGATTTAGGATCATTCTCACCCCACTGAGATTGTACTCAAGAGAAACTTGGGTTGGAGGGATACATAGAATTAGGTCAAATTAAAAGGAAAATGTGGCAACCACCTTTCCAAGATCTTAAGGAAGGTCTGATGTGGAGTCTTCAGTGCCCCTTTTATGGCCTCTGCTTTGCTTGTGAGTTTTCATACTGCGTGGTTAAGCCAGCTGGACTGACGATTGTATTTGTGTTTCCAAACACCTAGACTGCCATTGAATTGCAGTTTCATTTATTACAGAGACATTGTCGCCACTGACTTTAGCTACAATGGCCCACATTTCCCCATTGCTGTTTTCTTGGGCAGGATGTAGTTAGCCAACAAAATCCATCTCCTGATTCACCATCTTTGTGATGCCTTTTGTAACAATCTACTTCCTCAATTAATTTTCATACATACTTTAATCACGTGATTAGGTGCTTTCTTGCTGGCATTATGGAATGTGATTCATTTCCCACTTGTAGAATTTAAGCTTATGGTGTCAGCCTGGCCCTGGAACACAGTAGATGCTCAATGAACGGTAGAATAAATGAATAAATTATTATTTCATATTGGACCAGGCTACAGTTCTAATCATTTAGTAAGCCCTGGCCATGCATGGCATTTAGCCAACATGTTACTTATATTGAACTAAATAATTTTCAGATTTCTAATTTATGTTATTTCTGTTAAATTTTAAAATAGATGTTCTATTCAGTTGGTATTGTTGCTTTAAGAATAATGGTTTGTGGGTTTTTTTTTCAGACACTACAAAAGCCAAAGTATGGTAGTTTTAAAAAGTGACAAAATTTATTTGGCTTTATGCTAAACAAGGTGAGGAGGCACACAAATAAGTCACATCCCCTGTCCCTAAGGATCTTAGGATTCAAAAGAGTCACCTCTCAAAATAACTAGGGTTAGAGGGAATCAAACATTTGCCATAGGACAGGGAGAGAAAAGTGATTGAAGAAAACTTGGCAAGCCAGGGGGGATTCATTTGAGATGACTGGGAAGCACATGCACGTGAGGAGGGTTCAGTGGAGAACCAAGGAAGGGCATTTTAGGTTGAGAGAAGAGAATACAGAGACAGCCCTAAAGGGGTGAATAGTCACGAGGACGAGCCTCACTTGGGCTCAGTTCCTCCAAGGCCTTCCTCTAAGCAGACGAGATCTGAATTTAACCTGCATCGTCGCCTTGCATCTTGGGCAGTGAAAGAATGCCTGGCCCACCTTTGCCGTGCTGGTCTTATGAATATCTCAATCACGAAGTCAATCTTACTTGGAGCTCTTTTTCCGCAAGCCCAGCGGTCACCTTTGATGTCAGGAACACTTTCAGAATTGATTTCTATTCCTTCAGCAATCCACATTATTGTCAAGAGAGTCCCCAGTGAAGCAGTAATATATTTAGTATACTTCCAATATGCATGACACATATAACGCTTACAAGTCTATTGCCTTTCAGAAACAATCACCAAAGCACATGATATGTTATCGAGAGATATCCTACAGGTCTTTCTAATAGATTTGAATGGCTTTGAGATTTTGTAGACCCAGACCTTCCTAAGCAGTTTTTCTTGAGTAAAGCACTGAGCAGTAGAACAGTGAGGCTGTAGTTACTCCGTCAAGGCCCCCTAAGCCCAGGTCAGGAAAGGCCAACACCTTGGAAATTACATTGACAGTGAGAACATCCATCGTTTAATAGAATCTGGGGAGGCAAAGGACTAAGTCTAAATGCACAGGGTGAGAATTCTTAGATGTGAAAAACAGCAACTTGAAACTTCTGCAGTGATCTTTAAATATAAGGTACAGAGATTCATGCAGTTTTCACATTTATTCTAGGTACGAGGGATATATCAGTGAAATGAAACAGATAAGTTCCTCCTGGAGGAAGAGGCGTTTATCATATTATGTGTAATTTAACTCTTATAACAGCCTTCCTTGGAAGTTATTCTTAGTATTTCTTCATTATAGATGAGGAAATTGAGGTTTATATGGGTTAAATAACTTGCCCCCCCCACAGTTAAACTTTATTATAGTATGGTTTAAACTCAGTCTAACCCTTACCCATTTCTCACTACCCTATCTCCTGCCTCCGTTTCAGTTGACAAAACAATAAGTGAGCTAATATTTATTGAGGGTTGACCTTGAATGCGTTGCTTTTCTGCATGCTTTAAGCAGGTAATCTCATTGCTTACAATCCCATGAGGAACTATGAGCATCCATGTTTTATAGATAAAGGAATAAGACCCAGAGAGGTTAAGCAATTTGCAAACCATCACACAGCCACTAAATGGCTGAGTCACAATTCAGGTCAAGTCTGTTTGTTTGTTTCTGAAGATATGTTCTGTTCCTGTTGAACACTACAAAAATTACTATACTGTATGGTACGCTCTTCAAAAATTCAGTATTTTCTTCAGTGCAGCATTTATCTTTGGAGCAAGTATATAACTGGTATTGCAGATATATACCACTTTACTGAAGTTTTTCTTCCAATGTCTTTGAGACTCTCTAAATATATCTATTAATTGCTTGAGATGTGTTCTGTGTGACTGACAATTTTTTTTTCATTTTGCATAAGATATAAAAAATTGCTTTAGGCATATGTTTTCAAGCCAACTCACTCTACAACTTATAAAACCTCAAATAATTAAGTTCAAATACCAATATTCCCTTTCCAGAATTACTTGATTAATGAACCCTTAACAATTGGAGAAATTGATCTTCAGTTAAATTTGAAGTGAATGCTAGAGACAAATATGGTGATTTATAGAGTCCTTCCTACTATATTACTTCTCAAAAAATATTTATCTAGATTTTCTCCTTATTTTTAGTATTTCAGTCAATATTTTCTTCTTATTTTCATATTGAACAAAAGTGTCAAATCACCAGAAGAAAGAAAAAATTACCAGTTGGAGAAAGGTGTGTTTTTCTTGTGCTATAATTTCCCTGAGAAGTGAGTGTGTGTCCATGTACGTGTGTGTGTTCATGTGTGAGCACACACGTACATACGCGAACATGTGGAAAGACACGGATTGGAATGTTAAAGTAAAACTTTAAAAAAGCTAACTATACATAGAAAGAAGGGGGATGGGAGAAAAACAGAAACTACATTTCTCTGAATAAACCTTGTTTTGAGGATTTGACTTCAGAAATACATACATAGTTAATATAATTGGAACATAACATCTAACTTAAAAATTCCCTCAATTTAAGTCAAAACAAAACAAATCTAGCTGTAAATTTAGTTGATGGCTAATTTACATTGAGAACTATCATTTGAAGTGACTCAAAAACAGACATAGTGGAATGTATATTAACAAAAAGAAACACACACAAAGTATAATTGTTTTTGGTAGTCATATTTTCAGAGATAGTGTTGATATTGTTATTTTAAGGCTGTTGAATGGGTGCAAGTTTATGATTTGAAAACTCTTCCACTAATCAAAAATGGCTAAGTTTGTACATTAATAAAAATTCTAACTGCAGCATATTGAAATACATCAACTATGTTTAAATCCTTTCATTTATAATGACTTAAATCAGCACTGTCAAAACCTTTAGAGGGTGCTAGGAAACCAACTTGTTATTTTCAAAATTTATAAGTATAGAGAAAGAAGCATTTATCCTGTTTTTAAGAGCTATATCTAAAAGCTAAGGGGATGTTTCCTTTTATAAGATACTTTAGCTAGTAAATAAAGAATGATATAATTAGACTATTCTAAGATGTATTTTGCAACTTGCTAATAAAATAATGCATCCAGCCAGTGGTCACTGATGGATACTAACATAACAGAAAGACAATTACATATTGTGTGTCTCCTGATAGAAATACCCAGTAACACCTATGAAGCAATCTTGCCAAAAAATGAATCTAAGTCTCCTCAAGCCTGTAGATCTAAGAACCAGGTTGCCTGAAAGATTATGAGAACTGGTTCTGAAAATTTGAACTATGAGAAATTTCACAAGACAAACAACCTGGTTTCTTCAACAAATAAATTGTAAGAAAGAACACAGCAGTGGGGAGAAAACTACAATGAAGAAGTCTCAGAGATACTGTGCGGACTTTGGATCTTGGTTTGAACCAACTGTAGAAAAGAAAACTTAAGGGAGCAGTTTGAAGATAGGGGTGGAGGGTTTCTGTGCTCGTTAAGTATTTAATGTAGTTCATGTTTTTAAGGATAATGATACATGGGTATGCTTTTTAAATGAGTCCTTATCTTCTAAATATACATACTGACATAAATATGGCTGTAAAGATGTGATTGTGTGATTTGCTTTAAATCATTTGGAGGGTCAAGGGTAATGTTGAAACTTGATTGGTTGTGAATTGGTTATAATCAAGCTGGGTGATGAATATGTGAAAGTTTCTTACACTGTAATCTCTGCTTTTATAGATGTTTGTAATGTGTTATAAAAAAGATGAAAATGCCCCTGAGTCATGCTGTTTTCTTAGGGGTTTATTAGATACAATCTTGGTTTTGCTAGGGAAATTAGCAGAATTTAATACAATTTCTCTCTTATTTGTAGGTCTATAATTTTCTAAAATTAACTCTGATGCAGCCCCACCCCTAAAATTTATAGGGCCTAGACCAAAAGAATGTAAGTGATGGCCCACATTCCATGGGTCTAACTAAGTAGAAGTCATCAATCACGTCAGCAAACTGCCAGATAAAATACGTTCTCCCTTACCTTGATAAATTTACCTTCATCAAAACCACGAAAGCAGAATTGAGTTTAGAATTCCCAGATCCCTTGTGGTTTTATATTGGCGCATGTCAGTACAGGGATGAGTCCTTAACCCCCATCTTGCAGCCCACTGCTTTGGCTCCCCTTCCTACCCAGGGGCCTTGGGTGCACATGTATGTACATCCTAGCTTTCATGTCCATACCTTGTCATAGGCTGCCACTTTGGGCTATTCCTTGGGCCTCAGGTTCACACATAGCCCATGTACGTCTGAGAAACAAGCTCAGGTCATTTGGAAGGAAAGTCGTGATTCAGAGTACACCAAGCATGAGGCAGAGGGGAGGCACAGATTTGACATCGGCACGCCCCCTCAATGCTGAGCAGCTCTCACCTTGTGGAAGAGGGTGACTAGAGGAGGGTCCCAGTGGAACTATCTGAAGCTCAGGGCCCAGAGCTCAGTATTTTGTGCTCTGGTCTAGGACAGAGTCAGTGCTGTTAAGTAATTCTTACAAGAAACCCTTAGTTTTTTTTTCAAATGGTTTGACAGATTTAATTGCTTTTGAAATGTGGCTGTTGCAAATATTAACAACAACAATTTGGCAGATTAAAAATACAAACTGAGCTTTAGTCTTATAAATTTTTTTTCTCTCAAGGTATATTTAGCAACTTTGAATGACTTAGCTGCCTATCTATTTTGTGAAATTAGCACCAGATAAAAACATACTCAAGAAGATAAAACTCTAGTTATCTATCATAAGAGAGAATTCTTGTTTGAGCAGTGCCAAACTAGAGTCACTGGCCTAACACCCGAACTCTGTGACATAAATACTGCCGTGAGCCACAGAGGGAGACTCTGTTCCGAGAGGCTGACAGAAAACTCCCTCAGAACAGGAAGTATGAACACATGGGGCATTTGGAAACAGAATTTAGGAATGAGAACTGGCCTGGTTACCTTGTGGCCAGCTATCTGGGGACAAGTTTTATTCTCTCTGTTTGCTGAAAGTGTTAAGGCCAACAGTGGACTCCATGCAAACATCTGGCCCTGGATCATCTCTGATAGAAATAAGACAATCATATATGGGGCAGTCTGTTCTACCATGGTGACCTTGTGCCCAATTTAGTGGCATCTGAACATTTGTAGGAGGCAAATTATGGGGTAGTTCTGACAATAATTTTATATTAAACCAAATGGCTGCTACTCATCTGTCTACATAAAGGCTTGGAAAGGATTCTAATACTTCCAAGTCCTGTTGCAGATGGCAAGGCCATTCTTGTGGATGATGGCTGATGGTTTCAACTGAAAGTTAGCATTAGAAGTGTAACTACTAATTATACGGGTAATATATCCCTTCAACAGATATTTATAGAGTGTTCTTATCATGTTCCAGACCCTGTGTTTGCGTATGCTTGTGGGCATGCATGTGTGTACTCATTTAGTCTTTGTAGTTAAGCAGGGAAGTGAGTAGCATCACATCTGTTTTAGCCTTTTGACCATGAACAGTGTCTGCAAGCATTCAAACAAGGTGTTGGTTTGGTGAGAAGGACACCTGTAGGCATGTTTCATTTCAGAAAGTTCTGCTGTCAAAGCGCTAAACATGGGTCAACTTTGACTCAGAGCACTAAGGTCATGAGATGGGTGGAAATTTTGCATAATATATGACGTGCATTTCTCTACTTCTGAAGTTTCATGCTCCTTCTATATTTTGCACTACCCTTTGTCTTCCCAGTTTCTCCTATGGAAAATTTTGCATTTCTGTCTCCCCAGTGGATTTCTGTTTCAGTGTCCTGTCATATACCCCATAATCCACCTGTAGCCTTGCTTCTATTTTGAGGGAAGGTTTGAGAGTGTTTCTTCTACTCATCCTTTGCTATGTCCTTTTATTCCTAGGGTAGCAGTTCTCAACCTGTGGGTCGCCACCCACAGGAACTGTATTAAAGGCCTGCAGCATTAGGAAGGTTGAGAACCACTGTCTTAGAGCTAAAATGTCATGCAGTTTCTCATCAGGCCATTTTTGACTCCTTGGTCACCCTTTTGTATTTTGCATTTAAGCATTCTATTAACCAAATGTCCATTACAGCATCATGTGAATGAGGCTCTTGAAGGAAGCTGGAAGTAACTACAGTGAGGAGGGAACAGTCTCATTGGCATGGCCTGCACTGCAGGACACCAGGGTCCAGTCTTCTTTGGGTCATATCACTATGATAGGAGATGTTTTCATCTCCAAAGGAGTTATGACAGAGGGTATGAGAAAGACACTGGTGAGAGGTGTGCTTGTAGAGTGATGTTTCAGACATGCACATTGGATGTGACTGTCTTCAAGACTTTGGTTCCACACTGATTAAATGTACATGAACTGATCTTTTTCACCAGCTATTCAGAGGCACACTTCCATCTCCCCATGAACCATGTGAATCTTGTACTTCTTGTATATGCCCTTAGTCCTGGGAATGGAGTTCCTAACCATTAAGTGTTAACTGGTTGATCAGTTAGATACTCAGTAGCAGTGATAAGGTGTGGTTCCAGCCAAGGTGGCCCAGGCCTCGTGAGGTCCTGCTCAGTTGGGTACATAGCAGGTCTTTAAAAGGAAGATCTGTTTTCAAGGTCTCTTTGTCTGCAGCAGTAATTGTGAATTCACTTTCAGTTCAATTGGTTAAAGTAGGGAGTGTGGGGGAGCAGGCCCCTCTTTCTCTGTCTCTCGCTTCTTGTCTGTTATGGTCTGATTTGTGCTCCACACAATTCATGTGTTGGAGCCCTAGCCTTCAATTTGAGTGTGTTTGGAGATAGGCCTATTAAGAAGGAAATTAAGATTAAATGAGGCCATAAGCATGGAACCCTAATGTGATAAGACTGGCACTCGTGGAAGAAGAGGGAGGGACTCACCAACCAGAACACATAGAAGAAAGGCTATGTGACCACACAGCAAGACTTTGCCAGGACAAGAGGTTTAATCAGATGCTAACCCTGATGGCACCTTGATCTTGGACTTTGTAGCCTCCAGAAATGTGATGAAATAAATTCCTGTTGTTTAAGCCATCCAGTGTGTGGCATTTGTTAATGATGGCCTTAGCTGATTAGTACTGTATGTGAGAATACGGGGGCAGAGGTGTGACCTCACCTTCATGTTTATATATGTGGCATGCTTCCTTGGGCTCACAAATAAGAAAAGCCATGGGCTATGTGTGATTTCTAGCATATCACTCTCATCTCCTCTCCTCTGCTCACGAAAGCAGGTCAGGATGCATGTGAATGAGGCCAATATGAATTATCGGGAATGATATTCAGCTTTTTCTACCCTAACCGGTTGTTAAAATGCCAAAATGCTTTCTTCCTGGTTGACAGAAGCTTAGATTGTCCTATCCCTGCACTCTTACCATGTCTTCTGCAGTAACACATTCCTTCTGTAGCACCGTGGACCTCCCATCAGCCAGCACTGAATGACTAGTTGTAAATGCTTTATCACCCTGCTTATTTTAGAAATAATGTCCAAGAAGCTCTTTAAGTCTTTGAAAACATCAGTATTTTATTAGCAACAAGTAACTAGAGGCACTTTGCTGTTAGTTGCAAGTCATAGTGCCACCATAGAGAACTTTTGCAAGCGTAAGAGGAAGAAATCACATCTGTAAATGAGAACATTTAAGCACCCAGTAGATGAGCTTATGGACACCTCCTACAAGGCTGTGGGGGGTGAGGGGCGATTGGGAAGTCCCTGTGGCTGCAAGGATGGCAGGAATGAGTAATGTGCTTTGCTCTTTGATTGCATTTCTTCTTTTTCTCTGAAGACTTCTTGTGTCAAGTCCAAGGAAATGAGTAATTTATGTCAGCTGGGAGCAAAATCAGACTAATTTACTTGCTTGAATGCTGGTGTTTCTGCGTGTTTCTGTGATTACTTGGTACAATAATTGAATTTATGTTGCCAGTATTTTTTCTGAGCTCCATTTTGGGACTTTCTCTAGCTTATTTGAATGGAAATGTTTTAATACTTGATTTTACATTTTTTTTTCAGAGAAACTTGATCCTATTGAGAAATGCCTAATGGAATCAATTCTTGATAAGTACTTTTAATCCCCTTAATCACTTGAATTCAAAAGAATGCTTCATTTGATAAAGACTTTCAAAAAATATCAAGCTCTAAATTATTGGAGCTACTTTTTTTTTTTTTGGTAGCACATAAAATATGCTTAAATGAAGCTTAGATTTTTAAAGCCCTTATAGAAATTGTAAATAAAATAAAAATAGAGCAGTATCCTGGATGTAACACCTCCTGGCGTTCTCTCCGTATCCTTCAGCAGTAACGATCACATAGTCTTCATATGTCTATTGATGTGGGAGATACAATCCTCACAACTCTTTTTGCAGAAAGTGTTCACTGACTTAGGGGTTGAGAGTTGCTGATTCCTCTGATGATGACTTATACTATAGTAGAACCTCTACAAGTTGGCCACTCACAGGAATATAACAAACTGGTCAACATACAGAGGTGGTCAGCATAAGGAAACTAGGCCTGCTATACTGCTATGTACATGTAGTGCACTGTAGTCTATGAGCATTAAATCAACTTAAGAAGGTGGTCAATGTAGGGAGGTGGTCAACTGTGGAGATTCTGTGTATTTTGTCTTTTCAGTAGCACATATGTTATTTCTATATTGCTTTATAGAATTTTGTCTTTGTAGTCTGCAGCACATATCACCTGATTGGAGATTAAATGTGGCTCTGTAGCTTTTAGGTATATTGCAGTCAATTAAGTTAAGATATTAATTCTATAAAGCACTTTTATCCTAAGATGCTCAGGGAGCTTATATCGTTTAAATTACATTTTGTGTAATTTGAGGCCTTATGATGCATGACTGAGGACTTTTTATACAGTCTTGCGAAGGGTTTTATGGAATTACTTCATTTATAAACCAACACAAGAGTGAATGGTTGGACTTTAACAATGTGTAAAAGGAGAAAGAGAGTGAATATAGAGTAAATAAAAATTCTAAGCTATTTATTCATAATAGCCACAATATAGAAACAATTTAAATCTTCATCAATGGAAGAAATAATTTAAAAAAGTGTATTTGCACACAATGGAATATTGCCCTTAATAAAGAAGGAAATCCTATCATTGGTGACAACAGGGACATTATACTAAGTGAAATAAGCCATACACAGAAAGGTAAATACTCAGTGACCTCACTTACAAGTGGAATCTTAAATAGTCAGACTTTCAGAAACAGAGTAGAATGGTAGTTGCCAGAAATTGAGGGGTAGGAGGAATGTATAAAGTATAAAGTTTCAAGTTATGCAGGATGAATAAGGTCTGGAGAGCTACTGTACAGTATAGTGGAAATATAAAAAAAGAAAATACAGGCTATAATTTCCCTCAAATATTGAAGAAATTTTAATATAAGGAAAGGATAATTGGGTTCATTGTAATAGTGGGAGTGAAAACTCCCTGTTTTCCTTTCCTTTCCCGTTCTTTTTCCTTTCCCTCTCCTCTCCTCTCTTCTCTCCGCTCCTCTCCTTTCCTCTCCCCTTCTCCCTCTACCCCTCCCCCTCCTCCCCCCCCCCCCCCCCCCCTCCCCCCCCCCCCCCCCCTCCCCCCCCCTCTCCTCTCCCCTCCTCTCCTCTCCCCTCCTCTCCCCTCCTCTCCTCTCCTCTCCTCTCCTCTCCCCTCCTCTCCTCTCCCCTCCTCTCCCCTCCTCTCCTCTCCCCTCCTCTCCTCTCCCCTCCTCTCCTCTCCCCTCCTCTCCCCTCCTTTCCTTCTCTTTCCTGTGGTATGACTTGTGTACTAGTGACTGTGTTTGATCCTAGGTCAGGAGGAAGAACTAGAGAGATGTATGTAGGTGTCTGGTTCTTAGTCTTTCAAGTGGCTCCCTAGAAAACTCTTTAAGATAGATGCTATCTGGGGATGCCAGCATGCACAATAGTGATATTGTCCTCTTGAATTCCTGTCTTTTGTATAGTGCCTGACAAATCTTATCCAGAATGCTTTGTGTCTTCACACATATTTCTAAATATCTGCTGTGCACAATTTTCAAGCTTCTTCAACTAGGACAGACACAGAGGAAACTATGCATGTTGTGAAGTTAATTATAAATCATACCTACAGATACTAGAAAACAGGAAGCTAAGATGATCTTCAAGTTAAATTAGAAGAATTATGAAATTCGTACCATTGCTTTAGAGTCAGTAAGTGAAGGGAAGAGAACTTGAATTATAGCATGAGGGAGTTAGGCTGTAAATAATGTAAGTGTGTCCTAATAGTAAAGATGGTTAAATATTAGAGACTATTGGAAAAAGCTTCATTTTATTTTAACTGACAAGTTAAAATTATTGCCTAGGGCCAAGGAGATGGACTAGATAATGTTTAAAGGTTCTTCCTACCTTAGACATGCCTTCTACATGAGCAGAAATAAGAAGATGGTGAAATGATTCCCAAGAAAATTATTTACATGAAATCCTAACTTATTTTTTAAAGGTTTATTTCTCCTACTCAGCTTGAGCATCCCAGGTCTGAAGGCTCTATCTATTTCTATCTGTATCCAGGGAACATGGCACCACACCCCCAGGAGGTCCTCAGGAACGGCCTGGAGGTGATAGCATAGCAGCAGCTATGCAGATAGCACAGCAGCTGATCAGGTTGGAGTGGAGAAAATTCAGAGGCATTTTCTCCACTCCACGCAGATGGGCCACTATTTTGCAAAATGCTACATATGAAAATTTAGCAAATGAACATATGGATTGGCTAGCATTAAATTTATACATGTATTTACAGTTTGTGTAGTTTTGTCACAAAGTCCTTTAAATAGTGAGGTTCTCTGCTTTTTTCAGCCAGAATCCAGATTTCCAAAATGTGGTTTGTGTGGGTTCTACAACTTTACAGTAATGTAGCTTTTATGCAAAGCAAAATACATGGGTTCACAGTCCATGGTTCAATGTATAGCCACAGTCATAACTGATAGTCCCTGTTGGGGCCTACCAGTGACCTTTGAGGCTGTAAGGGTTAGATGATGACAAGGAGGCTGTGGGAGCTGGCTTGGGTCCCTCTTTCTTTAAGGAACTTTGTTGAGTCTAGTGTGGAGGGTTTGCTATAGGTTCACCAGCAGGCAGAAGAGCCTTCAAATGCTCCCTTCTGATGCAGTGTACTGGAAGCTTTGATGATTTGAACATGACACTTTCATAATTCCACACTATTTTAGATGCAGGCATAAGTGGGGTAGACTGAAAATTATTCCCATTTAAGACCAGGTTAAGGAAAAGGTTAAGGAAAAGATTCACATTTGAAAAGAAAGGAGGACCACGATGCTGTGTATTAGAAAACCCACTAGACAGGTTTTCTCAAGCTCTGCACTTTTGTTTCTACCTAATAAATAGGACCTGCATGACCTTGATCAGTTTCCTTAATATTATAGGTTCTCAGTTTCCTCATTTCTAAAATAAGCTCTTGGGTTCATTTTCACTGGAACATTTTATGAGTCAATAAAATTTTTTAAACTTCCAAAGCAGCTGTTTTCACAATTCTGTTCCCTTTTTCAATAGTCTGGTCTAATCATATTTTTAAAAACTGCTATTTTTACAGTCAGACAAGTTCTGCCTCACTACTTCCCAACAACATTCAAGAAGAAGAAAGTCATTACTTAGTGATGACTTAACTCGAATATTACTCTTCATGTGTTTTTGGAAACGGGGTGACCTTTACTCTGGATTGGCATGAACAGGAAGAGAATATTCATCTTTCCTCTGGAGAGTGGGAAAAATGGCACTTGGTATGGTTACTAAGTATGCCCCAAATAATTGCCCACTGAGCAGGAGCTGCTGGTCCTGAGGCCTAATAGATGTGGTAAAGTAATCCCTTGTTCTCATTCACTCCTGAAATTTAGCCCCTGGTATAGCCCATGCTTAGATCTCCACTTCCTTAATACAATCAGCTTCCTGTGGTTTTCCTTATTAAATGAGAGGAGGAAAGGAGAGCTGCCAGGGAGAGAATTAAGGTCAAGGGTGAGTGGATAGGCGAGAAGAGCACACATGGTAGTATTTTGGCTTGAGTGAGAGGGATTTATGTTTTATTTCTGTGCCTGTGGAAGCTCAATATAAACATGTTGATAGAAAAGCAAACAAAAATCTAGAAACTTTCAAGCCCAGAGCATCAGCAGGCAGTTTAAACAAGGCAATGTTCTTTAAAAGGTGTCACTTGGATCCCTCCTTCAGTCCGTCTGCCCATCTGCCACTTGTCTATCAGCACATACGTTGAACATCATTTGGAATTCACTGGATTCAGTCATGGAACCCAGTGTGTCCTCGTAGAGGTCGGTTATACCACTGAAATACCCAGCGGGCTCTCTGTGCTGGCTGGGTTGTTTGAAAAAAGGACCTGCTAATGCAAGTAAAATGGTGAGAGCCGACAAAGCCCACTTTTGAGAGGCCAGGAAGAAAGCGACATACAGAGGTTGAAGGTGTAGAGCTCAACCTGTGGGTTGCAACCCACAGGAACTGTATTAAAGAGCTAGGGCATTAGGAAGGTTGAGAACCACTGGTGTAGAGCAGGTGTCCTCAAACTACAGCCCATGGGCCGCATGCACCCCGCCTAGGACATTTATCAGGCCCACTGGATGTTTTTGCCACCACTGCCTGTCCTGCTTAGCAGCCTACTCGTCCCGGGGCCCGCAGTACAGCCCTCCAATGGTCTGAGGGACAGTGAACTGGCCCCCTGTTTAAAAAGTTTGAGGACCCCTGGTGTAAAGGGTGGAAGTTCTCCTATGTGAAGTGAGAAAATCAGTTGGTTAGATTTGAATGAAAATTGTGATTTTACCTTACAGATGAGAATGATCGGCATTTCCCAAACTAAACCCAAAGGGAAAGACGGTAATTATGTCCGTGTATTTATTGTCTTTCTAAGCCATCAAGGAAATAAAGTCATGTCCCTTAGCAAATAATTCTAAGTATCTATGTTCAGTGGTTGAATATTAAAAACAAAGAATAAGTACTGTGAGAGTTTTTTGTGAGCGTGAGTTTTGAGACAAACTATGTTTTGGTCCATAATTTCACGTCCAGGAATCACAGTTGACAGCACCCTTTCTCATTCCCCCATGCAAGTTTCAACTTGTTCGGCTTATTGGTGTTGCTGGGAGAGC
Organism: Otolemur garnettii; assembly: GCF_000181295.1. Taxonomy (NCBI): domain Eukaryota; kingdom Metazoa; phylum Chordata; class Mammalia; order Primates; family Galagidae; genus Otolemur; species Otolemur garnettii. Next base: position 1,225,929 of record NW_003852475.1, on the reverse strand, counting down.
TTCATTTGCTCCTATCTGTGTGAATTTTGTGTTTCTTGATTTTTATGTATTTCAAAACTTTCATAATGACCCACATGTATGTTCATGCACAATTTTTAATGAGAGAATCAATATTTTAGGTGTAATTGGTACGAAACTTGTTTGAAGATACCTATGAAAAAGTGAAAGATGAAATGTATAATGTAGAGAATACAAGAGGGCACAGTGTGGCTTTTTTCCACAGATGAGGTGAAACAGTAGTTGCATGTGTCCTTCAGATAGAAGAGAATTAGCCCAGAGGAGGAGGCCTTCTGCTTATCAGGGGGTGAGAAGGTGAGGCAGACACGTGGCAGGAAGCCTGTGAAATCCTTAATAGCTCCTCTGCTTCAGCCTTCACAGGGAAGGTTAATAGTGGAAGGATGCTAATACAGTAACAGTTAACGAGCAAGTGGGTGAGTTCACTCTGGAGGAAGCAGGTTAAGGCACACTTCAATAATTGAATGTGTTGAAATCATTAAGGTCTGATGAAATTCACTTAAGAGTCCTAAAGGAAACAGCTGAAGGAGCGCCAGAGGGAGGGAAATGATCTTGAAGTGTGTAGGAATAATGTGTATGGATAAAAAAGGATCAGCTTGCTATTTCATAAGAAGATAAACATATAAAGGGCCACCAAAAAGGGTAGAGACAGTAATAGTAAGTGCAGGATCATGTGCTTATGCCTTAAAGGGAATCAGGAATAAATAAAAAGGAATCTTAAATGGAAAACATAGCCAGGAGCAAAGCTGCCTTCTGAAAACCTCCTCCTGATGCTAATGTCAGTTTTGTGTATGGTTTGCAAACTCAAGCCTGATGCTGGCATCTGAAGCTAGCTTGACAAACTTGGTTGCTTAGGATGAAGATAACCAACTTAAATTTTGAAGCCCTGACTTCCTGTATTAAGCAGTGGAATTCTGTCTCAGCAGTAACCTCTCCACCTTCCTGTTCAGTGATGGGAGATATTGTCAGTGATGTGCAGTTAAGCATTTGGCAAGAATGAGATTTTCAGCAGGTTTCAGTTGTGATGGATTTGTAGCTGCATCTCTCTCGAGCTATGGGCAGTGTCTGACTGGAGGTGGCACTGGAGCTGGCTAATTGCTCAACCTTTAGACTTTTTCTTTAATATGTACTTTTCTTTAATTGCCAGTAGTGTGTGTGTGTGGGGGGTCCTCCTCAAACATTTTTCCCAGGCCAATATCTCCAAGCATTTTTCTACACTCTTTTCTAGTATTTTTATAGTTTCATCATCATATAACCCCAGTAAGATTAGCCCACATTACAAAATCCCAGAACTGTAGATGCTGCCATGGATGTGGAGAGAAGAAAGCATACTTCTACACTGCTGGTGGGACTGCAAACTAATACAGCCCTTTTGCAAAGAAGTGTGGAGAATTCTCAAGTAACTAAGAGTTGACCTACCATTTGATCCTGCAATATCATTACAAGGTATCTACCCAGATGAACAAAAATCATTTTACAACAAAGACATTTGCACCAAAATGTTTATCGCAGCCCAATTCACAACAGCCAAGTCATTGAAGCAGCCTAAATGCTCAACCATGAATGGAGAAACAAATGGTAGTGTATGTATACTTTGGAATACTATACAGCCATAAAAGAGGGAGACTTTACATCTTTTATGTTTACCTGGATGGAACTGAAACATACTCTTCTTAGTAAAATATCTCAAGAATGGGGAAAAAAGTATCAAATGTACTCAATGCTATTATGAAACCAATATATTAACACTTACACATGCATATAAATGATAAAACAAAGTCCAGGAAGAAAGAAGGGAGAGGGGAGGGGAAGGGGAAGCCAAGTGGAAGGAGGGCATTTGGCGGGATCTCACCTAATGTACAGAACGCAAGGGTACTTTTCAAAACAACTAAGAGTATGTTATTGAATCTCTTACCATAAAAATAAGTGAGGTGATGGTTATGTTAATTACTTTGACGTAAACATTCCACATTATATACCAAATCATTACATTGTACCCTATAAATGTATACAGTAAAGATTCAATAAAAATTAAGTTAAAAATAGTAGTTTTCTTCAATCTTTAAATGATTATTTGTTTCTGATCAAGAAGATAAGAAATCTCTACCAACTTGAGAATCTCAGCACTTAGCTAGAAATACTAAAAGATGGTTCCTAAGGTTATAAGTACTTGGTATGATCAAAAATATGTCACCTCCATCATTTGGTTTATTATTGAAAATAAGGTAGTACGATTGCCTAAGAGGATAGAATTGTTTCTCTTTACCCTTGCTTACTAGTTCCTGTGGGTAAATTATATATAATATGGAAAGCACTAGGTTTCTGGGACATTGTGGGGATCAGAAGGGGTCAAAACCAATGCCACCACCCAAAATAGTAAATTTCTGCATAAATAATGCCAGCTATGGGCCCAGTATCAGTGTGTGCTGAAGGAGCTTTCTCTTAAACCTCACAAGAACTGAAGAGTTTGGCACTACTATAATATCCATTTTATAAATTATAATACTTAGACTTAAATCATGTTAAGTAACCTGCCTGAAGTTTTACCTTGAGCAAGTGGCTTCAAATCCAGACACTCAAAATCCAGAGCTTTCATTCTTAACCATTGCCCTCATATAGCTTTAGGAAGTAGTATTCAAAAAGAAGCCGAAAAGAAAAATAGTGAAAATTGAAGGTAGAACTTTAGAAAATGAAGATGACTTATGCCATTCATTCATGTGTAAAAGTGATAGAAGGAAAATATAATAACCAGCAAATATGTAAAAATATGTGATGAGATTGCTAAGAGGAAAGCTATCAATCATTCTCACTGGGGGAAATGAAGAGAAATGAGCTTTAGTGCTATAGAAATAGGGTGAGGTAGCAGACATGACTCATAGATGATAAAATATTACACCCGAAAGGAAGATCCTTTGATTCAATCCTCTCATTTGTTCAGATGGACAGATACAGGCTCAAATAGGGTAGGTGATATTTCCAAAGTCTCCCCTTGAGTTTGTCGCAGTGCTGGGACTTGGGATTCCAGTTCTCTGGGATCTCAGTTCTTAATCTGTACCACTTCAGACCCTTGTGGGAGTGTGAAGCACCCAGGAAACCATTGTGTTCACATGCATCCTTTGTGCTTGTTTACATGCTAGTCTGACCTGTCAATTAAAAAGGATCCAATTAGTAAGCCTGGAGTCAAACGCAGCACTGTCCTGGAGGCAGTAGGGGGAATGTGTAAAGTGCCAGTAAAAGGTGTTTTAAAGCACCTGGACACTGGAACCCACATCCTGAAGACAGAGCTGAATGATCTTAGATGAATAGAAGTGTTTCAAATATCTGCAGGAAAGTAATTAACAAAGCACAGGAGCTCCTTCCTTCGTTTTTCTGCTTCCCTTTTGCTTTGGCCTATTGTCATTTCCTTAAGCTAAAGAGACTCCTAAAAGAAGAAAGAAAAAGCCAGGTGAGCATGATTCATTCTCGATGACCCCATACTTTCTCCTACAATCATTGCGTTATTTGCCAAATTTTAATAGAATTTTTGGAAACATTTTTCTAGTCTTTACTTGCTCCAGAAATTCCTTTTTCTCTCAAATTTTCAGAATCAGGAGCCTGGCTGAAATGCTGTTGAGGATATTAGTGACTGATTCAGATGATATGTGATTAAGTCAGCTTCATCACATTCTGATAATCACACGTCCCAGGGAACAGCTTCATAGCCTTCCCTACTTAAAGTTGGATGAAGTTGAAACACGTTCTTCATGGTAAAGTTTCACAAGAATGGAAAAGCAAGTATCCAGTGTACTCAGTACTAATAGGAAGCCAGTAGACAAATACACCCACATAAGAGAAAAACTCAATTCAAGTTGTGGGAAGGGGAGAGCGGGGGGGTGGGGGGGTGGGTATTGGTGTGCACCCACCTAATGGCACAATGTAAGGGTATGTGGCATGCTTCCTGGGTGCAGGACACAACTACAACAGAGACTTTACCTGAAAAATGCAAACATTGTAACCTAATCCTTTGTACTCTCATATTAACCTGAAATTAAAAAAAAAAAAATGCCTTCCCTACTTAGCTCATCATATACCACCATATGAGATGTAAAGACTCAGCGGAGCAGCCTTCTCATTATATCCAAAAACATTCTTTGCTCTCAATAGCTTGACTTCGTACATGCCTCAAACTTTGCTTTTTAGTATTTCTTAACTGAGAAAACGTATTTTAGTAAATCAGTCACCATTTGCTTGTAATACCCATATGAACAAAAATACTAAGAAGAGTGATATCAGGCCAGTCTCGGTGGCTCACACCTGTAATCCTAGCACTCTAGAAGGCTGAAGCGGGTGGATTGCTTGAACTCAGAAGTTCGAGACCAGCCTTAGGAAGAGTGAAAGCCCATCTCTAAAAATAGCTGGGCACTGTGGCAGGCAGGCGCCTGTAGTCCTAGCTACAAAGGGAGGCTGAGGCAAGAGAGTTGCTTAAGCCGAAGAGTTTTGAGGTTGCTGTGAACTATGACACCAAGGCACCCTACCCAGGGCAGCACAGTGAGACTTTGTCCCAAAGAAGACATAGCAAATATTAAAAGTGGTAACTTTAATGTCCCACATGTACTGGGAAAAGCATTATAAAGAAGTATTTTGAGAGAGCGGTGCCTGTGGCTCAGTGAGTAGAGCGCTGGCCCCATATACTAAGGATGGTGGGTTCAAACCTGGCCCTGTCCAAACTGCAAGAAAAAAAAATAGCTGGGTGTTATGATGGGTGCCTGTAGTCCCAGCTACTTGGGAGGCTGAAGCAAAAGAATTGCCTAAGCCCAGGAGTTGGAGGTTGCTGTGAGCTGTGACTCCAGGGCACTCTAACAAGGGCGACAAAGTAAGACTCTGTCTCTTAAAAAAATAAATAAAAAAAGAAGTATTTGGAGGCAGAACTTTATTTTTCCAAGCCATAGAAGAAAGTTTATTTGAACTACTTAAGTAGAAAGTATTACTCCTATCTTAATTAAGAGAAATTACATTTGAGAATACAGTTTATATGGGGTTTAAATGAAATGCTATTTAAATGAGATACATATCTGCTATATGCAATATGATTTTCTCATGCTGTTGCTACAATCTGATTTTTACTATTTTGGTTCATGTACCCAGTAGTTCAGTCCTATCTGGTGAGCAGAGGTAGCAATGACCTCAGTGACACTACACCATCCCCTCTGGACTCTGGAGTCCTTCTTCCTGGGCCTCATCCCAATTCTGGTTTTTACCAGTTTCACATCCCTAAGTAGGTTTCCTTCACTCTCCAAAAAAGGACCAACTATCATATAATTATTGATGGAGGACTAAATAATGTACATAAAGTATCTGGTGTAGAGTAACGAAAGACCTCAATCTAATTGAACTGTTACAATATAGTGATTAGGTGATTAATAATCAGTACTAACACTGTAACTTAGAATGGGGATCCACACCAGCTAGTAGATGGAGTGTTTGACCATGGGCCACTCTTTCTAGTTATTCCCCTTTTGGAATTTTGTTAATATTTTACTTGAAGTGCTTATTTCATATACATTTTTTTGAAGAAGGTTATTGGTTTATTCATCAAGAGTAATTCCCTGCCTGCCCATTAACTCCTGTCTTACATGTTTCTAACTGCATTTCAGAGAGGAGGAGGAGGGAGTTCCTCAGTGCAGAAACACTGAGAATTCATATTCCAATGCACGACCCCAAAGATTTTTTTCTGTAAAAGGCCAGTGTGAGTGCTTTAGATTAGTGGGTTGTGTGGTCAGTGTCACAGCCACTCTGCCCTTGTAGCAAAAAAAGTAGCCATAGACCATAAGTAAAAGAAGCCCTGCAGTCTAGCTCGACTTTATTGACAATAGGCAGTGGTATAAATATGGCTTGCAGGCCACGGCTGGCAGGCCTCTATTCTCGGGAATTAGTTGAGGAAAGAGAAAGGGGGTGACGTTGAAAGGGGATGGTTAAGGAGAAAATGTGAGAATGTCCATTATTGGAGTGCAGGATGAATACCAGCAGAATTCTGGAAGTCGGGAAAGGTTTTTATGAGAATATACTGTTTGATCCTTTCTTAGGTATTTTAGAGAATATAAAAATAGAGACTTTGAGACATGTTTATGTTTTTAGAAGCTACAGTTGACTTGGGGCAAATTTAGCAGAGAACAACAGCTCATTCATGGCAGTGACCTCAATATTATGTGCTCAAATATCTCTCCACTGTATACCTGAGTTGCTGAGAATATTGGGGTAGGGTTTCTAACCGTGCTGATAAACAGAGGAGGAAATAAATTAACTTCATTCTGAAAAGTTCAAAATGTTTTTCCAATATTATCTCATTTATCTTCCTTATATCATTTCGCACTAGGAAGTTAAGTTAGAAAAAACATCAAATCCATGTGCAGAAAACAAATTCTGGGAGATCCGTAGGTAAATCAGAGATGAATTCAAAATTTCAACATGTGACTGTTTAGTATTAGTTCAAAGCTTTCTATATATGCTGTAGATGGAACAGCATATATAATGTTTACTCACATTAAAAGTTGACATTTTAAGGAATATTTTTCTCTGAATTTTATTCCATAACCATTCTATATATGGAATAGTTTGTGTTTTTCATTCATTTATAAAATGACTCTTGGAGCAAAGAATAGCTAGTTTAAAAACCACAGTATTTTGTTCAACGTTGTGCTTATAAACTGATATTCAATAATACTGAAGAAGTGGTAAGAAATAAGTCATTTGCTGTGAACATTTGGCTTAATTTTCAGGTACATGATTACTTTTCTAAGACACTGCCAGATCTGTCTGATTAATTGCTACCAAGTTTTCTCCTAAGAATACTTATAACTTAAGCAGCTTCCAGAAACACAACTAAACAGTAACCTATACTTGTGCTTTTCATAATTTTTTAGAAAAGTGAAAAAAATTCAAATAACATCTCCTCCAAAACTGGTAATGTATTTCTCTTTTGTAGTTTACCAGAAATATATAGTCAAAATTGCATGAATTATTTTGAAAGGGAATTATTATAAATATTTTAATTATGGCCAACTGTCTTTAATTATATAGATGTATTGTTTAAATATAATGAGGTTATTAAACACATCATCTGCTATTAGTTATTTAAGATGCATAGTTCAACTAAGTGTTTTCCTTAATTTTAATGTTTACTCACATTAAAAGTTGACATTTTAAGGAATATTTGTCTCTGAATTTTATCCAGTAACCATTAGCAATAAGTTTAATTGGAAATTTTCCTTGAAACATAACTCTAAAATCGTGGAAAAATGTCAACACTTTAGAATAAGTGGCTAATCATTTTAATTCTCTTGGTATTCACTGCAGTATCATTAATCATGATGGAGTCACTTGATCCTAATATGGATGTAATATCCGATTCTGCAGAGATTCAGCTGTAATTTAGCAACAATTACTGTCCACTTATTATAAAGTGATTCCAAAAACCCTAATGCAATTATTTTAATGCATTTTGGTCACATTAATAATAGTGTTCAAGTTTGCAGATGTTGCAGAAACTTTAGATTGATGTGTCTGATTAAAAGCACATTACACTGGAAATTGTTTTATTCAGGTGTTTGTGCTGGTATTTCAGAAGGTGTTCTCTGTTCCATTTTTGGAATAGCTCTCATTTATTTCACTGCCTTTCTTGAAAAAGTTTTTTATGCATGTTTGCTTTGGGGAAAGCAAATTGTTATGTTTTCTAAACAGAGGCATTTGAGGAGGGCTCTTAGAAAAAAATACGAAAAGCCAGTGACATTTTAGGTAACCTGCCAGCAGGGAGCTTTCCCACTAGATCTAGAGAGCATCCATCATCTGCTTTCTTGGGTAACAAGGCTCACTTACCCAGGTGTAGAAAACACATCTTAGTTACTCATCAGCAATCTGGAGCAAGATCAGCTTTGAAGACAAGTCCCCTGATAAATCATGCTAGGTGCCATGTGCTTCGCAGTCCACAATAAAGTTTCATCTTTATTTTACAGCACACTCCCAGGCAGCCAGGGCAAAGGGGTTCTTACTTTTGCTCTGTCTTTGTGGGGTCAGACACATGTGCCCACACTGTGAAGTAGGTGTTGATTATTACTATATCCTTTGTGTTTATAATCTCTTCCGTTAACCTCCCCCAATAGTCTAGCCATTTGCCAAGTAGTTATGGAACTCAAATTTTCTTCCTTATTGTACACTGCAGTAAAGACTCTGATAATGAAGGAAACGCTAAGAGGTGAATGACTTATAGGGGTCAAGATTTTACTCTTGAGATATTTGAATTTTGACCTTGGCTGGATTCATAAACTAAAGAGACTAAATTATGATGGCATAATTTAAGGAATACATAAAGAGATGGTGATGATGTAGGTAGGTTGTTTTCATTTCTAGAACCCCTAAAATCAAGCTAAAGGTAACCGTGAAGCTTCTGTGACAACAAAACTCCAAACTACAGAGGTTTGAACCTCTAGTAGGTGACTAGAGCTTGAGGAGTGACACCGCCATCCTCATCACATAGCTATCACCTTAGTCCAAAGGCAACTGCTCCATGCATCCTCAGCTCCCTGCCATTGGAAAGGGGTGAGGGGTGAGGGACCCACCCGTCCAAATCTAGGAGTTGTGACATGTCACATCATACCTCCTTTAGTTCAAACTTAATCGTATAGCCACTGCCAGCTCCAAGAGGGGAAGGGACTGTGGACAAGTGCCCAATTAGATGTGTGTGTTTCTACAGAGGAACAGAACCAATATTGGGACATAAGTACAATGTGCCTCGCAGAATTACTTTGTAGAGTCCCTCCTTAAGATAAATGTTTGTTAAGTCATCCCTTACGACACATGTTCTAAACATTACTGAATTGTTTAGCTTTCCAGTTTTCATGACATTGGCAAGTGGACTGATACTGTTGTCTGTAGATCAAGATGTCTTCACACATGAGCATTTAGTGTCTGAATTTGTACAGACACCTGGGCTGGTGAACTGTACCAGTTTTACTTCCACCACCATGGCGAGGTCTACTCATGGAGCACAAATTCACCTTCATGTGAATTCAGCTGTTCCGCAAATGGGAAGCTATATCTGTCCATCTTAAAATAGTCATCTACTATAGTCAAAAATGCCTTTTGGATTATTAGGAATTTCACATCAAGTTTTACAATAGTACTACTTTAGGTTTAGATTGGTTCATGTTGGATTTGGTTGCGTTTTGAGCCCTGGGTAGCCATTTTCATTACAGTGCAATTTTATTATAGAAACATATAGATCAAGTAATATAAACTATATGTTTATATAGATCAAAAATACAGATCAGTATTTTTCACTGATAGGAGGAACATAAATTGGTACAGTAACTCTAATGGGTAATTCAGTGACATTTGTTGAAATTTAAAATGCGCCTGTCTTGTGACACACAGTTCTGCCTAGTTCTCAGCCTGGGGTGACACCTCCACCCTGTGTACCGAGACTATTACACGTGAAGGAGTAGTCATAGCAATTTGTAAGATTGAACCCCATGAAATTGCTGATATACGACCAACTTGTACTTATAGAAATGGCAGTTTCATGTGGCTCAGTTTAATAATTAGGAAACACAAAGTGTTAATAGGAGAATGGATAAACGGGAATGTTTATCATTTATCTACTCATGATGTATACATTATAATGTTTCTTCTGTTGCATCACAAACTACCCCACACTCAGTGACATAAACAATGATTTTGTATTTCTCACAATTTGGGGATCAGGCTTCACCAAGTGGTTCTTCTGCTTCACACAGAGTATTGAAGCTTGGTTGGGGGCTGGGTGCCCCCCTCTCACACAGCATCCCTCATTCAGTACTATAGGGTCAACTTTTATTCATGCTTCTTGGATCACAAAAGGGCAAAAGCAGAAGCTTCATTGTCTTTCAAGACCTGAGTTCAGAAGTTTTCGATCACCTCTATGAAGTTTTATTGGCAAAAACAAATCATAAGCCCAGAGCGGGGAAATAACAGAGTTGCCAGTTTATACGGAGATGAGAGGAGGTGTTGGTAGGTGTCTTTGAAAAAGATGGAATGCTATGGAACAATTACAAGGAATGAACAAATTAACACAGATTTCTTAGCAATACTCGATAAAAACAAATAGTAGCATGGTATGTTGTATTATTTTTCTGTTGCTGTATAACAAATTACCACAAATTTAGCAGCTTGAAACAGCACATATCCATTTACTGTCATTTTGTACCTTAATTTCAGATGTCTGAGCAGGCTCAGCAGGGTTCTCTAAGAAATGTATCACAAGATTGAAATCAAGGTGTCGGCCAGGCTAGGTTGTTATCTGGTGGCTCTAGGCAGAGTAAAGTTCCTTGAGGTTGTAAGACTGAAGTCCCCATTCATTTCCTTGCTGGCTCTCAAAGAGGGACCACATTCAACATCTAGAAGCCACCTTCACTTCTTGGCACATGGTAATTTCCCTTTTGAAAGCCAGCAATCATGCATCAAATTCTTAGGCTTTGAATCTTTGTGACTTCACTTCTGCTACTGCCTGGAGAAAACTCTGCTTTTCAAGGGCTATGTGATTAGATTCAGCCCACTTAGATAATTTCTTTTTTGATTAACTCAAGTCGATTCATTAGTAACCTTAATTATATTTGCAGAATTCCTTTTGTCACGTAATATAACCAGGGTTTGATATCATATCGAATTTATAGTTCTGGGGATGAGGCAGAACATTTTAGGGGAACATTTTGTATTTCTGCCTACCACATATATAAACACCTAAAACAATATCAAATGCACGTGAATATGTAGAGAAAGATACTTGAAATGATACTATTAAATTGATAATGTAGTTATTTCTGGGGAATAGACCAACATCTGGAAGCCAAATATGTTGATGAAATATAAAAATCTAATATTTTTATTTATTTATTTTTTGGCCAGGGCTGGGTTTGAACCTGCCACCTACAGCATACGGGGCTGGTGCCCTACCCTTTTGAGCCACAGGTGCTGTCCATATTTTTAGATTTTTAATAAGGGAATTTTGCTCTGACATCGGTATAATTAGAAAATAATAAAAAATCTTAAAAAAGAAATTGAGGGCTCAAGTACTCCAGCTCCCAGACTTTGAGTAGAACTAACTGTTCCTGCACCAGGGCACAGTGGCTCCCCATCTCTCCCTCTCAGCTGTCATTTGCTATGTGACTGCCCCAGGAGTCACCCTCCTATTACTGTGCCAGTCTGATTCATCATGGTCTTGTCCAGGGCCAGTCTTTACTTGTTGTTGCCTTCTTAGCCACACAGTCCACTTTGGTTGGAAAATCGTCACTGCCTCAAACCCTGAGTGCCCTGCAGTGCCCTGAAGTGCCTTCTCATCCTTGTATGACCTGAGTAACCTGCTTCTACCAGAGAGCCTCAGACCTCTTGCAGTCTAGCAAGTAAAAAAGGCTAACACCTGCAGTGGCAGGGGCCTTTCAGGACTGCTCTAGGGTCAAGCCCAGTGTCCATTCCTTCTGATTGGACAGTACTTTCCCATACTCACTGGTTATTCATTCTTGCCGCATCTGGGTTTTAGAATTAAGAATTTATAAGGTGGCACATCTTGCCTGCTATCCCTTCTCTCTCAAACAGTAAACGAATGAGAACTATAACTATTTTCTTTGCAAACTCTATCTTCTATTGGTGTGTATCCTTCCCACTCTAACCAGCTATACCAGAAACCGTGAACTGACTGTATTCAAACACTTAGTATTGACTCAGAGGTTGAGAAGATGAGACCACAGAAATAGTTATCTTATATACAGTAAATAGAAGAATCTGCTCACAAACATTACTTTATCCTAGAAAGAAATTTATTGGTGCTGCTCTAAGTATTAGTGACAAGTATTTTTTTTAAAAACCAAAACATCTATAGATGGTTCTAAATATTCATTCATAAAATATTTATTTAAAAACCTTCTGTATATTAAACGCTATGCCAGGCCCTAGAGTAAAACAATGGTGAGAAAATATACCCAGGGTCCCGTCTCTGGAGGAGTCTTATATTCTAGTGGTAAGCTAATATTTTGCTAAAGAATCATAGCAGTGAATGTTTAGTTTTAAAGTGCAGTGAATGCTCTGCAGTGGGGAAGATAATTCTATTTCAGCTTACATAAAGAAATCTCACTTAGCTGGAGAAGTGCCCAGAAACATTTTCTTGGGACAGGAAATCTTGAGCTAAGATCTGTAGGTTGAGTGAGGTGCTAACTAAGAACAGTGAGTAGAGAGAGTTTACAAAGAGAGAGAAGAGAGATATTTAACTTGGTCCTTTCCCCTCAGTATCCAGCCATGGTCACAGCATGATGATCTAGAGCAGTTTTCAACCTCTCAGCATACTTGGCACACTTTAATTATGTTGATTTAAAAAGAGAGAGAGAGAAGAATATGCTTACTGTGCTTTGAACTTCCTTCAAAAATAATTTAATGATCTTTAAAATTTTTCAAGGCATACATAAGATCCTCTCATAGCACACTAGTTGAACATCAGTGTCATAGGGCAAAACAAGCATGTACATGAAGCTTGAGCTTAACCTTTCTCCTACCCTGCACAGTGTCTAGATCACCTGGTGTATTCCTTTCCTTTGGTTGCCATCAAATCATCACAGTGATGTGGTGGCTTAGATGGAAGTTTATTCTCCCACAGTTCTAGAGACCAGAGTTTGAAAGCAGAACATCTGCAGAACCATATTCCCTCCAGCACTGTAGGGGAAAATCTGTTCTTTTTTTTTTTTTTAATTTCAGATTAATATGAGGGTACAAAAAAATGAGGTTCCAGTGTTTGCATTTGTTAGATAGATTCCCATTGTAATTGTGTTCCGCACCCAGGTGTACTGTACACCCTTACATTGTGCCCATTAGATGGGAGACACCAATCTTCCTTCCTCCGTCACCCCCCATCTTGAATTGAATTGCATTTTTCTCTTATGTGGGTGTGTATTAGATCATCTACTGGCTTCATGTTAGTATTGAGCACATTGGATACCTGCTTTTCCATTCTCGTGATACTTTACTAAGAAGAATGTGTTTCAATTCCATCCAGGTTAGTATAAAAGATGTAAAGTCTCCATCTTTTTATGGCTGAATAGTATTCCCTGATATGCATATACCACAATTTATTAATCCATTCCTGGGTTGATGGGTGTTTAGGTTGTTTCCATATCTTGGCAAGTGTAAAATTAAGCTGCAGTAAACAATCTAGTACAAATGTCCTTATGATGAAATGATTTTCTTTTTCTTCTGGGTAGATGCCCAGTTAATGTTGATGAACTACAGGATCAAATGGAAAAGTTGTTCTTTGACTCTTCTAGGCCCTGGGGGCTGCCAGTGATCCCCAGAGTCCAGTGTATCACCCCTGGGCATATTGCCTCTGTGGCCACCTTGCCTCCTCCTCTTCTTTGTGTCTCCTCCTCTTTTTGTCTCAACTGTCTCTCTACCTTCCTCTCATCAGAGCTCTTGTCTTTGGATTTAGGGCTCACCGAATTATCCAGGTCTCCTGGATATCTCCTCATCCTAGAACCTTTTACCAATTGCAAAGACCCTTTTTCCAAATAATTTAATATTCACAATTTCTAAGGTTAGATATTTTTTCTGAGGTCATTTTCTGGCCTGCCAGATCTGGAATTGCTGGGCTCTGTATTTGTGAGAACGTTTTAGCAAGACATCTTAAAAGACAACTTGGAAGATTCAAAGCTGTAGGAGAGAGCTAGAGGGCCAGTTAGGATGAGATTTTTGGCTCTTCAACAGAAACATTTTACAAAGCAGCATCCTTGATTAGGAAATTATTGTCTATTAAGAACATTTTAAAAACTGCTTGGGGCTTTTGTTGTTGTTATTCCCATTATCATGAATGTGTTATCAGATTTTATTAATAATACATGGGAGGCCAGAAAGCCAGATGTTCTTGGACATGCAATAAAGATTTCCAGACAAAAATTGTCCCTTATTCTGTTGGACATTCATGTATGTACAAGTGAATGCCTAGAACTTAACTCTGTTTCACATGTGGACAGAAGACATGTTTTACATAGTTTTTTTTTAATTAGTAATTTTTTTATTAGGAAAAATTTCAAACATATACAGAAGAGGAGAACAATAAATGACACTCTGCTTCAAAAACAATCAATTCTCATCAATTTGTATTGTTTTATGGCAACAGTTTTTTTTTTTAATTAAATCATAGCCATGTACATTAATGCAGTCATGGGGTACAATGTGCTGGTTTTATACACAATTTGAAATATTTTCATCAAACTGGTTAACATAGCCTTCATGGCGTTTTCTTAGTTACTGTGTTAAGACATTTATATTCTACATTTAGTAAGTTTCACATGTACCCTTGTAAGATGCACCGTAGGTTTTCACATGTACCCTTGTAAGATGCACGTAGGTGTGGTCCCACCAATTACCTTCCCTCCACCCATCCTCCCCGTTCCCCTCCCCTCCCTTTCCCCTTCTTCTTGGGCTATAGTTGGGTTATAGCTTTCATATGAAAGCTATATATTGGTTTCATAGTAGGGCTGAGTACCTTGGATACTTTTTCTTCCATTCTTGAGATACTTTGCTAAGGAGAATATGTTCCAGCTCCATCCATGTAAACATGAAAGAGGTAAAGCATACAAATGAATTTTTCTAGAACACATCTACATTGTCAATTGAGTGTACTTCTAAAAAATTATTATTCTCAGCAAATGTTTTTGCTGTTTTAGTAAACTGTGCCACCAATAGGAGCGGTATTTATACCATCCAGTTTTGAGTTATCGGTCTCCATTTGCAGTGTACACATACACAACTAGGATAGAGGAGATGGGACACCCATGTTAACACACTTCAAATCCTATTATTAAAGCTTGCTTTTCAAATGCTTCTCATTTTTGCTGTGATGTATACATGTATTTGTATGTGTATGTTTATAAATTTTGGTAGCTCCATAATAAGAAATTTATATTCTTAAAATTACTTATCAAAAAGTATTTATTTTGGATTTCCTGCACTTTTTCCATC
Organism: Otolemur garnettii; assembly: GCF_000181295.1. NCBI lineage: Eukaryota > Metazoa > Chordata > Mammalia > Primates > Galagidae > Otolemur > Otolemur garnettii. The sequence goes on along the minus strand of NW_003852475.1, from coordinate 1,210,905 downwards.
TTACTCTGATTCTGTCATAAGAGGTCTCCACACAGTTTTCAGCCTCATACATTGCTCTTTCACATTCTTATTCATCTTTTATTTCTTCTGGCCTATAGAACAATATGTTCTCCAAAGTGTTTTAAGGATTAAAGACAGAATATATACCTCAGCAGGTGGTGAGATTTTAAGATAAGGGATAGATTTTCTGTGATATTTATCACTGCCCCATTGCATGTCATACTCAAGGTATAATTTTGACACTTCTATATAAGATTTTATGAGAACATCATACTTCCTTATGTCTCCACGATAGCACTCTGTAATCAGTCTCTGTGTGTTCTCTGTACTTTATTTAAGATGATTTCCTCTATTTCTTATCATAAACAAGTAAGTCTGGTCTGTTAAAATAAAATACTAATTTTATTTTAGTGCCAACTTCTATCTCTATTCTTTGATATTCTTGTACTTCTTGCATGGAACTTTAAAAACATCATTTTACCTCTTTTATAAAGACATAAAATTGTTTACTGTAAGTAAAAGTAGGACCAAACTTATGCTTAATTCATACTCTATTCTAGAATAGCCTTTCTCAGTACATATCATTTTATTACAAATGATTTCCCTTTTATTTCTCCTTCATATTATAGTTAGGGCACAATATTGATTTTTTTTTTTGAAATAATGTTATAGGTAAATGATATTATCTATTTCATTTCAGGATAGTAAAGGGAACATTACATAATATTTGTTATAAAATGGAACATTGCATCTGATGGGGTTGAAAACCACTGCCACAAATCGTGTGACATTGTTTGAAATGTGAGACCATCGGGTGATAGGCAGAGGGCAGCATTCTCTGGGTGATGAGAGGAGGAGGTGTGGGAAGGAAGGGCTAAGGAGAATTAGGAGAGGGCAGGGAGAGCTTGTCTAGACAGTCACAGCTTGGTGTGGGGGAGAGACACCTTGAGGACATTTGCAAAGAAGTATGTGGTCTTTGGAGCAGAAAGAGCAATTGGACTACATATTTGGGAGTCAGTGGGGGCACGGCTGGAAAGTGGGAGAATGTGGACCAAATCCTGCAGTCTATAAGAATGTTTACAAGGGCTTCTGAAAAACTGGGAATAAGGTTATTTGTTTAGGTCCTGTGTTAACTCTAAAGCCTGAATGAAGATTGTCTTCAAATGGGGCTATGTATTTGGAATTCTCATAGCCAAGTATTCAGGGCTCCTATATCAGATCAGTGTGAAGATTCTGCTTTGGAGGGAAAAAATAATTAGGTGGCTGAAATTTCATACAAAGAAATAATAGAATTGGGCTTTGATAGCAAGATGGCAATGAAGAGGAAGTATGTTAAGAGAATTTATGGTGACAAAAATTAAAGCCTTATAACGTCCCAACTCATGAGCGTGTATTTATTTGTTAAATTCAATAATCTCTCACCTCCTGGAATGGTAGCTCCACAAGGACAAGGACCATTCCTGTTTTACTGCAAATTAAAAATATATACAGATAGCACAGTGCCTGCAATGGAGTAGTTCCTCAATAAATATCTGTTGACAAAAGAAATGAAGGAATGACTTGGCCAGGAGCTCTTGAACTTCTACATTAAACATCTGTGCCTTATCATTCCAGGACGTAATGTTCTTCTATTGCTATAAGAATTAATAAAATGGAAAATAATGAGATTAGTTCTAGTTGTATGGTATTCTCATTGTAAAATGTCTGCAGAGCTATTAATAGAAATGTGCATCAAGCCTCACTGTCAAAATAAATGGCTTAGCACACTGAGAGGCGAAAATGTTTGGGGGAAATAGCCAAGCACAATATCTGTGGCCGAGTTTACGTCCTGTTAGAATACAGATTAGATCATTAGGAAGCAACACATTTCATCCACCCATCAGTGTTTGCATACAGTGAAGTCTATTAATTGAGCAAGTGTGGATAACACTGATACACCATCTCATTCCGTCAGAGATTACTTCTTGTCTTTATCAATAAATTCTGCCTTTAATCCTTAAGACTGATCGAAAAAAAAAGGAGCAATTTTTTTTTTTTTTTTGCTGTTCTTTGTAGTCTTTGCATTACTTTGTCACTGGATTTGTAAATGTCACTGGTAACTTAGTTTAGATACAGAATGCCCAGGGGAGGTCACACATTAGGTCTGAACTCATTTACAAGAGTAAATGAAAGTAAATAGCTGAGAAAGTTCCAGCAACCTCTCGGTATCAGAAGGGAAACCAAATGGAAGTGGGTATCAGATAAAATCAGTTTGTTTGTTCAGACTTTTAATTAAACTCAGAGATTAATAGATCTCAAGATGAGTTGTTTTAACATGTTCTTTGGTGAGAATTCTCCTTGGTTCCTATCTCTTAAATTTTCTACTCTTTTTTTTTTTTTAATTGAATGGTAACTGTGTACATTGATGCACTTTGGGGGTACAGTGTAGTGTTTTCACACACAATCTAAGACACTTCCATCTAACTGGTCAACATAGCCTTCATGTAACTTTCTTAGTTATTATATCAAAACATTCATATTCTACTCATAGAAAGATTCACTTGTACCCTTGCAAGATGAACCACAGAAGTGAACCCTCGAATCCCTCTCCCTCCACCCTCTCCCCCCTCCCTCCCCCTCCCCATATCCTTAGGTTGTTATTAGGTTTTCTACTCTTGAAACATCACCTTCCATATAATTTTCCAATTTATATATAATATGTATATATATATATTTATTTTTATAAAATTGTAGCTGTGTACATTAATGTAATCATGAGGTACAATGTGCTGGTTTTATATACAAATATATTTTTAAGAATCTACTCAAGTGAGGCCAACATAATAATTGTTATTTCGCAGACATCTGTGTTATAGGTGAAACGTGGAAACGTAAAATGTTCACTTCTGGAATTGTCTCAGACCTCTTTCTTGTCCCCAATGCTCCTTAAGACCAGTTTTCTCTTTCCTTTTTATTAATCATTTCCCAGACTTATCAACAGACATGAAAAGTTGGTTATATTCTTATATAATATCATCACAACACATACATGGTTTTTCTACTGGTATTTGTGAGAAAAAAATAAGGAAAACAATGTTAATAATGGCTATCAAATTATTTTAATGTGGTACTTTCCTTGCCTTCCAAAGGAAAAAGTTGAAGACTTGGGCATCAAAAATAGCTGTCTGTTTAGATATTTTCTGAGAGTTTATCTTCTTCAAAACTGTATGCCCATTTCATGGGGCATGTGTTGGATTCAGTAAGTGACAAGACATGGCCAAAGAGGACTTCACTAGACAGAATAGTTACAACTGCTGTAACTTGCACATGAAGATCTTGAGCCAGAGCTGTAAAGTGGCTGCTGCAGAGTCACACAGAAATAGCACTTCTCTAACTGGAAACTGCTGAAGAAGGTGGTTCTGGCAACTGGTGTAGATTGTCCATTTGTTGGGAGTTTCTGTGCTTCCTGGTTGGTTGTTATCTATGGAAAATCAGTGCATACTAGGAGATACTTACTACCAATAGAACACCACTCTTGGCCCCTTTTACCCTTTCTCATCGACTTTTCCCCAGGGAAGGGAGTATCATCTGGTTCTAGTTCTCATTAAGGTCTGTCCTCATCTTCCATCTGTGTGCAGTAGGGGTCCTGCCCTGTCGAGGGGTCCTGCAGGTGTGCAGGGGTGTGTCAGTGTGTAGAAACCAGTGATGAGGTCATCAGCAGGCTCTGTCACTCAGGACCTGAGGACACATGCCCAGAACTGTTTCACCAGTAACAAAGGTCAGATATGATTCTGTGTTTACCTTACATAGCTTTTCCAGTTGATTCCAAGACCATACAAGAAGTAATAGCTGTGTTTTATTTACTCCACCTAGAACTATTAACCGTATGAAAAACATTTTAACCTGCCCCCAAGCAGTCCCATCACCAGAGATAAGCACTGTTCACAATCTCATGTATTTTTTTCCTCTGTGTGTATATGATTATTTATCTGACTTAGTATTTTTTTAAAAATTGTAGTCATACTAATTAGGAAGTTTCTCTTTCTGCCTTTGTTTGTTTGTTTGTTTAGAATACCAAAAAATATAAGGGCATCCTAGACGGTTTACTGCTTTGTAATTCCGTTAAATGCCGCATCATCTGTAAAATTTTGCTGAAAGCAGTTAGGGCTTGATGCTCGTTAGGAGAGCCTTGCACTTTTGGGACCTCTCAGCAGTACTGTTTTTCAGCCCTCACTGCCTCTGAAGCACTTTCACTGTGAGCTCTATCAGAGACTGTTATGTTATGATCCTAATCCAGAGGTGAGCAAATTATAGCCTCTAGGCCAAATATGCTCTACCTATGTTCTACTCCTGTCTATTTTTGTATGGCCATGTTCTGTGTTTCTAAAGAGTTGTTTTTGTTGTTGTTATTTTGCAGTTTTTGGCCAAGGCTGGGTTTGAACCCACCACTTCTGGTATATGGGGCTGGCACCCTACTCCTTTGAGCCACAGGCACCACCCTAAAGAAAAAAAGGACTATAAGACAGAGACCTCCCTCTGTGACCCAGAAAGCTTAAAACATTTAACACCTGGCCCTCTGTGTTAAAATTTGTCAACCCTTGTAATCACTCAAGATTATATTTTAATTTATTATGAATACTCAAGATTATTATCTACTTAAGAAGACAAAGTCTATCTATATGGAAAATGCCTTAAAACTTAAGCAAGGACCAGGTAAAAAAAATGCCTGAGTATATGGCTAAGGATATGTGCTGATGCTGAGATCATGAGGTGGCTACAAGTCTCTTGAAAGAGGTGGATTTCAAGCTTATATACTTCATGTGTTCGTTGATTTCATTTGAAGAACAGAAGTGAATTGAGCTTTGGGAACCAAAGCTCAGAGGCAGACACTGTTTAGATGTATGTAAAGTTAGCAAGGCAAGAATGGGATTCAGAGCCTAGTGATAATACTTTGCCAACCATTTACTCATTCCAGCTGATTCTTGAAATTGATCCCTCCAATTGTGTTATCCATGTTTTACAGATGAGAAAATGGAGATTGTGCTGATTTCAGCAACTTGTTGTAGGTCACACAGACGGTAAATAGAATCCAGATTTGAAAACATCTGTCTGACTCTGTCCGTGATGGTTTTGTCTCTACCATGTACAGACTTTCTATGCACTTTCTTTCTATGTACAGACTTTCTATGTAAATATTTCTGTGATATTGTGATTCCCATGGCAGGTTCCAAGGTAAAACTACACACCCTTCTTTTCATGGTGTTTCATTTTCTATACTATGACCATCAAGACCCATTCCCAAGCATGCACGTGCTTCCCTAGCTACAGTCCTCTGCCCTCACTTTTCCTTGTCCAGCCACCCTGGTGACACACTAGTTCCCAAATGCACCGTGTCCTTTTAAGCTTCCATGTGTTCCTGAATGCGGCTTCCTCTGCTAGGGATGCTCTCTGCCCATTTTCTGTACTCAGAAACTCCCATTCATCCCTCAAACACCGTCTCTTCACATTCTCTCAGGTGTCATCTCTGACTCCTCCAGGCAGTTACACAACATCCTCTGAACTTGCTACAATTTTTTTTTTTAATATAACTTTGACAGTCAGGAAAAATGTTCTTTTGCTTTTCTTCCAAAATTGACTGTGAGTCCCTAGAATCAAGATCAAGGATTAGTGCTCTATCCCCAATAACTACTGCAAATCCTGAGGTCTCCTTAGAGTGAGGTGATCAATGAATGAGGGAAGACATGAACAGAGAATGAATAATGAGAGTGTCTTTCTCACTCAGATGTGCTGTTTGCATATCATACTCTGCAGAATTCACTCTGTCCCTTGGTTACCAGAACCTCCCACCATCCTAACCTCTATCTGGTAAGGGGTGTGTTGTGTGATCCATGCCATTCAATTGCTATTAACTCAGGTTTACCACAAGCCAGGGACTTTAAGTCAACATGGGGTTTGTGTCAGTTATTAAGTTTGGTGGTATCATAACCACTTGCTATTGAGTTGGTATCTTCCTCCTCCACCTCATCGCTCTGCTGGGGACTCATTCGATTGCTGTCTGTGGACTGAGTGGGTCAGTTCTGGGCAAGCCCCTGAGTGGATCTAACTTCATGGCATCTGTGTGGCCTACAGTGGTTGCTAAGTCAATGCTTTGTCCCCCCAAATACGTAAGGTTCTTAATCTTGGTGTGGTTTTATTTTTGTCCTGTTTAGTATACAAGTGACTGAGCAATCATCAAACTATTTTTAAAACATTGTTGACTGTGTTTTCTGAACACCAGTTACAGAGAGAATCACTGAGGCACAGGAACTTGCAGGGCAACGTGAATTAGGACATGCAAGACACTTTGTTTCCTGAGTCTCGCGGTGACGGTGGCATCTCTCCTGATTCTCTCTACCTTTTTGGCTTCTGGGCAGGGAGGCTGGCCCCAGAGTAGGATGTAGCATTTGCAAAATGACTCAGTGCAGCCAGGCCCATATAAATAACAAATCATTTTAAATTTTCATAAACTGTAATCCTTAATAGCTCCCGAAGCACCAACTAGTTTCTCTCTGCTACATATCATGCATTTTTAACTGTCTATAATTACACAATTAAACAGTAGGCCACTGGGGCTCACAGGAGTCTTGAGCACAAAACATTTCAATTTCCATAACCTGGCATCAGGGACAGTTTCTGCCTGAGGGAGATGTTACGGTTGTCTACAAAGTTGCCCCAAAGAAAGCTGCCTCTCTCAGTCCACTGGGCCTCAAGTGGGCGGAATTCCCCACTGAGCTTAAACTTGGCAGAAAGGAGTAAGGAAGATGGAAACCCTAGGACCAGCCCTAGAAAGGGAAAGCAGGCCCCAGGTCTGAAGGAGCTGAAGATGGAAAGAGCCAACTGGGTATGTCCTCTCCACCCCCGTCTTCCTGACCTGTTAATGTTCTTGTAGTGAAGAAGCACCAATGTTGTCCCTTTGACACACTCAATATGCTATGATTCTTTAACTCTTTCTGTGAAAGTGCTTGTTTTAATCTTGTGCCTGTTGCTTCTGTGATTCATATGAGTATTATTTGAACACAGCAAACAGGCCAGATGTGTGTCAATACAAAGATAATGGACCAGAAAAATGACATGGTCCCTGGCTGTGTGTGTTGGGAATAAGACCTACTACATTTTATATTGGGACCAAAAATTCTGTGATGGCATTTTTGATGCTTTTATTGATTGACTTTTTCTTCGTTTTGGGCTGTTGTGAAATCTCTCTTTAAAAGTTTCTCTCACACTCTACGTTTTCCTAAGAGGTCCTTCCCTTACTCCTGGACCTTTACATACAAGGTATTGAGAAAGAATATACTTTATGTTGTTCTCATAGTAAAGGTGCCTTAAATAACAATGGCCATACTCTAAATACATCTTTCTTTCCATGTTTTAAACAACATTTTGAATTTTAACATTTATAAACAACAAAAAATAAAGACATTCGTTTTACAGTGGTATTTGTGTTAGCTCAGATGAAAGAGACTAGAAGCTCTGTTTTTTGGCAGACTCAGAAAAATGTGTTATTAGAGGGAGCTTTGGCAAATATTAAGTGATGGGGATCTTTTTTTTTTTTTTTTTGTCCTTTTGTGCTTTTGTGCCTTGTATTTGGATACTGGTCCTGTTTTCTTTCTAGTCTTTCTAATGTTTTATGGTAGCTCTTGCATCTGTATTCAGGGTTTTAGAGAAATAAACCTCTAATTAGAATTGGAAGGGAGGGGATGAAAGATGATGAGCTATAGGCAGGGATTATACAATAAAAATTGGCTTTATTAAGGATTCCTTGCTTAAGTAATAAATATATTTTAGGATTCCTTTAAATAGAAAATTAATTCCTTTGAAATGCATGGATACATTTTGTTAGTACATGTTGCCACATTCTACCCTTCTCTGATACGCTGGTCTGCCTGCATTCTGGTTAGAGTCCCACCTGGTGACTCCTTACTGTACCCACCTCTTTGCTTTTGCTGATGCTCTTGATTCCAAAACAGTCTACTGTTTGTTCTCTCTCTCTCTTTCACTGTACAGAGTCTCTGTCACCCTGGGTAGAGGGCCATGGTGTCATCGTACCTCACAGTAACCTCAGACTCCTGGGCTCAAGCAATCCTCTTGCCTCTGCCTCCTGAGTAGCTGAGACTACAGGCACCTGCTACAAACAGCCAGCTAGTTGTTCTATTTTTAGTAGAGATGGGGTCTCACTCTTGCTCAGGCTGGTTTCTTGAACTCCTGAGCTCAATTAACCCCCCTCCTAGGCCTCGAAGAGTGCTAGGATTACAGATGTGAGCTACCACGCCAGCCTTCTTTGTTCTTTCTCAAACTCTTCTTTTCATTCATGGCCTAATTTACCTTCTATCTCTCAGTGACTTTTTGACATTTTCCCCATCCTGCCGTTTCCCCTACATCTCTGAATCCTCAGCACTTGGATACTTCATTACAGTACTTAACTCCTAATGCTGCAATGCCTTTTTTGACAGATTTTGAAATATCTTTTTGCTTTGCTGCTATAATTATATTTTAATTTTCTTGAGTGTAGGCAGCATGCCTCACAGTGTTCAGTAAATGCTTACTAGCTGATTTATTATGTTACAGCATTGATTTTCTTTAAATAATGCTTATTTAAAGAAGCGGTTGACAAACATATTTTGTAAAGGGTCACATAATAAGTATTTTAGGCTTTACAGACCAGACAGTCTCTGTTGGGACTATTCAACTCTACCATTGTCGCCTAAAAGCAGCTTTAGGTAACATGTAAGCAAATGGGCATGGCTGTGCTCCAGTAAAACTGTATTTACAAAACAGGCAGAGGTGAGACTTTGCCAGCCTGTGATTTAAGGTACAGGACGACTTCTCTTCTAGAGTATGCCCTTTGAACCGTGTGCATCAGATGAGGCATGCGTCACTTTCTCTGGTCTGAGAAAAGAGTATCACCTCAGGTTTCCCAGACAGGCTCTCAAAACATTTCTACTAATATTTTGGTGGTTACTCAGAATCTGGCAATCAAGCAATGACGATCTTGACGTTATTTAAAAGTAATATTTAGTCTGGGCCCCATCACACAGTACTGTTAGAAGTATTAATTGGTTCAACATTTCTGGAAGCACTATCATCTATTCATGGTCTTATCTCAGTTCTCTTTTTCAAAGTTTCTGAGGAAGTAATTAATTCATAAATTCATTCAGTATATGTTTACTAACGGCCTACAAGGTAGGAGGCATTGGACCAGGTGTTGAGTCTCTGCAGAAGTTAGCAAAGACTGAGCTCTAGGCTGTCAATTACAGTATTGTTTATGAGAAAGAAAAATTTGTTGCAACTTTTCTATTCAACAGTGGGGAGCAGTTTTAATATCTAGTATATCTATATGATAAAATATTTTACAATCATCAGAAATGATATGGCAGAAGACTTTGAATACGTGGAAAGGTAATGAAATATTCAGTGAAAAAGGTTAAAATGTGTTTATAAAAATGCTTTAAAACACTTTAAAATACATAAATATTTATAGATGAAAGAACCTGGTGATATTGACCAAAATATTGACAAGGACTGTAATTTCCAATGGTGATATTCACGAAGATCTTTCTCGTTATTTTGCTTTTGTATTTCAATACATGTATCATTTATGTGAAACAAAAAAATATTCTACAGTATACTTTTAAGCATGCAGAATTACTAATGATAAACATGGAAAGATGGTTAGGTTGACTTTCTTCTGGGCAAAAAGAGAAAATCTTACTTCAATGAAATTGCTGCTGAATTAGTTCAAGATTATGAATATTCACCTATCTTTCTGCACATTCAAATATCAAAACCTTTCTCCATCAACAGGAATATTGTACAGAATCAAAACCTTTTCTTTAATTTGGGCTTACTAAGGGTTAACCAGAAAGTCTTTTGTTCCAACCCGTCTCCATCTCCAAATCCCCTTTGCTGCTATGGCACATCCAGTCTTATGAATATAATTGAATCTCCCTTTGATGATTCAGTGTGTTGCAGGACCTCAGGGCTGTAACGCTGACCATCAATTATCATTGTATAGGACAAAAGATATAAATGTGGAAGATACAGAATATTGAACTGAATGTGAAGTGATTCCAGGATAGCCTCTGGAAATTGCTCTGCTGAATAAATCCCTGGTGTCAGTGAGTTTTTGTTGTGTGTCTTTTCTCTTGTAAAAGCTTGCTTACTTCAGGGAAAGAAAATAGAAATAATCCAGTGCTTTGAGCTTTCTAGTTACTAAGAACCTCGTTAATCCAGATTATTATCCCAGGCCCGCTTTCTCTTTTTCATCTGATATAAATGCGAGAAGCACGCTGCTGCTAGTCTGTTGTTTGGATTTCCTTCCATGCACATAAGGTGAATACTGAGTGGCCCAGGCCAAGGCCAACTTCTGGGGCTGAGAGGCCCAGAACATCCTGTTGTGCTTTGTTGGTCAAAATCCTCCCCAAGAAGAATCAGTCTGAGGTGAACAGTAAAGGCAGAGTAAGGGGAGGGCCAGTGAACTACGTGGGGTGAGAACTGTCTCACTCCCTTTGTCGTGGTGATGGCAGGCAGCTTTTCTCTCATACTCATACTCTTTTGGGAGCTCAGCTCTTAGAACTGCCACCTGCACCTCACCCCATCTCCTGATCCGGCAGCAGAGATCCTGAGAGGAGCTGTTCACCCACAGCTGGCTCTGCCGAGAGCCATGAAGCTGCAGGTTCCACAGTGCTGCAGAATGTTTAAAACCCTCAGCTTCCATTGAGCCCCCGCTTCCCGACCAGTACCCAGCAGCTGCATGTATGGGTGTGCTAAGATACTGATTTCCCCCATCACACTGGGCACCCCGGTAAGTTCTTCAATTTAGTCCCCAAGAAGCCTCTTGCATTTTTTGCCCCTATAGAGTGATGATGACAAATGTCATTTTCTAGTGTGTGACTCTGACAAGTTGGGAAGCACTGACCACATTTCCTAAAAGGTAATCCAAGAACATTTTCTGCTGCAAGATGAAATATCTGACAAAATTCCGGGTCACGCGTATGTAGAGATCAATGCCTTCCCTAGTCTAGGACAGTCCTTTCATTTTACAGCTGAGGAAACTGAACAGAATCTCCATAGCTAGTTGGTGACAGAGCTGGAGCCAGAACATTGGTCTGGAAACTCACTTTTTAGTCTTCCCTTTCCTGTATAGCAGCTGAACGTACTCAGATGAGACTATGGGTTTCTTAAACTCAAAAGCATCATACAATTAGTGAGATAGAAAATAGTTCATGTTCTTTTTCTGACTTATAGACAATTCAACTGTACTCTCTTCTAGTCTTCATTTTAAGAATGAAGGAATTAAGAAGTCTTCTGGAATGTGCAAAAGCTTGTTCAGAGAGTAGCAGAAGCTAAAGAGAAATAACTTGCAGAAGTTTTCATAGCCGATCAGTGGCAAAGATTGAGGCTTGGCTAGAGCTTTCTTCCTTCCAATTTTGCTACTTCTGTGTTTTCTACACAACTGTGTTTCAAGGGACACAATTACATTATGAGAAAACATCTTGTCCCATCATCAAGACTTGTTTTCATGTTGGCAGGAAACAAAATGCTAAAAGCAGTAAGTAGTGGGAAGTTTCTTTTTCTAGCTTTTATGAGAAAGAGAGTCTTTCCAAAGAGACGCCATCTGGAGCATGTGAAGTTGTGAAATGACCTTTCATCATCGCCTGCATCCAAGCTTCTGAAACAGGATCAGCAAGCAGGAGAAGAGAGGATCAGCCTAAAGACTCACGTCGTTCTGCTTCTTTCTGGTCCAAGGAGAAGCAGCAGCATGCGTGGTCAATTCCAGTTGGATTTAGTTTAAACATTATTCTTGGAACTCTAAAGATAGGACGATTCTGTGATTCCGAGGTATGGCGTGCCTGTTATATAGCCTAACAACTGTGTTTGCAATAACTATCTTCTTATGCTTCCTTTCACAGAAGCATTGCAAACATACTACTAGCTTTATAAATACATGAATGTCATTCATTACTCTATTTTTTTGTGTGTTGAATTACACTGACTTGAATTGCTTTTCCAAAATAAGATTCTCCAAAAAGCAAATAACAGATTTGTGGTGAGTTGTCTAAACAACTAGACTGCTGTTTGCCTGCCCAGCAGTGTGTCTCAAGCTCTCTCTTTCCTAGCTTAGCAGGACCTCTATATTGTTGAGAATGACAGTGACTGCTGATTTTCAAAGCCACATTTCCCAGCAGCAGGATATAGGGTGGAATTTGTTGATGAAACTTCCAAAAAGGCTTTTATTATTATTATTATTAAATCATAGCTATGTACATTAATGCAATCATGGGGTACAATGTGCTGGTTTTATATACAATTTGAAATATTTTCAAAAAGACTGGTTAACATAGCTTTCATGGCATTTTCTTAGTTATTGTGTTAAGACATTTCTATTCTACACCTAGTAAATTTCACACATACCCTTGTAAGATGCACCTAGGTGTGGTCCCACCAGTTACCCTCGTTCCACCCATCCTCTCCCTTCCCCTTCACTCCCTCTCTCCTTTCCTCTTCTTCTTGGGCTATAATTGGGTTACAGCTTTCATAGTAGGGCTGAGTACATTGGATACTTTATCTTATCGGAGCTCGGTCAGCCGACAGACACCCTTGCTGAGAGAGAAATCTACTTCCTTTGCTCCTTCTGTTTCCTTCTGCATGGACCTGGTGACTGTAGCACAGTAGCCAGCCTGTGTCCACAGTGGCCAAGGAGGTGGAAGGAGTGATAGTATGAGGACTGCAGAGCAGACCATTATGTAACCGAGATGTCCTGTACCCAGTAGCATCCAGGTGGTTCATGGACTGTCCACCTGTATCATTCTAGGTGAGTGGTTCTCAACAGGAACTGTATTAAAGGGCCATGGCATTAGGAAGGTTGAGAACCACTGTTTTAGGTGAATTTACAATGATCCCACTATTTGTATAAACCATTGTTAATATGATTCCATTTCAAGTAGCCTGACATACATCCTCACTATAGCTATAACTGCAATATTAAACTTTGAATTTAAAAATCAACGTTTTTCTTTGATTTATGAAGGATTGGTCATCATGTGATTAGAAAAAATGTCATTTGATAAGTTCATACTTTGAATTTTACGGTATATTGTCATCCTCAGAGGATCTGCCTTGGGTGCCAAAATTTTCAGATGTTCAAATGCCCCAGTAATCCATCTAAGGTTGGTTCCATGTCTAAGAAAATACATTACAGGTATTCTCAATTCCAGGTTAGTTCAATTCCATAGACTGAATGTATGGCATATATGAAAGTAAATTAAGAATTTAAAACACTAGCTTTTGTTTTAGTTTTTATTCTTTAGTTTTCATGTACAAAATTTGCTTTTTTGGTCTTTTTTTTATACATGAAATCTCATTCTTTCACCCAGACTGGAGTATAGTAGCCCAGTCATAGCTCACTGTCATAGCCCTTGGCTAACACTGTCCTTCCACCTCAGCCTCCTGTGAGCATCTGGGACTATAGGCACATACCTCCACACCTAGATAATTTCGTTTTTTATTTTTTTAGAGATAGGGTCTTGCTGTGTTGCCCAGGCTGGTTCTTGACCTCTTGGCTTCAAGCAGTCCTTCCAACTCGGCCTCCCAAAGTGCTAGGTTTACTGGCCAGATCCTACTTTTTTATGTATAATTCTCTATTAATAAATACATAAATGTGTGTATTTATGCTATATAATTATTTACATGTTTGGATTTAGTTTTTCATTTAATTTTTGGTTTTCTATTTGCTATTTTCTTTTCTGTTTTGTTTTCCTTTCTTTCCTTTTCTGCCATCTTTCAGATTTTATTTGAAATTTTTAAACTTATCTGTTGCTTTTTCGAATGTATTTCCTTACATAGACTTTTTAGTGTTAACTCTAAAGATTACAATATGTGTACCTGAGTTTTCATGGTCTACTTAGAATCAATATCTTACCACCTTAAGTAGATCTTTAACCAATATAAGTGGCCCCTTTATCCTACCCTCTTTCTACTGTGGTTGTTAAATGCATTACATGCACCTTCATTGAAAACCCCATCAGTAACTTTTCTTTTTGTTTTCAACAGTCATGCATATTTTTAAAAGGAGAAGAATAATGTACTCATCCAGATGTTTATCGTCTCTTGCTCTTCATCTCTGAAATTCCCAGTTTCCCTCTGGTATCACCTCCCTTCTTTCTGAAGCAGTTCTTTAGCATTTTTCTTAGAACACTTATGCTGCCAGCCAGTAAGTTCTATTAGTTTTTGCTCATTTGAGAATATCTTTATTTTACCTCTATTCCTAAAAGATTTTCACTGTATATAGAATTCTGGGTTGGTAGTTCTTTTCTCCCAGGATGCCAAAAATAGTATTCCACTATTAGAAATCTGTAATTGTTCAAATTATTGAATCACCCAGACATGTAATATGTTGTTTTCTTATAAATGGTTTTAAGGTTTTATTTCCTGTATCTTAGATTTTCAGCCACTTGATATTAATGTATATATTTGTGGCTCTAAATTTTGATTTTTTTTTTGCTTTTGTTATTGATTTTACTGCTTAATATTTGTTGCTCTTCTTGTCAATTTTGAAGAGTATTCAGCTAGTATTTTTTAAATTATTTATTTTTCTGCTCCAGACTCTTTGTCTTCTCTTTCTGTGACTTCAATGACATGAGTTTAGACCTTTGGATAGTGACTTACAGGTCTCTGAGACAGTGTTCTTTTTGCCAACTGTTGTCTAAATTGGCTAATTTCTATCTTCAAGATTATGTATTCCTCCTTGTCCCATCTCTATTCTATTGAGTCCATACATCTAATGTTTTAATTTTATTTATAATAAATAAAATTTTATACTTCTAAAATTTCCATTTGGTTTTTTTATGTGATTTCTTTCTTCACTGAGAACATCCCATTTACTTCAAGAATGTTTGTTCTTTATGGAATATCATTGGAAGAGTTGCTTTAAATTCTTTGGCTAATGAGTCTAACATGTACAGCTGTGTCGGGAATTGTTTCTGTTTATTGTTTTATCCCTTGAGATTTGTTAAAAATTTCCTTGATTTGTTATATCCTGATTAATTTGGAGCGAGGTTAAGCATGGAATGTAAGTCTTACCTTCCCTACTGTGAGCTGTGTGTCAAATGTCAGTTTAGTTCTCAGAGCTTTCTCAGTTCTATTCGGATTGGTCCATCTGGACTTGCACAATGATCTACATTCTAGGTATGTTTTCAAAGCTCTTATTATGCTATATCAGGTCACTTCCAAATTTGGATATGTAAGGCATTGGCCAAGCCCTGATACCTAGGATTAAGGTATGCATTTTTCTAGCCTCTTCCTCTCTGCAACTTCTCACAGTTCTTAGTGGAGCCTCATTCACTAGTTCTGAGAGTAAAGTCAAATTTTAAACCTTTTGTACTGTTGAACATGTTCCACAAATGAGTCTGCCTTTATTACACAGAGGTAACAGACTGAGGGAAAAAACAATGGGGATTCTCTTCACACCCTTCTGACCATAGAGACCCCCATTTTTAGTTCCTCTGGTCGGAGAGAAGGATTTTTCTCTCCAGGTTTTAGATGTGAATGCTTGCTGCACTGGGAGTGTATCATTATCACTGGGACTTGCTTGACTCAGGACATGACAGGGAGACTAAAAAGTGGGAGGGAGAGAGAGAGAAAATACAGGACACCCTCCCGACCCCTGGCCCATAGAGGCCCACTCTGCTCCTCCTCTGGCCCCAAAGTCACAGTTTCCTCTAGTTTTTTCTGTCTATTTCAGTTATACAGTTTGAAAAATTGTGCTGTCCCTAAGTTTAAGCTGGGAAATTTACAAAGAACAAACAAGCAGGAAACTCACTTATAAGTCATTCTTTGAGTTCTGACCCTCCACAATCTCCCTGCTATTTGTTTGCTTTCAGAGTTCTCAAAGAGTTGCCAAATATATTCTGTTCAGGTTATTTATTGTTGTAATTAGTAGAAATAGTTGTGCTTACTCCATTTTATTTGGAATTAGGAGCCTTGGTGAGTTTTTAAATAATTATTTTGAAACTTAATTTTCTATTCCTATGGTTATATTTTTTATAATGATTCTTAAACATGACTTAATCATAATCATTCTTGAACATGACTTGATAGCTCAATTTTTAAAAGCATATTTAATTTATTTTTCACAAGCAAAATTTGTGTTTGGAATACCATTGGTGTATGGGATTACTATTCAAATGTTTTAAACTATAATCAGCTTGTAGGCAGGGATATTGCTTATTTAGTGATATATTCGATTTCCTAGAAAATTTCTGATACACAGTTGCTTAATAAATATCAGCCAGTGAATTAAAAATGACATTTAATGCACAGTAATTAAGAATCCGATAATTTAGAATGACTGGAACTGTTGAGCCTCTTAAAATAAAAACTATTTTAAAGTGTCTATTTATAATAATAACAACTTTTCAAGAAAATGTGTTACTTGATACCCGATATAGTTTGTTGAAATGAAGACTTCTGTTCAAAGTTTGTCTAAGTTGTTGACTTGTAACAAAGTAGAAAAGTTATACAATTTTCATACCAGGCGGGGCTGGAGCAAACATTCAGTTCTCTTTCTCACCAACAATGTGGGTCTTAGCTGGTGATTATTTTTTTTTTTTTTTTTTTTTTGAGACAGAGCCTCAAGCTGTCCCCCTGGGTAGAGTGC
>NW_003852475.1:1152347-1194120 GCF_000181295.1 Otolemur garnettii | reverse complement strand
CAGCCGTCATTGTTGTTTGGCGGGTCCGGGCTGGGGATTCGAACCCACCACCTTAGGTGTACGTGGCTGGCGCCTTAGCCAGTTGAGCTATAGGCGCTGAGCCTTAGCTGGTGATTATTACGTTCAGGAGCATCTGTCAAGAGCAGAAGGTGGCTTTCAAACTGGAAGGTGCCTCAGAGTCACCTGGAGGACTTATTAAAGATTGCTAGGCTCTACCCCAGAATTCCTGCTCCAGTAGTGTTGGGTCAAGGTCTGATAATTTGCATTTCTAACCAGTTCTCAGATGATCCTGAGGCCCCTGGTCTACGGACTAGACCTCAGTTTGAGAATGATTGTTCTAAAGATGATACTTTGTTGGCGTGTCTCCTCTAATAAAATCAGGCTGATAGTTTACACCAACCTTGTTTGCTTCATTTGTAATTCTAGGCACTGAACTGCTTTTACAAATGAGTCTGTCATTCAATCTATACTATGTCATATCCATGTGGAGGGCAGACTGGGGAAAAAGCATAAACTGTAGAATCAGGTAAATGTTGGGTCCAATATTAGATCCTTCCTTGCATTCTTTAAATCTTTACTTCTGAGTCTTCTGATCTTGTATCTCAAGTGAAAAATGAAAATTATTGTGTGACTATTTTGTAGGGTTGTAGTAAAGATTCAGTGAAAGAATTTGAATCCAAATCTAGTAAGCGTGGAGTCCTTGTAATCACCCGGCTCTGGGACAGACCAAGAGGGTGGAATGGGTGCTCTTAAGTTGCCTATATTTAGGGACACAGCGGGAGGACATAGTGAAATAAGCATATGGCAGGGTACCTATTTCAGTCTGGAGATGCCAGGAAGTGCTTGCTGAGATAGCAGAGGAAAAGAACAAAGGAAGACAGAAGGGAGAAGTATCAGGAGAATTATCAGAGTCTACATAAATGGAATAGCGTGGCACATACCTGAGACAAGAGAGACCACAAGATAGGGCCCGTGCACAGTAACAAAAACAATAGCTAACTCTAATGGACCCTTCCTAGGTTCTTCAGGATTATGAATTTATTAATAATGCACTCAGCACCCTATGGCACAGCTTGTGCATGGTAGAAGTGGGATCTGAAATAAGTGGGCTGGCTCTGAGCCTGTGCTTTTATCCATTGTGTTGTTCTGTCTTTATATAGTATACTCTCAGGGTATTGATTCTTTGCCGCCTTTTCTCTTGCAAAGCATATGGTATTCTGAAGTATATTGATATTTTTTGCTGAATTTCAAAACTCAACTAGTGTATCTAGTGTATCTGTAAGATCATTGGCAAGAGGGTTGAATTCTATTTTTTCTTTTCTATAAGACTGAGGCTCAGAAAGAATAAGAGCACTTGCCATGGTTCTATACTCAGAGATTCCCCCCAGATTTATAGGCCTGCCCAGCCTCATGAATTTTCTGTGCCTTCTGTTAAGTAGAATTTGACTAGCATGGGTAATATATAGATTGACAGTTTACAAAATTGTCACCTATCCTGGCTCCTTACGGCCACTGTAATTCCATCATAAGTCTTTTTGCTCTTGCTTTTCTTGTTCCAATTTTACCTTGATAGTACAAACTTTTTCTGCAACTCAGTTTAACTTTTCTGTTTCTCCCCATCAATACGATCAGTCTACAGTGGAAAATTCATGGAAATTAATACTTTTTTTCCTCTTTCTGTGTCATCTTTTATCTTCCTTATGCTTGAACCTATTCCATTAGTCTTCCCTGAAGTAATTGATGGATGTGTGAGTGACTCTCCTAAAATTATATTTAGCCAGGGTGACCTTTTATGTACATTTAAACCACTAAATTATGAAGATAAATAAGGTATTCCTGAGATTAGACACTTATACAAATTTTACAAAAGCAAGGTTTTTAAAAACAAGATATATGCATACATATTTTACAAATAAATGTATATCTTGTATACCTCTTTTATAAAGGAGCTTCTGCTTCTGTTCATACAGGAAGACACACACACCCTTGTGTAGTATACCCTACTGTCTGTATCGTATATAAATTTGGGAAGTATTATATAACTTTCTCTTGGGTTGGTAATGCTCAGGCTTCAAGTAGGGGTGACTTGGAGACTATTCTTTCCTTGAGGAAGCCAGCTGTTGGGGGTTGGGAAGGAGGGGTGCACATTTCTCACCTCAAGGATTCTGTTAAGAGGCTGGTCCTCTCTAGAAAATGGGAACTAAGAAGTTAGTCTAGAAATATAACACAGGAAAAATATGCTTGCCCTCTTCTCTTGGAATAGACAGATTGATATATAGGTGTCTCTTTTGGGGAGTAGATACTAAGATTCCTTCCTGGCAACCACAACTAAGTGAAAATTGATCAGGAATCGGGGAGAATGGTCAAAAAGCCTGGTGGGAAAGGCATATATCTTATTAGCCATATCATCCCATTTTAATTTACTGTCTTTCATTTCCATTTATTAACCTTACAGGGCAATTCCTCTCACAGCCTTGAGGGTTCTGGTGCTATTTCTCATTAAGTGAGGAGATAGTGTTCTCATACTACCTTTTGCAAAAGGAAAAGCATAAACTCATGCTGAAATGATACTTATTTCTTATTCATTGACCAATTCCATATATGAGTATTAGTCTCAGAATTCCTTAGGTTCGTTTATCTCTGTTGTGAGTATTGCTATATATGCAAGGTGATGTGACTTGTATTTGCAAAGATTCCCCCATCCAGATAGACTTACACAGCTGCATATCTTAGCTGTTAAAATTTCCACCATAAATCATCATTCAAGCAAAATTAAAGGTACATGCTGGATGCAGTGGTTCGTGCCCATAATCTCAGCACTTTGGGAGGCCAAGGCAAGAAGACTGGTTGAGTGTAGAAGTTTGAGGTTACAATATGCTATGATCACAGCGGTGTTCTCCAGCCTGGATGACAGAATGAGATGCTGTCTGTCCTGAAAAAAAGGAAAAAAATAAGCACCTATTTTCAGCAAATACTAGAATCTAAATAACTGGATGTATCAATGAAATTTATAAATATCTACTAATTTCTATAGGTACTGGAGTTTTGTTCCTCACATTACTTCAAGTTGTTAATCTCACACTAGCTATAAATCATATCTTTTGCCTTAATTCATGCAATCATTTTCAAACAACTACCTTTCAAGCCTTTCTCATTTTACCCAACCAGAGCAACCTGATCATCTCCTGGGGCAGGGAAAAAATTGTAGACTTTTTGCAGTACAATCATATTTCTATTTTTCTCTGTTACGCATTGATAACAATTAAAGGACTGGGGGAAAAACTTCAGTATATGTACATGTGACATACTAAGCAACAATAGCTGTCAATGACTAATTTTTATGATTTCATCAGTTGCTTATTAAAGAGGGAATGAAAAAGATTTTGACTAGAAAGTAAGAGGGAAAGTCTAGAACATGCACGTTGCCTACGTTAACATGTTATCTCTTTTAGTGGTGGTCTCTGAAAAACTGGGGAATAGACAGAAAAGATTTAGTAACAGAAAAGTGTTCAAGCTGCCCTGAAGATGGAAAAGATTTAGGAAGGGGGCTTAGAAAGGTACTAAAATGACAATAACAATGACACAATTTTATTTCCCAGTGCTTTACATTTGTAAATTATTTTCTATTTAGGCTGGAAGGGATTTCCAGAAAGACCTTAAGGCATTTGATTTTCTGTTTCTCCCTTGAATCGTGAATACCTCACAATGTAATATTGGCTGTTCAAACTGGTATCACTTATTCCTCAGGTTACCATTTTGTATCATAGCATCACAATTTACTTTCATTATCCAATTGAGTAAGTGAAGGAAAGCTATAATCCAGAATCATAGAATTCCTGATTGTAGACTTAAAATAAAAGTGGTTGAAAATTGCCTTGTTTCACATTTATATTCTTCCCTAACTGCATTTTTTTTTTTTTTGAAACAGGGTCTTTCTTGGTCACCTAGGCTAGAGTGTAGTGGCATTGTCATAACTCACTGGAGTCTTAAACTCCTGAGTTCAAATAATCCTCCCACTTTATCTCCCTGAGTAGATGGAACTATAGGTGTGTGTCTTGACACCCAGTTAATTAAAGTTTTCTTTGTAGAGACACAGTCTTGCTATTGCCCAGGCTGGTCTTGAACCTCCTTCCTCAGCCTCCTAAAGTGCTGGGATTACAAGTGTAAGCCACTTTGCCCGCTTTTTAACTGGCTTTCTAGGTTAATTCATGGTACATCATTTAGCTAGTTATAAACCTGTTGAAGAAGTCTTCCCTGGCTGTATATTTTCTTAAACTTTTAACTATCCATGATGTCAGTTTCAGACATCTTGAAGTAATAAATTACCACAGAGCAAGCCAACCTTGAGTTAGGCTGTAGAGTCTGCTGTGTGGCCGCTATTTCTGTCCTGACTTGCATGGAGGCAGGTAATTTCTCAAGGAATGATTTTTCCTTTTCTTGGTTTTGTTTTTGGTTTGTCAGATCCAAAGGTTCAGTTATTGCTCAGCAACCTCAGCAATGCTCAGGGAACGGACCTGTGAAACAGTGTCTAGAAGGAGACTGTGCTCAGCTCAGCTTGAGGTCCTGCGACGGAGCAAGGATGTTGCTTATTGCTTTCCACTTCCTTTTCTTTGTGCCTCTGGTAGTATATTCAGTTCATGTTCAACTCATTGCTATTTTTTAGACTAGACTAGTACAGATCATACTAAAACAGTTGATGATCCAAAGACTGTGAGGATGTATGCTTTTACCCAGCAGTTTCTGACTGTCTCTGAGGCGAAGCAGGGAGAACCTTCACAGCTCTGTCCTGTTGGTACCAGACCCTGGGATGCTGTGTAACTGAGTGAGCCCTGGGCACACAGAGATTCAAGTGGGCCCTAAGCACACCTTTCACATTAAGATTCTGTCTCAGTTCCTGATGAGAATCAGTAACAGGTGCATCTACTACATTAGTGGATATGCTATCTAGACCCTTCCCCTTCAGGACTTTTTCTTGGCTCTAGCTGCTAAGAATGTGGATGGAGGATAGCTGCCTTCCTCTGTGGGAATTTCTATCAGGCGAAGAGAGAATCTTGCCAGAGTTTATGACTCTCCCGAGTCAGCCTACGTCCAGGGCTAATTCATGAGAAGTCTAAAGATCTAATCGCATTATCCCAATGAGGATAATTCTGCAGAGCTGTTCTGTGCAATCCTGCTGTTGATCTCAAGAGTACCATCCCAATAGATTTCCTGTGTGTTGATCTATCTCAGAGTCTGTTTGCTAAGCAAACAGCCTATAACAGCTCCTCAAAGAACAAAACCCAAAATGACGTCCAGTAATGCAGCCCGATAACTCAGCTCTTGCAATCTACCCAGCGTGGTCATGCTCTCCTTTGGATGAATCCTGTCACTATACTCCCAGCTGCTGGGAGACATTCTACTTTGAACGAGTAGTTCACCTTCCACTTGACTTTGAGTGTCCCCCTCCACTGTACCGCATTCCTCCTGGAACCCGGCCAGAGTTGCCGGACACACCATATATTATGCTTTTGGCTGCCCCTGCAAAAACCTAATCAGCTGTGTCCATTGCCAGTTTTACATGGTCCCGGACTCCTTTTGCTCTTTTTTGAATTTCGTTGCCTATTTTCTTGAAGGGCAGACAAGACATGGCATTTTCTGGTTTTAGACAGAGTAAATTTCGATAGCAGTAGAATATCTTAGTTAGAAAATCTTGTAGGCTGTTGAAAATACAGGACTAGAGCTTATGTGAGAGATCAGACAATCCCAGAATAATACTTATAACAAAATGATGATGGCACACTCTGAAAACTCTCCTGCATGGTACCTACAAAAGCGGTGCTCAGCTTCCTCCATTCTGTTCAAATCTGTGTCGTTTGCTCCCCCGAGGTTTTGAAACCTTTGAATGGTGTTACAACTAACCCCAAAGCGGTTTAAACCGAAAATGTGATACTGTTGTATGTAAATTAAGATAATCTCTGCTAAAACTCTAGATGCTGCTCGAATACTCTGTACTAAGGAGAGGTCTTTTATGATAGAGGTGGCTCTGAGATATATATTTTTTGAAACAGGGTCTCACTCTGTCCCCCAGGCTGGAGTGCAGTGGCACAATCAATGTAACCTTGAACTTCTGGGTTCAAATAATGCTTATGACTCAGCCTCCTGATTAGCTGGGACTACAGGCACACACCACCATGCCTGACTAATTTTTTTTATTTTTTGTAGAGATGGGATCTTATTGTGTGCCCAGGCTGGCCTCAAGTAGATCCTCATGCCTTGACCTCCCTAAGTATTGGGATTATAGGGGTGAGCTACTACACCCAGCCTAGTTTTAACTTTAATATTTCCTTTTCCTTCTCTAACGCTTCCTCCTTCTATTCAACTATATAAAAATTTTTTTCAAGCTGGCTGTTCTTAATAGTGAACTACTCATTCTGAGACCTCAATAAATAAAACAGATTTTGCATGTGAGGGGGTAGACATTTCCTTCTAATTGCATGGGAAATAAGTTTTCTTAATTGACATAATGGAGCATATAGTACTCAGCATTCCATGTTTGTGATCTTTTTTTATCAGTGAGTATTTGTATTTGTGATAGAAAGGGGAAGAACAGAAGAGAAGGAGAAAGAATGTAGGCATGAATGACTTGGAAACAGATGTATTTTCTCTACTTTGGTGGATCTCTTTAATGAGTTGCATTGAAAAAACCAATTTATGATTCTGATTCATCTAGAGAATTTGTGATGGATTCGAATTTAACATAGAACTGTAAGGATAATTTAAAGGGCAAAAAAGGAGACAGGTTTTTGGATGATAAGAAAGAGGAGCAATTATTGAAAACAAAGAGAAAGGTGATGACGAGGCTGGTTGAATTGTGTGTTCTTCTTACATGAATCATAATTTTTAAATAGCTTCTACCGTTTGGTAATTAAGCCTTTAATTTATCTTTCACCGTGTTGATGTACTGAAGCTCCAGATTTCTCTTGTTTTATTCCTACTAAATTTTCTAGCCATCAATTATGTTCCCTTCAGTTCTAATTATCTTAATGAGGCATATGAGGGAAATACACACAAGAGCATGTATACACAAGTGTACAAGTGCACTCTCACAAATACTCATATACATACACCCTTTCCTTAACTTTGCCTTTGAACATTTCACGTTAACGGTGAATACAACTAGTGTTCACATTAAGATGAATGGGAAAGGAATCAAACTGTCATATCTATATGGAATGTACATTACTGTAGTTTAAACAGTTTCCTACCCAATGCTCCTCATGTCATACATTATCCCACATTGTCAGCAGACTACAAGTGACGTACCAGACAAGACTCTGCTACAACCCTGGGGAGGGTCATCTCTTAGAGACCTGGCTGACCACTAGTGGACCATGGGGACCACTTAGTGTACTAAGACAGGGTCCTGTTACCTGCTGAAGTCTTCCAACCATACCTTCCTCCTTCTGCATTACATTTCTGTATCTCTGCATATGGTTAACTAACTTATAAAAGAGAACAATATTTATTAAAGGAGAAAAACATAGAGATGGATTTGTTGCACCTGTTTTTACCATTTAAGCTTTAAAAATTTTTTTTGAGTTTTCCATTTTTAGAACCATAATTGTTAGTTTTTTCCTTCCATCACCTAAGTATTTCTCATTAAAAAGGCTATTAGAAATATGGCTATTAGATTGCAGATCTGTGAGATATTTCCTTTTAGCTTACTCTGATGACCACAGAACATTCTTCTAAGAACTTTCTGGCAGTCAACACTTTAAACAAGAGGCTGAGGCTAAATGATTTTTTTCATGGTTCTGATCATTTTTATCTTGGTTGGTGCTGCTCAGAGAAGTGTTCCTTTTAAAGCTTGGAACGCTGATTTTAGCCAGATGCTAAGGAGACTATTTATGGCTGGCATCTTCTCAGATATATCCTCAGATGGACTAATCTATTTACTTTAATAAACTTTTAAGTTCTAGTAGAATTTGAAATTAAAAACCAAATTATATGGATGTAGTTAGTAAGGGACTGGGCTCAGAGAGACAGATTAGAAGGCAGACTGTCTTTTATAAACACTGTAGTGCTCGGAGTGGGAACACAGTGCCTGGCTTTTTTCCTGCTAGCATCTAAGTATTCCTTATGCCAAGCATATCCCCAACCAGAGCAGCAATGGACAGTCACATTTATTTTAATGTGAGCCGTAATTTAAAACTTCCTTATTTACCAGCCTTTCTTAGGCTTTTTACAGCGTTTGTAATCGTTTCATGAGTTTATCTTTTCTTTGAAGTGGTTTTGCTGCTGTAAAAGAAAACTCTTTAGCAGTTTTTCTTAATCTGTTTTTTCAGTTGTATAATTGTGTGAAAGTGGCATTATGTGCTTAGCGGCAAACTTGGTTTTCAGTTCAGCATTCTTTCTGGCACATATGTGATTTTTATATTGTTAGAATTCCCTTTTAGGAAGATTTCTTCTCATAAGCAAACAGTAATGAAAGAAAACACTGCACTTTAATCTCAGCGTACTTCAGGTTCAGTTCCAGTTGTAATCACTGTTGTTTGGGGTGGGTGGAGGCGGGGAGGTGCTTTGGATTCCAGCTTGATAAAGCATTGCAAATTAATTTACCTCCAGTTTCCTTCCCCTGATGAGGCTGTATTTATAGCTTTATAGCTAGCGATGAAAGCCCAGCTAAGACAAAAGACTGAGGTGGGGCATTTATTGATATCAGAATCCTCTCTTTTCCCTCAGCTTCTCTCAGAGGAGAGAGGTCGAATAGGCATCTTGACCGGTGAGTTTCTGAGACGTGTCTGATTTATGTGGCACCTGCTGCTGGGAAAGGAAGATTTCATGGTTTGTAGCACCATAAACAGTTCCTGAAGTAGCTCGAAGCTGGCCGGGTGTGTCTAGCTCCCACGTCTTTAGCCTGCAGGATGGCAGATATCAAATGTTCTTCCTCATTCTCGAATGTCAGAAGTTTCCCTCCAAAAATATATAAGTTAAATATCTTAAGGTTTTCTACTTCCAAACAAAGCGAAACATATCTTGGGCAGGAGAGTCAAAAGTTAATAGTCAGTCAACTTTGCTCAGGTAATCTTTGATGTGGAGAGAGCAGTGGCTTGAAAGAAAGTTAAGCTGCTGAGGCCTTCCTGGGTTTGGGGGCAAATGTGAATTAAAGTGCTGAAAAAAGCTACAGATTATGGTTGTGCATTTTAGAACAAAGAGGCCAGCAAGGGAAGGGAGACAAAAAAATCATGATGGGCTTTCCTTCAGACTGGTCACAGATCTCCTGAGCTTTTCGTCACATAAAAGCTTTAGAGGAAGCTCATATTCAGTTATCAGAAATTGCTTCCCCTTGATTTATGATCTGGTCAGGCCCTCCTTGGTAAGCCGTGTGAACTTCCTACCAGAAGCAGCGAAACTGCGACGGATCTGGCATACATAAATGCGTGCTGGCGGCCTGTGTATAACTTCAAACAGCTCCGAGATAATAAATTGAGTGCCCTGTCAATGGCAGCTGAATAAACACATTTGTTTTAAATGATCTGACAATAGAATTATTGATTATAAATCCAAAGTTTGACATTTGGAATTGAGTCTCCGTTTCACTCCTAAGGGAAGGAGTCACCCTCGATCCGTTCTCCAGGGCAATTTACCAGCAGCTCTGGCAACTCAGCTTCCTCTTGCTGCTACTAATTAATCTGGAGTCACTCAGACATCTCTCTTGTGTGGATTGCATTAACCTTGCTTTACTTCTCAGAATAATATGTGCGGCTAGTTCTTTGCACAGGAGCGAGGTTGTGCCTGCCTCTTCTTTTGCTTCCTACTTTGAAGTCAGAAGAGCAGAGCAGCCAGGAGAGACTGGGCCAATTACAGTGCATCTGATACTTCAGATCTTTACTCTGTTATTGAGACATAAATACACTGATAATATAGTTTTGTTATTGTTTTTCCCCATGTGAGTCAATTTATGGGCGTATTTTTACTGAATCTTCTTTGGTTTTGTAAAGATTTCTATGTAAACTTTGTAAGTAAATGAACCATAAAGATTGATTCACCAAGAAAATTATTTCTCAGAGCATTTTAGTTAATCTGACTTTGTAGCACATTAATCTCCCCAGAAATAAAATTAAATGTGAACTATCTTTTAAATATATTTTCAAATCTATAGCCCTGCTATTAAAGTTATAGCAAGCCATCCACCAGATCACACACCTACATTCTAGAGGGCCACAATGATTTCATGAATTTTTTGCCTACAGGATTTGCTTACTTGTTTTCATAATTTTTGAATAGGTCTGTTGAAGGACATAGAAATGTTTATTTCTTTAAGACGATGCTGAGTCTTTATATTTCAAGTTGTGCTGTTGTATTTTTCTCTGTGGTACTTCAGCCATTGTCCTTGTTCTGTTCTCCTGAAGATGTTCAATATCTCTACAGCAAATAAATGTACATAACACACTCAAATGACTCACCGTACGTTGCCAAAGAGCATTGCCTCATCACTTATCTAACAAAAGATAGAGGGCCACGCCTCATATAGTGACACATCAACTTTTGAGTGGTTTGGTATGTTCTGTATTCCCTTTTTAATCAGCGTTCAAAATAACACCAAATGTAAATAATCCACAGAGATTGGAGTTTGAACAGATAATTTATTTTAAAGGTTTTTCCCTAGCCATTACAGTTCCCCACAGGGCACCTAGGGTTTGTTGAAACATTTGGCTGTTCCTTCTCTACGATTATTAACATTTTATCTTTAATAATCAGAATCACAGCAAGATTTGAATGGCATTTTACAGGGCAAGCATCGTTAAGGTAAATTTTTCATTTGAACTTACTGAAGAATCAGTGGGCATGTTGCACTGTCAGTTATAAGTGAAACCTGTTGTTTGGGGAAAAGAGAAAAAGTGTTTAGGAGATGAGGGGCTCAGGCATATTTGATCTAAGATGGGACAGGCAGCCACGGGGGCCCAGAAACCACCAACTACTAATGGTAAAGGCTCAGTTCTGCAAGAAAACTTTTGATCAATTATGAGTTTTTTCTCTCTCTTCCTGAGAATGTACCTCTCATTTTTCTTTTCCTGCATTTTAATTTTCTCCAACACATTCAAAGAAGAGGTCTGACAGTTCCAGCAGATGATGTGCTCATATCCTTCCGTCCTCTGATACTATTTAAAGCCCAAGTTCAATTCCTAGCTCTGCTCTTCTTCTGGTTTTATGTATTGGTGCAGGATGATTCACTTGTCTGTGTGTCTCAGTTTCCTTAAAGGTGAAATGGAGAAAAAAAAAATTTTTTTTTTGCTTGAGAAGGTTTTGAAGACTAAATGAAATATGTATGGATGCCTGAAGTAGAGTGCCTGGCATGGAGCCCAAATACTTTGGTTGAATTTGAATCTAATGCAGTGGGAAATCCAATTTCTCTATAAAACTGCAGAAGCAAAAATTTTTAAAAATGAACCATTTTCTTGAGTATTTTGGCATTCATAGATGTGGGAACTGGTTTTGCTTTTTGCCTTTTTAGTGCTTGTTACAGACACAGTTCCTTTATTTTGTGCAAACTCATAGGCGAGAATATAGCCCATCTCTGCAGTTTGCTGAGGATGGATTAGTCAGAAGGCTGTGAGCATTCGATGAATCCAGGGAGGAGAGGAGAGAAGCCTGGATGATGAAGCCCACTAAGGGAAGAGCATGTCACAAAAAATGATGAGAGATTCAGAAGGCTGCCCAATGTGCTGCCTCCTCATAAATCTTAACTCCTCTCCTAAGAGAAGAGAGATGTCTCTTTATTCTCGCGCACATCATGGGCAGCGCTTAGATTCTTTCCCCTGTGTGTACATTTATCTTCATTGCTCATAAGAAAGGAAAATTGGTCCGCGTTTGAAATCTTCATTCAATTTTACTACTTTAGATTCTTGATGGCTTTTAAATAAAAAGGGGGCAAGGATTAGAGTTGGCAGTGAAGTGGATTTCAGGGACAGCTAGAAAATGAGAGGGAAGACAGCCTCTTATATTTTGATCAATCTAGTGCATGAAAATGTATACATGAACATGCAGCTATAAAATATATTGACACTGCACACTTTTCCCTGGGTGGAATTTAAACTTGGAGATATCTGGAGTTTTGTAGAAGCAGTTTTTTAGCTATACAGTAACCTGTCATGATAGGTATATTCTCTGGGACTCTTTCTCGTATGGTATTTTCCCAGAGGGCCCTTAATAACAATTTGAGATTTTTCTTTTCCAGAACACACCTACTCCTGCTACTTCTGCATGTGATATTTAGAGTTGTGAAAAAAGACTTATCATTATATATGTGACATATAATCATATCACTATTGTGAGTTTTAAAATTTATTCTCTTAAATATAAGTCCGTGGTCTAAGTGGCTATGAAATTCCACTAGGATGATTTTCCTGGTCCCACTGAAATCTCAGGAAGAATGAGTGTAAATTGGTTATGCATTTGTTTGAAGTTAACTTAATCTTGGCATCCCGTTGTGTATCTTGGGAAGTTAGGGTTCTCTGGCTCCAATATCTGTCCTCATGTTAGTCACCAGATTAATTCAGCTTATTTTGTTGGTGAGAGAACTTTCTTCCCTGCCCTATTTTTTTATTCTCAAGAAAGCTACACATTTGATCAAATTAGAATAGCCATTCCTGATAAAGGCATATACGGGAGATATTGTGGGTTTGGTCCCAGACCACAGCAATAAAGTGAATATAGCATTAAAACAAGTCATACTAATGTTTAGGTTTCCCAATGCATGTAAAAGTTACATTTACATGATGCTATAGTCCAATGTTTTTCAACCACTTTTTTATCTCACAGAACACTTGAACCTATAGTTAGCCTTCTACAGTACACTTAAATTGTGTTGATCAAAAAATAAGTGGAAAAAATATACTTTGTTTTGAATTTCTTTTAAAAATAATTTTAATTAATGATCTCTAAAAATTTTCATGGCATACCTGGGATCATCTCACGGCACACTTGTGTGCCACACAGTACACACCGGTTGAAAATCACTGCTCTATTAACTATTAAGTAGTCTATTAACTGTACAATAGAATTATGTCCAAAAAACAGTGTATATGCCTTAATTAAAAATAGTTTATTGCTAAAAATGCTAATAATCATCTAAGCCTTCAGCAAGTCTTAATGTTTTTGCTGGTGGAGGGCCGTGCTTCCATGTTGATGGCAAGTGACTGATTAGGATGGTGGTTGCTGAAGTTTGGGGTGACATGCTGTGGCAATTTCCACACTAGTGAAGTTTGCTTCATTAATTGACTCTTTTTAAAGATTTCTCGGAAGCATACAATGTTGTTTGATAACATTTTATGCACAATAGAATTTCTTTCAAAATTGGAGCCAGTCCTCTCAAACCTTGTTGCGGTTTTATCAACTAAGTTTGTAGACTATTCTAAATCCTTTATTGTCATTGCAACAATATTCACAGTTTACTCATCAAGAGTAGATTCCATCTCAAGAAACCACTTTCTTTGCTCATCCAGAAGAAGAAACGCCTCATGGGTTCAAGTTTCATCATGAGATTGTTAGCAGCTCAGTCATATCTTCAGGTTCTACTTTTTCTGTTGCTGTTTCCACCAAATCTGTGGTTACTTCTTCCATCAAAGTCTTAACATTATTAAACCCCTCAGAATCATCCATGAGGATGAGAATCAGCCTTTTTCAAACTCCTGTTGATATTGATATTTTCACATTGTTTCATGAATCCCAATTGTTCGTAATGGCAGCTGGAGTGGTGAATGGTTTCCAGAAGGTTTTCAGTGTACATTACCCAGATCCATCAGAAAAATCACTTTCTATGACAGCTATAGCCTTATAAAATTCATTTCTTAAATAATAAGACTTGAAAGTCAAAAATATTCCTTGCTTCGTGGATGTTAACAAGCATGAAAACAAACACATTAATTTCCTTCTGCTTCTCTATCAGAGCTCTTAAGTAACTACATGTAGTTGCATTATCAATAAAACAGTAATATTTAGAATTGGATATTTTTTTCCCTGAGCAGTAGATCTCAACAGTGGGCTTAAAATATTTAGTAAACTATGTGATAAACAGAGGCAGAGTAGACTAAGTCTAATTCTTAAGAAAGGGCCTTAGAATTTTCAGATTGTTAAATGAGCATTACTTCACATTAAAGTCACCAGCTGCATTAACTCCCAACAAGAGAGTCAGCCTGTCCTTTGAAGCTTTGAAGCCAGGCATTGACTTTTTCTCTTTAGCTGTGCAAGTCCTAGATGGCATCTTCTTCCAATATAGGACTCTTTCCTCTACATTAAAAATCTGTTTTTTGGTGTAGCCTCTTCATTCATTGTCTTAGCTGCTAAGTCTTCTCGCCAACATACTGTAGCTTTTATATCACCACTCAACTGCTTCATCCTGTACTTTTTTATTATGGAGATGGCTTCTGTCCTTTAACCTCATGAACTAACCTTTACTAGCTTCAAACTTTTCTTCTGCAGCTTTCTCACCCCATGCAGCGGTCAAAGAACAGAAGAGAGTTAAGATCTTACTCTAGATTAGACTTTGGCCTGAGGGAATGTTGTGGCTGGTTTGATTTTCTATCCAGACCATTCAAACTTTCTGCATCAGCAAGAAGACGGTTTCACTTTCTTATCATTCAAGTGTTCAAAGAGTAGCCTCTCAACTACCTTTAGGAACTCTTCCTTTGCATTCACAGCTTGGCTGACTGTTTGGCATGAGAGGCTCAGCTTTTGGCATACCTTCCTCATTAAGCTTAGTCCTGTCTAGTGTTTGATTTAAAGCAAAAGACATCTGACACTTCCTTTCACTTGAATATTTAGAGACCATCGTAAGGTTTTAAATTGGCCTAATTAAATATTATTGTGTCTCAGGGAATAGAGAAGCCTGGGAAGAAAGAGACACATGGAGAAACAGTCAGTTGATGGAGCAGTCAGAACACACACTCATCAATTAAGTTCACTATCTTACATGGGCGTGGTTTATGGTAGCCCAAATCAATTAAAGTAGTAACATCAAAGATCACAGATCACTATAATAGATATAATAATAATAATGAAAAATTTTGAAATATTGTAAAAATTGCCAAAATATGACACAAAGAGACCAAGTGAGCACATGCTGTGGGAGGACTGGCACCCACAGCCCTGCCTTGATGCAGGCTTGCCACAAACCTCTGATTTGTAAAACACATAATGTCTATGAAGTAGGGTAAGGTAATGTACACTAGAACAAGGCATGCCTGCATTCTTCAATGCTGGAGCTATAGATCTGAAGGCAGTTTTTAAAAATTTTCAAACAAAATTGCCTGAAAGAGATTTTTCTTTTAAAATGTTATACTATGGATTATGTAATGCCCTATGATCTGTATTAAAATCCAAGGGAATGATTTTCTGCTCATCATCAATAATATGAATTTAATAAATGCTTGATAACTTGAGGAGTAAAAGAAGTCTACATAGTCTTTACCTATCCTGGCCGTATTTAGCACAGTTTCTGTACATAGACTTATTTAGCATTTCATATGAAATTGATACAAACCTTCACTGAATACAAAAATCAATGAAAAGAGACACTTCAAAGTTTATCATTTAAGAGAACCAAATCAGATTTTTTAAGTCAATGTTTCATTTTAAGAAAAGGTAAATTTTAGAATTTATCAGTGAACAGTTTTTGAAAATGTTTGTGTTCCATTCTGGGTGCAAGGGAGAGTCATAGAATATATAGAATTATGTAATAAGATAATTTGAAACTAATATATGATGGATTACAAGGAAGGACTAAATTATTACAGTATGGATGATGAATATGGAATTCAGGGAAGAGATAGTGCTTTGGGGAAAGTGTTCATGAGGAAACCAGGAGGCAATCATAGAGACAGAGGTACAGATAAGAGGATCCACATCAGATAGAAGATGTCATCATTCCATTGTATTCTCCTGCACAGGTTAATATTAGAGTAGATAAAACAGGAGACCCAGAGAGAAGGGACAGATGGAAGGACAGCACCTCCCTCTCTCATAATATTCTTTTAATAACAGTAATAAGTAATTTTAAGAAGAGAGCATTTTTTTTCCATGATTAAAGCTCATGGTAAAATAAACGCCCTCTCTGGGAGATAAGCAAACCTTAAGAACAGCTTGGACAGATGGAAAATTCAAAGATCTCTCCAAAAAGTCCAGCTGCACTTTCAGATTTCTTACCAAAAGGACAGGTGCCGTTGCTGGGAGTTATGTTTTCCTGCAGCTCTGCATCTGGCTATTATAGTGAGACAAGAGAGAGAATAACTGGTTGATAGACGAAATAAGGTAACAAATGTTGCCCGACATCCTCATTTTATTCTTTGTATGTACATTTCAGAGCCTAAATTGACTACGTCCATTATGTGCATTTGGTTTTATTTTGGTATTAATGCTTTTTGTTTGAATCTATATAAAATAACATCTTTATTCTTTAAATAAATAGGTATGTTACTGTGTACCATCCCCTGTCCTTCTCAGGGGACTGACCTATTCCATTTTATGATTTGAGATAGAAATGAACTGGCCCAGGTTGTTCTTTAAAACTAGACACAGCTCTCTGTTCTTAGCTCCTTTCTGTTCCTCTTCTGGGCTCCCTCATTCCAGGTTCCTTGTGCCACCTTTAATATGTTTTCTACTCTTCTTGTGATATGACTCCCTGACATTCCCTTTCTGGCTGATTAGTCTGCAATTCCTACCTGACCCTTAGATTAGTCTATCAGTGTATGTACTCTCTGATTTTGGTATCAATTCTGGAGCCTTGAGGGAGCAACCCCTGCCTCTAGATTGGTCCTTTATGATAAGACCACTCCTCATTCCTTTCTCTCCATTTAATTTTCCCAGTTGTAATAGTTGACCCCAGTAGAAGCAGGGTGTTCCAAATAGACTTTTAGGAGATAGGTCAGTAAAGACCACTGAAAGACCTTACAGAGAACATGCAAATTTGAAATTTCAATTTAGATATTTAGTAGCCACTTTAAATCAGGATTTTCATTGTGGGTGATGGAATAGTAGATAATACCTTCCTGCATACAGGCCAAACCTCTAATAATATAAACATGAGTGCATGACTCATGATTTTGCTGTATGATGAATCATGGTGGCCTCCTGGATATCTTGATTGCTGAGGAAATCCTAAGTTGAATTTGAAATGAGAAGGACTATGTCATTCTACCTCGTGAAGAATGCTTCACTTAAAGTCCTGGTTTTGAATTTCCTCTTTATACTCTTTTAATGTTTCCACCTCACTAAAAGCTTCTTAAACTCTTTTCATCATCACTGGATTAAGTTCAAAAGTCAAATTCGTTGTGCTGGTTGTGAATTCACTTCATCTACCAACACCCAACCCCACCTTTACATTCTGTGAATGTGACACTCACTATTTATTCCTTTTTAAAGGTGCCATCTTGGCATGATCCAGAGCCTACAGGGCCCGGAAGGAACATCTGTCTTTACCTTGGAACTTGTCTAGTAACCCCAGCCAGCACTGAGCCCGTCTGCGAAGGCCTCGCACACTGTTGTGTCTTTCTTCAGTGCTCAGAACATTTTGCTCGGTTCTGTGGTTATTTCGGCACAGGTCCGCTCCCTTCTGGAGCAGGAGATGTAATGTACCATTGTATCCCTAACACTTTATTGAACAGGGTATGATCTCAGTCAGTGTGCATAGAAGGAATAATTGTGTTTCCGAGTAAACATTGGGAACAAAGCATCTTAGAATTAGTATAGAATTAAATGGTGCCTGCATTTTCAGATACATTTAACCTTACATTGACTTGCCTTTGCCATCTTCCTTGGTAATGATAAACACCACAGGAGTATGATACATGTGCTGCCTTTATCTAAACATATAATACCTTATACTGCATCTATTCATCTACTTACCCCACATGGAGTACTTGAATTTGAATTTCTAATGGCAATTAATGTGACATTTTCAGATTAAATTATATACAGTATTTTATTTATTCAGTTTCATGCTATGTGTTTTATGAAACACTCTCATAGTATATTTGCTTTTTCAGTTTAGATGGATTACTTAAAAATTAGGAGAAGGGAGAAGAATTAAAGGATTTATAATATAGCACAGCAAAGAAGTGTTTCCTTAGTAACGAAAAGCAAAGTTACACAGAGACACCAGGAATTGGAGCTTGCTTTGAAATCTTCCCTGGTAAGCAAGTTAGACTTGAAAAAAATAAAA
Source organism: Otolemur garnettii (assembly GCF_000181295.1). Lineage (NCBI taxonomy): Eukaryota > Metazoa > Chordata > Mammalia > Primates > Galagidae > Otolemur > Otolemur garnettii. Next base: position 1,175,924 of record NW_003852475.1, on the reverse strand, counting down.
TGGAAATTGGCCAAAGAATGTAGAAATAATAAGGGAAACAGATTAGACTAGTGCTGAATTGCATGGCCATGCGTGGCACAGTAGGATTCAGAGAAGAAAGAAAGTTAACCTTTGATTTTTTTTAAAGGTCAATTTGCAAAATCATATAATTAAAATTTTATTTCTGTAGCCAAGCTGTATTTCAGGAAAAAAACATGTAATTGTAAAATCAAGAGTCTGGAAATAGGGTTGTGATCAGGATGGTTAGCAAGTAGGTAGCAACCACCTTCTTAGGATATTAGTTGCTATTTGCCACTTGAGCAAAGGGTTGGCTTTTCTTGAGGATGCTGGATGAAACAAGAGCAGGGATGGCAAGTTTCCACCCCGGAGTCACATCTCTTCTCAGGCAGATGACCTCCATGCATTCTGGACAGCAGTATTCTACTGTCTGTAGTAGTAACCTACAGCTCTGGGAGGGAATGGGTTGTTAGAGGGAGATATTCTGCAACAAAGCTTCTTCAAGGTTTGGAGCAAAGGGCTGGGAAGAATGGCTTACCAACTAGGCAAATGAAGGCAGCATTTTTATCACTCTGAACGTTATAGATCAGGTGATAAGAACTACAATTTACCTCCAGACTGTGCTTGCTCTCCTGCCCACTCTTCTTTTCTCTCTTTTTTTTTTTTCTGTTGTTTACTTTTCTTTTTCTCTTCTTTGCTTTTCTTTTTCTTTTCTTTTCTTTTTTCTAAGACAGGAGCTCACTCTATTGCCTAGGCTAGAATGCAGTGGCATCATCATAGCTCACTGGAACCTCAAACTCCTGGGCACAAGCGATTCTCTTGCCTCAGCCTCTTAAATAGCTGGGACAAGAGGCACATGCTACCACACTCAGTTAATGTTTTAGTTTTTTATAGAGATGGGATCTCTCTATGCTGCACAGGTTCATCTCAAAATCCTGGCCACAAGCAGTCTTCTGTCTCAGCCCCCCAAAGTGCTAGGATTATAGACAGGAGCCATTGTGCCTGGCCCTGTTCTATTATTTTGATCCCCCCACCTCACTTCTCACTCCAGGTAGTATGCCAAAACATCAGGAGTATTCTTTTGTTTTTTTTTAATTTAACACTTAAGTTATTAACTCTCCAGTTATTAGCATCTTAGTAGGACTACTACCAAGCCCACTGTAGTAGGAATAGTGCATTGAACTACTACACCATATTGACTTTATGTCAATAATTCATTTTTATTTTATTTTCTTTTTCTTTAATTTTGGATTACTATGAAGGTGCCTATGATGAGGTTACATTGCTTGCATTTGTTAGGTAAAGTCTGAGTTGCAGTTGAGTCCTTCACCCAGGAGGTGTGCCATATACCCCTACATTGTACCTGTTAGGGGGAGCGTACCAAGCCTCCTTCCCCCTCCCCCCTCCCTTCTGCCTTCTTGAATTTAACTCTATTTTTCTCTCCTGTGGGTCTGTAGTTATTGGTTTCTAGTTTCAACATAGTATTGAGTACGTGGGATGCTTGCTTTTCCATTCCTGACATACTTTACTTAGGAGGATGTTCTCCAAACCCATCCAGGTAAATATAAAAGATGCAAAGCCTCCATGTTCTTTTCTTCAGCGTGGATTTGTGTTCCTGAAGTTCTGTTTGATCACTGCTGCTCTGCACTTTTCTTCTCTTTCCCTTTGCAAGAGGCCTGGCTGAACATGATTGCGCCAGTTATTGAAGGCTTCATATTAATTATTCATCATTTTAAGGAACAACATAGACTTTTCTTAACTGAAGTGAAATGTAAATATTTTTTCAGTGAACCCTCCAGTTTACAGCCCCTTATAAACTCCCTGCCTCCACCTTAAAATACTTCTCTGGAACAGGTAAAGCCAACCCTTTGTCCCTGTCCCCCTTGCCACTTCAGCCTTGGAGTCAGAATGTTCTGGTGGTTGTGAACTAGCTCCAGTTCTGGTGTGTGATTAGTCTGTGGTTTCCTAACTTATCATTTGTAGAAGGCTCAGAGAAAGACACAGTCTCATTTGGCTTAATGATGTGTTTATTTTGTCATTGATCAAAAGTTAAAGCAAAGTATTCTGAGGCTCTGATTTGTGAACCCAGAAATTTAATTTGCACTGCTAATGACAACTAATGACAAATACTTTGAAACAGACATTCCAGGAGAGGTAGCTAGTTATAGGGAAAGAAGTTGCCGTTTTGTTCATTGTGAATAACCCTCAGTTTAGTATAAATCTTAGTAATTTTGTAGGCTTTCACTAAAGGCTTACTGAAAAAAAATATGTATGTGAACTTGGCTATTTGACTTCTCTAGACCTTACTATTTTGGTCAGCAAAGCTGGGGTACTAAATCAGGTCAGTAAATGATCTTCTAGCTTTTTCATTTATGTTCTTCTATGTGGCATTCTTCATAGACATGTGAAAGTTACCACTTCTTGGGACCCATTTTTTGTTTGTTTGTTTCTTTTTTACAGTCCTAAACTAGATACAGAACAAAATCTTTCAATAGTATCCTTAGGGCAGACACATTTGAATATTTTTAAACACAATTAATTCACCTCAGCCGTGGCAGATGATTTTATTCTTTTACATATTCACAGTGCATTATAAAATAACTGATGAAATTTTTCATGAACTTTGATCCACACATCCTGTCTCTGTTAATGCTTTGAGGTCCTCACAGCGAGGACTTGTTGCAGGCCTCGGTTTGGCACGCTGTGAGTGCTGGCAAACCAGACAGTCCATGGGCCACCCTTGCAAAGCCTGCACCTGTTTTAATTTTGACCAATCGCATCTTGGGACTGCTCTAGCACACTTTCTTTTTATCTTCCTCACTAACAACCCTTTAACTAAATGTTTCATCTGGCAAAAGGAGCTAAAAAGTTATTTCTGGTAAAAGTAATTTCTTAAGACCTTTTTGGTCATCACTCACCTACCCTGTGTTCAATATAAGAAAGTTATTCTGATTGTACTTAAGCCAACTGTCTATAAAGAAAGGTCATTAGGGTTGTTTAATTAAAGAAGAAGTTTAGTTAAAGAATAAGTTTAACCCCACATCAGCTGTAATCTCAGAGGGCCACACAGAGGGAATAATTAGGAAGTTGGCTTTTATTTCTCTACTCAAATTCTCAAGTCAGTTTCTTTTAAAGGAGAGAAGTGGAAAATATCTGATCTTGAGCAACCCATACTCTTGACAAGATTAAGGGAAAAATCCATTAATCTGATTACTTTACCTTCAGAGTATTAAAGGATTCAAATTCCTAAGGTTCTCTAAATTTTAATGATTCCAATAGCACTTCCATCTGAGAATCTCAAAGCATTTCACAAATGCGTTCAGTCACACATACAGTTCAAAGCAAGCACTTTTATCCTTTTTTCTTTTTGGTGATAAAATCAAGACAAAGAAAGGTTAACAAATATTTTCAACCATCAAAGACTGTTGGGTGACAAATGAAGAATATAGGTGACCTTTTGTTCAGTTCATCACTCAGATAGTTAGTCAACATTTTACAGAACTGGTGCAGACCAATTCCCTTGAGAATGTGTGTCTGAATCTTAAGGGACATATTTTGCTAGAAAAATGTAGAAAAATGTGCACAGACTAATGTTCGTGAAAATGAATAGCAGCATAGATAATGTGCTCTGAATTACAATTTCATGTACTATGTTCCAGGCTGAATTGACTGAATAGAGAAAATTTTGTTGTTCCTTTTCCATACAAAGTGTGTTATCTTTTGTGTGGTTTTCATTTTGCAAATAAAGAAATTATTTTATATTAGCCAGTGGTATGCAGATTTCAAATCATGCAGAGGTTGACCATTTATCGTTTAGCTACCTGAATAAACTCCCTGACGTAGATCCACTCCCTCACCAGGATAACATGCCATTCTTCTTCCAGAAATGTCGCTCTCTCCCCAGTCATTTCCTTAGCCTTTCCACCTTCCTACCTGTTGAATCTTCTACACATGATTAGTATGTCCCTACAGATCCCTAGTTATGTAAACAAGACTCTGCCAAGTGTTGTGGGGAGCCCTGGAGAAGAATGACACCCCGTCCCTCCCTCCATGGGGTTTTCTCTACTACTGGGGAGATACCTAGCAGGTGCTAAGCTGGGTGACACCAGAGAGAGCAACGTGTGGTCAGAGGAGGGAAAGCCAAGGGCTCCTCCCCTCAGCTCAACAGGGTGCATTATCTGACTGGTTTTATTGTGTATTAGCTCTTTGGATCAAATTGACAGGTATCTATTTATGAATATCTCCTTGGTCCCCATTCCGATGTCACTTCTAAGAGCCAGGCTGCGAATCTTCTGTCTTCATCACCAGCCCTGGCTATTGGGCGCAGTTGATGTTCATTGTTCATGGTGAAGTTTCTTTGGGTCAAACTGTGAAGAGTGATTGGGATTTCGGTTGACTGACCAAGAGCCCTGGAATTACATGCCCAAGGCTTGGTGACCAGGATGGTGGGATAGAAATCTCCAGTGGGGAAGGGACCTTCCTGTCCGAGGCAGGCAGTGTAAATTTGTTCCTGAGGGAAGTGAAATAAACATCAGTCTTTTCTGCCCCTCACACCCCATCACCACACACTGCGTAGGTGCTCTATGGAAACCTGCCTGGGCACAAGTTTGTCAGAGCTCTCTCTGCTGGAAATTAAAACATGTAAACACCCCTAGTGAAAACCTTAATCCAGTGTTTTTGTAATGAATTCAGAAATTACCAGGTCTAACAATTAAGTTTGCAAATACATCCCAGAACAAGTGCTACATACCTCATTGCTGAATGTCACTACCGCCTTCAAGATATTCCCCTTGGCAAGGCGCCTAGTCCACCCTGAGAGCAATTTTGGAAATGGTTTTCTGGTATGACCATCATTGTACGATGGTCTTACAATTAAGTTTGTGAACTTGCCAGTGTGAACTCACATTGGCAACGCTGTACAAACAGCTTGGTAAGGTTTCACAACCTTTGCATGTCAGCATCTCACAGCCGAGTTTGTGTCAGCATGAAGTGGTGTCATGCTAAGTGGCATGTCATTTCATATTTTTGTGTGTTGAACAATAGCAGCTTAGATGGGTCATTCCAAAAAGGAGCTCCAAAATTGCTTTGAGGGTGAACTAGGTGCTGGCATCAGTGCATAGCTTCCCAAGGGGAGTACTTTGAAGGTGACCATAATGATATTCAGTAATGAGTTGTGTCACACCTTTTCTAGGATGAGTTAGTGAACTTAATTGTCAGGCCTTGTATTTACACCATAATAGTTAATTTGGTAAAGGTTCCTCCCAGTAAACTGCCAACATTTTCAAATTTGGTATCCTTTCATACTTTGGTTGATGATGGAGGTTGCACCTTTTTAAGTGTCCTAAAAATATGAAAATGGAGATCTGGTTGATCATGGTGTGCTTATGCGACAATTTGATGTCCAGAAAAGGGTGTCACATTTGAGACCAGAAAGCTACAGTTCAAGTCTGGCCTCTGCCTCTTGAGGCCTCTTTGGCCTTGATCCAATGATACACTCTCAACTCTGTAAATCATCGTGAGCAGTGACGCCTAATTGTGGTGCCAGCAGAAACAACACATGTTAAAATCATTTCAGGGATTTAAAAGTCCTTTGTAAAGATGAGTAGTAATAACAATTGTTGTTTTGTTTCTATCCGCAAATCCACAGGAAGTGAAGAAATTTTAGAAATAGAGGAAAAGAGGTCCAGTAAATGTGACATTAGGAGTGTTATTATGTCACTAGATAGGATTTTAATTTATGTAATGAATTCTGATATTATGCAGAGAATCATGATACAGGCACTTTATTAATTCTGGAAATTATATGTTCCTTTGCATGATAAACACAGTGTTCATTCCTTAAATATTGTAATTCTTATAGATAAGCCCAGTGATGATGACTTCTGAAAACTTCAGTTTTTTTGGTAAAAATTTATTCAGTTAATCACTAGAAAGTAGGTAGCTGTGGACTAGGTATGAGGCTTAGCTTGTTATGTTTCAGGCTTTTTAACACTATGAACTGCATAGATTCCGTGCTTTCCATGCTTTCTAATGCCAGGCACATTTAATTGTCCTCAAAACTCTGTGAGGTGGATCTGCATGGTTAGATTTTCTTAATGAGAGAATGGATTTAGAGAGACTGGAAGATGTTCCCCAGGTCTCACAAGTAGTAACTTGTATGCAGTAGGTTTCCTTAAGATTAACTTAGTGCTCTTTCAACCGCTACATCATAGGGCAAGTTCATTCTAAATTTCATTCTGAGCCCTTGTACAGAGGGCATAGGCTCATCTGCTTTTGCCTAACTGAGAGTTTCACACCACAGCACTGTGGCTGTGCAAAATGTGCAAATCACATCATCTCACACTCAAAAGAGACTGCACATGAATCGTTAAGGATTCTAAGATATTAGTTTTACAAGTAAGATTTTAAGTTACATGCATTTGGTGAAAATTTTTCTATTTATTCTCCCACACACATGCAGGCCAGAGACCTTCTGTTCATGAATGTGGGGCTTCATTTTATACATGCAGCTTTCAGATCATTTTTTAAAAGCTGTAACAAGCTTTGCCAGTGTTGTTCGCTCCAAATGAGTGTGATTACTTGTTAATCAGAGTGGTTAGTGTAAGTGAATGCATGTTGTAATATGAATAATTGTAAATGTTGACTCCCTGGTCTCTCTTTGAAAACAAGTGGGTTCAGCCAGCTTAATGAGGTTTTCCTGGAGTGTTTACAAATTTTAAATAATTAAAATTAAATCGAACGGAAGTTCTTTGTAATTATGACTGTAATTTCATCATTATCATCCAGGCATTTGGAAGGAGGTGGGGCAGATGAGTGAATTCTATAAGGTTTAAAGTCACAAGAATTATTTTCACAAAATGGCATCAGACATTTTCAAAAGTTCATTTCAGTTAGCCATAGAAATGTTGAGAGTTCATAATCCAGTAAGTTTTCTTTCATTTTTTTTTTCAAACATACATAGACTGGGTTCCCTTCACAGGGAAGTTTTTAAGAAGCATCATCAATTTTGGCAACTTTAGTGATCATTAAGAACTCATGAGGAAGCAGTGGTTTGGGCACCAGCAGGCTCTAGATTTGGTGGGAGTCAGTGCAGAGGGCTTCTGAGATCCTGTCTACGGGAAGGTTTTAGAAAAGTACCTAACAAAGCACTGATTATACTTTAGTACTTTCGAGTGGAAAACCAAAGCTTTTTGTTCACATAGCAGGCATGACGAGTAGCCTGAATAATGAGGACAGTATAGAGTTTGCAATCATCATGGCGGCCTGAAGAAGCCAGAAATGAATGAAATTGAATTTGAGAAGTTATGTGTAAAATATTTCCCTTTAAGTGAGTGTCTGTGGCCAAAGAGGTGAATCAGGGTAAATCTCTCTGAAACTTTTTCCTTGGCATGAATTATTTTTATAAGCTACCCTGTCTATTTCTTCGATTGTGCAGACGGAGCCAGCAACAAGGCAGGCAGGTACAAGATGCTCTAGCACACTGCCTCGAACAAAAAGAGCAGCTACTGTTCTGACTCCTGAGTTTCTCCTCTTCTGGAGAAACCTCATGCGGATCGTCTCCTTTCTAGAAATTTCTTCTTCCCTTTTCTGAAATCACATAAATTTTATCTCTCTTTAGTGAATTTTAAAACTCCATTAGAGGGACTCTACTTTTGAGTTGTTTGTTTTAAGAATTTAGAACTACTTTTTACATTTCAAATTAAAAAGAATTAAGATACTCAGGTTTTTTTTTTTTAATGTAGACATTTTGCAAAACTAAATACAGGTAGTTTTGTTCATATTGCCTAGAAGATAATAATATATAGCAGTGCCTTTCTTATGTGTAATTTCACTTCCTGAGTTTCCAGCTACCCTTGGACAACCGTGATTTGAAAATATTACTTAGAAGAGTTCAGAAATAATTAATAAGCTTTAAACTGTGTGCTATTCTGAATACCATAATGAAATCTCCCACCCTCCTGTTCCATCCTGTCTGGGATATGAATCATCCCTTTGTCCAACATATACACAGAATACACGCTAGCCACCCATCAGTCACTTAGTAGCCATTGGTTATCAGATAGACTATGTTGGAGTAGCTCAGTGCTTATGTTCAAGGTCAATAGTATCGTAATGCTATGTCACAATGCCTGCATCATTCGTGCTACTTCATCTCATCACAGAGGCATCATCACAAGAAGAAGGGTGAGTACAGCATAGTAAGGTATTTTGAGAGAGAGTGGGAGAGACCACCTCCAAATAACTTTATTACAGTATATTATTATGATTCTATTTCATTATTGGCTAATATTAAACTTTGTCATGGGCATATAGATATAGGAAAAGACATACTATATATAGGATCCAGTACTCGTTAATTTTAGGCATTCACTAGGGGTGTTAGAATGCATCTCCTGTGAATAAGGGGGTACTACTATAATGAACCCTTGTGTTTCAACACCCAGATTTAGAAATAGAATATTACAAATAAAACTATGATCATCTTTATAGTCCTCTTGGATCTGATAACTTGTCCTTATAATCTCAAAGTTAACCTAATCTTAAACTTAGGGTCTATTAATCACTTTCATGTCTTTTTACATTTTAATTTATTTAGGGTCCCAAGTCCACATATAGCATTATTTTCCACTGATATAACATTATAAAAATGGTAACATTACACCTACATTAATGTTACCAAAAATGGTAACATTACACATACATACAAGGTGGCCATAAAGTTAGTGTGCAATTTAAATTTAAAAGTGCAAACTAACTTAATGGCCACCCTCGTGTGTGTGTGTGTGTGTGTGTGTGTGTGTGTGTTCCTCTTTGTCTTCTTTTTCTGACTCAGCATTTTGTTAGGTTTATCCATGTTGACAGTGCATTTTCTTCTGTGCTGTGCAGTGTTCCATCATATGGGTAAACCCCAGTGCTTTTCTTTGTGGCTCTTACAAATAGTGCTACAGTGAATTTCCTTCATTATGTCTCTTTGAACATGTGTCAGAGCTGCTCCAGGGGCACGTGAATAGTTAGGAGTAAAATTGTTGGTTCGTTTAGCATGCTCCTTTTCAACTTTTCTAGGTGTGGCCAAATTTCTCTCTAGAATAGTTACATCAATTTAGACTCCCTCTTAAAATTCCCAGATCTCTACATCCTCCAAATAAAGTTTTGATTTTACCATACTTAGGTTTTTTTGGTCAAGCAAAACTATTTATGAAATGATTTCCATCGTGGTTTTCATCTGAATTTATGTATTTTTAATGCAGGTGAGCCTATTTTTATGTGTTTGGGGCCATTTATGTATGGTAGCTCTTCTGTGAAGTGCCTCTTGCTATCTTTTGCTTAAATTTTCATTGAGTTATTTGTCATCATCTTATTGATCTATGGGACACTGATCCTTTTTTGATAATAGGCACTGCACATATCTTCTTTAATTTTGTGGCCTGTCTTTTCAATATTTTTATTTTTTATGAACAGAATATTTTATTTCAATGCAGTTATATTTATCAGACTTTGCCTTCATTATTTGTGCTTCTGGGGCCCTGTTTAAGGAATATTTCCTAGACTAAATTTATAAAAATATTAACCTATCCTGTGCACCTTGTTCTATATGGATTGTATATAGTAAATATCTAATTATGAATGAACAATTCCCTGTCATCATTTATTGAGTAGCCTGTCTTCTTCCCATTGGTTATGGCAAATAGTAAGTTTTCAGATGCATGCGGATCCGTTTCAGGGCTCTCCCTTCTGTAGCTTTTTAATCCTTAATGAGATTTAATATTCCACTTGAACGAGAACTGCACCTTCACCTCTTATTTCAAGCTTACTATGTACTATTGTTATTATTGAGTCAGCCTATCAAGCAAAAACTATCATAGAATTTCAAGCTTGTGTGCTCAGTAATGAACTACAAGCAGTGCAGGGACAATGAAGGGATAAACAGGATAATTAAGTATGAGATAAAGTCTTTTCCCTCAAGATGGACCAGAAAAGCAAGGGGCAAGCATTTATTATGTACCCACCTCGAGGCCAGGCATTCAGTGAGAGGATGGAGGTAGTTAATCTTTCTGGGTACATAATGTTAACTCTTAAGTAATAATTAGAATATACTTGTAGACAAATTTTATGGGTGCTAAATTATACTATGTATAAATGCCAGAGAAGTTGAAGGAAATGTTGAACACTGTACATAAGGAGAATGTGATTATGAGGTAGGTACCAAGAATATAAATACTTGGCACTGATTGAACTCTGGTATTTTTTTTTTTAGCTCTTCTAGTCTGTTTCTTTGCCCAAAGTTATATTAGTTCCATGAAAATCTGTTCTAACACTTCTTCATAGAATAATATGTGATATAAAATGTTAAACCCCAAAGAAATATTATCAGGGTTTTCTAGGATTATCCATTCAAACCTGAGGGACCTCAGGTGGGAAACACCACCTCCTGGAAGGCCAGTCTTTCCATATGGTTAATGAAAAAGCAAATTACCAGGTCTTCTCAGGATTCATCCTGATGCAGTCAGTGTGGGCCTGGATACCACCACTGAAATTCCTGAAGAAGGTCTTTCTTTAATGCAGAAATGTTGTTATCTCTCACCACTAACAGTTGTGTTCAACAGCTGATATTAAATGGGATCTACTGTTACTTTATTTTACCTTAATGAGAAGTTGCTTTTTAAAGAAAAATAACCTTTCACCTATCTGATGCAAATATTTTGAATATTTTGACATATTTGATAATCCTACAGAATTATTTATACCTATATAAAATCTAGGGTTTCTCTCCAATACAAAAGAACAATGACACTAAGATGAGATAGGCAGATTACCTTCAAAGAAATGCTGATTTTCACTCATCTTTTTAGTGGGCTTTAAATTAATAATGCCAATGACACATTTTCCCAGCTTGGCTCAATCAATAAGGTTCATCTGATCCTTAGTTAATATTAATCCTTAGTTATAGGAAATTTAAAAAGCATGTGTGTGTATGTGTGTGTGTGTACTTCTAGACAAGTTTAGAGAGTAGCTAACTATCCCTACTGGAATAGAAATTTTGGAATGTTAATATGGAAGCAATTTTAAAAGACATTTAAGTTTGTCAGATCAATGACCTATCAGAGAGCTTTTAAAAAAAATTATATTTGTTTTTTTCAAATGAGTTCTCAGGATTCACGCAAAAATCTTTGCCTGCTCACCTTTCTTTTGGAAAAGCATCTCAAACCAATGAACATGTAGACTAAGAAGGAAATCTTGACTGACTGCTCCACTTCCTCCTACCTGGGCCATGTACCTTTCGTCACTCACCAATAACCACTCAGCAGTGTACCAAGCAATTAGCAAACGCTCACTGTATTTGCCAAACTTTGGTATGTGTTGTCTATAACTTACCATTTCACTATTCACTATGTAAGAGCTGTTAAATACATATAGAAACTGAAAGTTATTAGACAAAACAAACAGCTTATTATAAAGTTAGGTTGTATGATTGTCTTCTGTGATAAAAACTAAGTCAAATCCTTGCATAATAGGGCAGCACCTGTGGCTCAGTGAGTAGGGCACCTTCCTGTATACCAAGGGTGGCGGGTTTGAACCCAGCCACAGCCAAAATGCAACAAAAAAATAGCCAGGCATTGTGTCAGGCCCTGTAGTCCCAGCTACTCAGGAGGCTGAGGCAAGAGAATCACCTAAGCCCACGAGCTAGAGGTTGCTGTGAGCTGTGACACAAGGGCACTCTACTGAGTGCAGCAAAGAGAGACTCTATCTCTAAAGAAACAAACAAACAATAACAACAAAAAACCCCAAATCCTTGCATAATAATAATTGATCACATCTAATAATCAGATGATTTTTGGATCACATTGTCAAGTATGTCAAGGAAGTAGGAACAGAGCAACGATATGATATTCAATGTGATATGATGGTGTGTTTGTCATTTGTAGAAGTTAAACTACAATAGGCATAAATGCTAAAAGAGAATTTTTGTTAGAAACAGCTTTCAGATAAAAACTTACGTTTCCTCCTTTATTTTTCAAAGAATGACCATTAGGGCATTATTTATTTCCCTCTTAATTTGTGAGGCTGAGGATGTTCTATTTAGAAAGTCAGTGTTTGCACTTTTAATCAATATAGATTTTACAGATTTGTGTATGTACACTGTTGAGTACTTTGGTCAATGGTTTAATTAAGATGGTCCTTTCCTGAGGTGTACATTTCATCTCATATAGTTTTATAGGAGTCCATTTGGCATACAAAGCAAGGCAACCTTTCCTTAAATGGAGCTGTTAAACCTTAATGCAGGGGCAGCGCCTGTGGCTCAAAAGGGTAGGGCGCCAGCCCCATATGCCGGAGGTGGCAGGTTCAAACCCAGCCCCAGCCAAACAAAAACAAACAAACAAAAAAACCTTAATGCAGATAAGGGAGATAATTTCAGTTCCTGTCTCAGAATAATGATTACTTCAATGCTGTATGCATACATTTTTACTTATTTCTCTTGTATAAATATAGCATTTGAAATATCTATTGAATCTATGTAGGTGATAGGAAAATAATCTAGGGTGAACGCTCTTAAAGGTTCATGCAATATATTAAAACTATCTGTGAAATTCCTGTTAGTAACACTATCATCATAAGAATCTTAACTGAAATAGTCATTATCAGTCCTTTATTTCTTCAAACTGCACGACCTTTCCTGTTACAGTGTCTGGCTTTGTGATTCCGTGTGATTTATTATGGAGAGAAGCCCTGATTATTTTTTTCAGCCCCAGGTCAAGTTTGTGAAAAGAAATGCCTTACTGAGGCCTTCACACTCCGTGTGCTTCAGCAGCGTTCACCTTTTTTTCCCCCAACTTTAGTTCCAGAGCACATCCAGGTGGAGAGCATCTTCACAATTTCACAGTCACCACATGTGGAATGCACATTTGTAGTCCATTAAAGAATCTTCTAAAATATGCAAAACTCCTTTTGGGTATTTGACAAAATCATCACTATTCTTGGCGTGTTGTTTTTGCACAAGCTAACATTTGTCATTTGTGCTCAGGCCATTCCAAACCTCTTATCTCCTCCAAATTTGAATGAACAGCCCAGAAATTATCCAGGAGTAAATTCAGTAACTTTTAATTAATTTTGCATGGCCCAGAGAAATAGGGAAATTGCAGGTAACCAATAATGTTGCCCATGTAGCATGTCTGAATGTAGACCAGCCCAACTCCTCACAATCTCCCATTTCAAATGGATCTGAAATAATTCCCTTTTGTAAAGTAACTCATTCTTTTTGCTGTCTGGTTATGCTAGATGCCTGAGATTAGATGCTCTTCTGTGTTAACCTTCATTATTATTTAAAAGTTGGCAATATCCTGTAACATTTTTTTCCTCTTCTTTAGACAAGAATTTCTTTCCAGAACCAAATTGGTTGATGTAAATGCATTTTTAAAATATGGCACTGTATATCCATATAATTAATTAGGTAATTATCTTGGAATCAGAAAGAGTATACAAATTTTCCATTTAATTCAATAAAATTGTATTTTATACCAGCCTCTTTCATAGAAATATACTGAGGACATACTTCTGCCCTATGTACATGGATGGATAATGCCTTGTCCCTAATTCCCAAAAGTGTAGTCATGAGGTAGGTGACATTCACAAATAACTGTATCAGCATGAAATAACCATGTCATCGTGTAATGGTATGAGAAATATTAAAGATGTATAAAAGCACAAGAACCAGATATTCTAGTTGGGGGAGAATCAGGAGAAATTATAGGCTGCATACTGCCAGGTAAGTTTTTATGAGACAGAAATTAGAGGTGAAGGATACAATGTGCTGTCATCCATTTTCAATGTTGTGAAGTAAGGCGTGCCCGGTGTGCTTCTGAATGGATAAAGGGGCTTAAATATTTTCCTCTCTAAATATTTAGGATGTTCATTCTGAGTAAAGGGGATATAAGATTTAAAAGCAGTGTCTGGAAAGAGCAAAATCAAATCAGGGATCTTCCAAACTAAGTACATGTTTAGAATAAAGTTTTAAAAAATCTCCAGTGTGTATGATGATCAACTTCACTTTAGGTCATAGTAATATTAATATTTTTCCTTTATAAATAGATATTTTAAAATTTAAAATATTTTTTCTTAATTTTTTTAGAGCTCATTTATCTTAAAGACAGTGTTTTTCTGGGTATTGTTTCTGGACCACCCAGGGCAGAATTATTTGGGGAGTGGTTGGTACATCAGAATCCAAAGCTCTGGAGCTGGATGGCCTGGTGTCTGCCTTTTCACAGTGTCCTATTCCAAGTGAATTTCCATGGTCTCAGAATAAGTAAAATATTTAGGAAAATGGCAAAATTTTTTTCATACGTTTTTTAATACACAGTTTCACTGACAAATTGACATCTCCATTTATTCCATTTCTCACCTATTATTTCTATTTAGACTTTTACTGACATTTTCTATTTTTCTTAATGCCTATTCATTAAATGTTAATCATCTAGAAATTATGAAATAGTTGAAATCTTTTTTTTTTTTTTTTTACAAAGCATCAAAACAAAGCTATCTGCAGAATAGTTTTCTTATGGTGACTGCTTGCTCTGAAGAATGTCCAGATTGGATTTTGTCCTGGTGCTACAAACTGTGGCTTTCAGGGCTTGTGTTCAGAGCTTGCTGGTGGCTGTGTTAAGCCTAGCGCCAGGAACTGTGCAGATCATCAGCTCGTCCAGTGACTGTGTCTGGCTGTGGTCTCTGCACTAGTTTGTGGGCTAGACCCAGTCTTGAAGGATCTGCTGACTTTTCTCATAACATTGTAATATCAAATAAAAGTTTAGTGTGCTTATGTACAGGCAACAGGATAATGTGCTTAATCTCGTGGTATCAGATCTTCTTGATCAGGGCTAAACTTTGCTGGCAGTTGAATATGTAGCAATTATAGTGGCATTTCTTTATGAAATATCTTAAGGCTGTTGGACTGTTGCCCCAAGTTCAAGATCGGGGATCCTGATCCTAAAAGAAAATTAAAGCCATGAGGATGTGTTGAGGATTGTTTGTAAATGGCTTAAAATCACTCTTTTAAAACTTTATTAGCTAAACTAAACTGGAAGAACTTGATTTGCTCCACCAAATATCAGCATCCCAAATATTTCCTCCAAGGAGAACTGAGGCTTATATTAGATCATTGAATGTATTTGTTAGTGGTATTGGCTTTTACCTATGTTTGTTTAGTTTACCACCTGGAAGGTAAAATCTAAAACCTGTAACTGAGATGCCTAAAAACCCATCAAGCTGTGTCCTCCCTGTCACCCTGAGACCCTTGTGAATAGGCTGCAGTTTGGACTGCTGAGCTGGCAGCCACTCTTACATGGCGGGGTCAGGCCTCAGTGACCACATCCTGGTCTTATCCACTTGCTTTCGTTTGTTGAAATCGTGTAAGGCTCCTTGGGTTTATCCACAGTTAGGACCCTGTGATGGGTTCCAGGGTTCTTCTTTGGCGGTTTTTGCCACTTGCCCCAGTTCTCTGTGTGGAGTGTGTTGCACCCTGGTAACAACATGCCCAAGCCCGGACGCCCATCCCCTGGCCTTCCCCTGCAGGCACTGAGTGTGAGACCCTGGTCTAAAGACTCTGGTGTTTAGATGCTCATCCATCACTTTGAGAACAGACATGACCCACCAATAGGGGGCGTGCCATCATTAGATGTCACCCTGTGACCCCCAAGGTCATTCCCGTCTCAAAACCAATTTTCTGATTCTGTGAATTGGTGAGTTTCTCAGTGATCAAACTTCTTATTTTCTTCCCTGAAACTTTATATTGTAGAAGGGATTTCCACATGTACAGACCAGAGAACACATTTCTGAAACGCTGTTTCTGTGTAGGAGGGGAATTTGGCTGACAGCTTCTCCAAGTACCTGTTTGCACCCACAGCTGCGTAGGTAACTAAAAGGATTTTCTTGATTTAGGCAGCCTATCTCCCTAAGGCCTGAGGGATATTTTCTTTTCTACAGATGTTAGCTATGTAATCAGAAAAATCTTTGTTAACATGTCTTTCGTCCAGTGGGTTTCCAGAGTCAATTATAGCTTATTTGGAGCAGGAAAGCAAACTCAAGTGGACACTCAGGAAGCATTTTCTGGCACCACCCGTGTTCATTTCCCCAAATTCCTTTTCCTCTTTGTACCTCCTAGCATAGCCTGGGCGGCCCAGGGCAGGTGTTAGCTGGTACCTGATAATTATGGAAATCCATGAAATCGATACTCAGTAAATGCTGACTGATTTCAAGCATCAGATCATACTACATTGGGTATCATTTCTACTTTTTGAAGGACCTATAAAAGCTGGATTGGATCTATGTTATGTTAGCACCCAGTGGCTCTTTGTTCTTCTCTAAATAAGCCTTTCCTTTCTCCCCACACAATTCAGGTAATGGTTAGTGTTCCTTTCGGTCAGACAGAACTAGGTTTGAATTCTGGCCCTACCAAGTTCTAACTGGTTTGGGACAAGTTACTTTACCTCTGTGACCTGTGTATGATCCTCTGCAAATGAGGACAGTAATGCCCCCTTCAGAAAGGTGTGGAAAGGAAAATGACATAATGCATGTGATATATTCAGCATAATATTTGGCATAAGATAACTATCAGCATCATTGCTATAGTTAATGTTAAAACTGCTTATATTGCTACAAAAGGTATATGAGATTCACTGCTGTGGTGACCTCAGGTCCCTGTAATACAGCTAAGAATCTAAAACAACAATTAAAAAGTTTTATTGTGGTTAAAACAATTGCCTCAGGATCTATGTACTAAATTACAGGTACTTTATTTTTTTTACAGAGTAGTGAGATTCTTACTCTTAATAATTTTATTTCTTGTTCTACATTGTTAACCAACCTGGTTATAAAGTTTGTAAGTTCATAGCAGTGTAGGAGGAGAAATAATATATGGATGTAAATAACTGTTCAAGTCAGGTATAGTGATGACACCGAAAGATAAATGGCCATAAGAAAAGGGACAGGAAAATTAGGATGTGTACTCAGCCGTTGATCGTTACAGTGATTTTTCTAAATGGTTATGGAAAAGTTATGTCGTTTGGGTCATACCAAGAAAACTTTAATTTTAGGAAAACAGTTAGCAAATGATTTTTTTAAAGTTTGCTTGACTGAGAAGTTAATAGTTACCTGAAAAATTCATTTATTTGAAATATCTTAATTTTCATTTCTATAAAAATAAGCAATGTTAAGAATAATAGTATAGATTGAGATTGCTTCTCAAAGTGTTTGGGACCAGAAGTATTGTTTTGAATTTTGAGATATCTGCATTGTACTTACGGGTTGAGCATCCCAAATCCAAAAATCTTGAAATGCCCCTTTGAGTGTCTTGTCAGTGCTCAAAAAGTTTTGGATTTGGGGTTTATATTAACTTTTCCAGGTCCATTAGAAAATATATTCTGAAGCATGTTAAATAATTCCCTCTAGGGGGCGGTTCCTATGGCTCAAAGAGTAGGGAGCCAGCCCCATATGCTGGAGGTGGTGGGTTCAAACTGAGCCAGGTTCAAACCTAGCCCTGGCCAAAAACTGCAAAAAAAAAAGTCATAATTCCCTCTAGGGAATTATCTCTAACATGCAAGTAGAGGTTTAGAATACAGTTTCAAAGTAATTCTGTGTGTATAGTATTATAGAAACATATGTAAAACGGTAATAATTGAGTAATTGTGCTAAAATAACTTCTAAATGAATTATAATTATATATAAATAGTACTTTATCATATAATATGCTTTTTTGGAAGAGACTATTATATACGAGAAAATAATTTCTTCTTGGAATTATAAAAGTTTTAAGCAAAAAGGAATTTAAAGGTTCTTTCTCAGCCTCCATATTTGGACAGGAATCCCCTATACAAAATCTCTGTATACCTTCAGTATTATGAACTAGTTTGAATAATGGACGCTCGAGCCAAGCCAACTGAGTTTAGATTGTAGCTGTAGCACTTATAGTGTGTGTGACCTTGAGCTAGTCACTTAACCTGTCTACTGCAGGTCCTTTATCTAATGAGGAGGGATAATATGTACATGTAAAAATTATCACCTTTAAAATTATGAATTAATACATATAAAGCCCTTAGAACAAGGTCTAGAATATAAGCACCAGGGAATTGTTGTTTAGTAACATATAATCTATAATTCTTTAAATAAGGATTCGTGCTAAGTATATTAGAAAGGAGAGACAAAGGTATTTGTGGTTCATAGGTATGACATGATGGAGTGATGTGTGTGAACCAGGTCATTTGAGTAAAACCATCAGATCCCAGTGCTTATAATAGTCTTCTTGTCAGTCATTTTCATAGTTAACCAGCTCAAGGGCAGAGTAGGCACAGGGAGGCGCCATTATTACTTGGAAGGACAGCTGTGCTGGCCTGCTGCTGGATGTCTTGGTCTCCCTAATGCATTTATCCCTATAGAAGTGAATCATTACTCCACTTAACAGCATGATTCACATTAACCTGTAAGGGTGCCTTTGAGTTAACTGCCTGGTAGGTACTGTGGGTGACGTAGGCAGGAATAAGTCAGCTGTGATGCTGTGGGACTGGCAGTAATCCCTACTGGACCATAGCTAAAAATATTTGTCAAAGGGGAATTGTATCTCAGTGAGCACAATGGACTGCAGTGGTGGGAAGGTTCCCCATGGAAAGACAAGGATCAAAAATTAGAAGCAAGGCCAGCACCAAGGATAGTTCCCTGGGAGGCTTCTGCAGTACAAGGCTTCTCAAAGACTGTTCAGCCTCTGAGACAAGCCCGTCTTTGACTAAATATGTCTGGGCCTAGAAATGAAATCTAATAAAGCAAGTTTAAACAAAGACTGCATTTTTGTCCTCCCAAGACACTTTTTATGATTTATTCAGGATAGCAGCAAAACATCATTTAGGTTGGAAGGCAGCTGATGTTCTGAATTTTTGAACTTTTTTGTTAAGACCTTCTGGAATGCCTCTTATTTTCTCAAGGCCAGGGAATTTTCCTGATGGTGAGTCTACAATGAACCCTGATTGTGTTCTTAATAAAATAAAATAAAATAAATAAAAACTAGAACAGATGTAGTTGGCTTGGCTTTTGATGGCCATGTTAAGAATATGTGCTGTGGTCACTGGGCAGTCTTACAGTGATCACAGTCCCTAGAGCTCAAGAGTGACCTTGAGTCTTTTGTGGCTCTTACAGAAATATCCCTGATGGATATTTCTATATGTGCTAGAAATCCTGTGTTCCCATTAATCCCAGTAGTAGCTTAGAAAGTTTTCAATTCCCTCCTCCTGGTCTTACATTTCCCTGGGAAAATGTTTGCTACCATTTAGTGGAGTGTTGATGCCGGGATTAGCCACCTGTCAGGCTCCGCCCTGAAACTCACTTTTCCCTACAGCACCCAACAGTGTCTCTTGACAGTTTATCACACCTCTCTCAGACACTAACGCCACTCAGAAATAAGCAGTAATGCCCTGCTCACCAGCACCTATACCTGTCCTTTCCACTCTACAGCTGCGTTTCAGCAAATGCCAAGATCTTAGCTTTCTAGTCCTGGAAGAGTGCCAAATAGAAGCTTTGCTTTCTCAAAAAAAAAAAAAGGGAAACATACACCACATGCCAGCTTAGTCATAGCTTTACGTTGCAGGCATCAGCCTGCGTTTAGTCATCTTTAGAGCTCCAGGTGCTGGGAACCATTCTCCCTAATGCAAGAAAAAATTTTGGATAGTTGCCTGTTTTTAAACCTTTTTGCTACATCCTGTTTCAGCCACAAAAGGCAGTGGGAGGAAATAGTTGGGGGAAAATTGGATGGTAATAAGAATGGTAAGGAAAAGGAAGGGAACAGGAAACTCACTCTCCTTGTCCTTTGTAATTGGACTAATTCACCTGCTAGTATCATTTTTGTGTGTGTGTGTGTGTGTGTGTGAAATACCTGAAAGCATAGTCAGAAATACAAATGTGAGCTTTGGTTATCTTTTCAGATCCATCATCCTATTTTCTGTGGCACAGAGTCAAATGCATCATCAGCCGGGCAGGAGTGTGTGGGATCTCTTCATCACGTGGTGTGTGGGGCTAGGCGCACAGGCTAGACAGCTGTGCCAAGCAACAGGAAACGAGTTCCAAAATCCACGGAAACATATCATAAAATGTTCCCTCCTAAATTAACAAAACTATTATTCATGTGAAGTTGATACATAAGAGGAGAAGATTGAGAAAACGGGTTTCTTTATGAGTGCAAGCGAGAAAGCCACTCAGTTTTGCTTCTATATTTCCAAATAGCATATAATGATAGAATGATTATGTAGTAAATCATGTTAATTACTTTCTCCCACAGCTGTTGTTTTCAATATGGGGAAATTATAATTGTTTAAAATAAGTGCATAACTTTCTTCCACATTTGGTGTACTAAATACAAGTAAATGAGGTTTTCAACATATTTTAAAGATGTTTTATTTATCTCTAGTGAAAGATAAGGTAACACTAAATTTCCAGCATTAAATAAAATGCCATGGTTTACATTGGCTTATTGAAGTTTATCCTTTTTTTGCATAAGTCCTAAATTTTAAGTGTTACGTGAGATATGAATAAAATTTTCCTTTGACTCTTTCTGTGTTGATCCCCTTTGAAAGTCTGATGGTGTCATCTTTAGCTTGTAGTCTCCTAAAATGTGTATATGTATGCAGTTTGTTTTTATGTGACTTATTTATTTCAAATATGTGCAGTGAGTGAAGACATTAATTTCTTTTTTGTGAAATAGCTCCGAGTGTTCTTTGAACTTTGTATGAAAAAGCTTGTACTATGTCTGTAAAATTAATCCCCATATGCATTGAGAGCTACGAGGTACAGGCAGTTCTGTTTTTACTCGACGATTAGGTATCTTTCATGTCCTTATGTAGTTTACAGCCCTGTCAGTGAGAAGAAGTTCAGACATACATATTCATCTTAAATATTAAGGCTATATATTGAATATCTCCAAGAGAGGCAGTCCTGCCTGTGAGGTCTGCATGGGGAAGAAGTTCCTTGTTGATTATAAATAAGATGATTTGCAACCAAGCTTAAAGGAGAAGGGAACAGAGTAAAGAAATGTCAATAAATTATAATAGAATAAACATATATATGTTTAAAAATACATGCGAGGAGGTGCCTGTGGCTCAAAGGAGTAGGGCACCAGCCCCATATGCCGGAGGTAGAGGGTTTAAACCTAGCCCTGGCCAAATAAATAAATAAAAATACACAAGAAAAAATATTGGGGTGGCACCTGTGGCTCAAAGGAGTAGGACACCAGCCCCATATGCCAGAGATGGCGGGTTCAAACCCAGCCCTGGCCAAAAACTACAAAAAAAAAAGGAAAAATATTCCCAGGTCTAGAAGACAATATGAAGGAGGACTGGGAAGAGTCATGTGGCGGAAACTGTAGAGTCTGAATGGAGAGGACATTTTAACACTCGGCACTTGTGCTAGGTACATCATGTCAATTCCCTGAAAACTTCACCTTAAAGGAACACACGTGTATTGTCTCACTGTGATTGTGGATCTGCCATCTGGGCACAGCTTAGCTGTGTTCTGTGCTTCAGGATTTCTCCCTGGCTTCAGTGAAGGTATGGGCTGGGGCTGGAGTCACCTTGAGACCCCACTGGGGAGATTCTGGTTTCTACACTCACTTGCTGTTGATAATATCTTTGCTGGACAGTGGCCAGAGGCAGCTCTCAGTTCATTGCCAGGTGGGCCGGCCGACATAGCAGTTTGGTTCCTCAAAGCAAACAGCAGAGGAGGCAACACAAAGTGTCAGTGTAGGGAGAGAAAGGTGGCTTTTCTCTACCTTTCTATGTCCTTTGCGTGGGCTATGAATTAAATTGACATAAAACAGACTATGAACAGGGAAAAATATACAAATTTACTGTATGCATGGAACATCACATGAAAGAAAAGAGAATTCTCCCAAAACCAGTGAGATCTAGAAAATTATGTACCTCATTAGAGGAGAGAGGGGAGAGGATATGTAGGCAACACAGGGGAGAGTAAACGATTTAAGGAAAGATGAATCGACTCTCGGTAGAATAAGTGACAGTGTGCCCACCTCTCGTTTCTTCTCCTGTGACCAGTCAGTGATAATGATGACCACTGTGATGAGTCAGTCTTCTGTGATGACTCCCTTTGGTAAGATTTCTGGGGAGGAGGCACATGACAACTCCCTCCAGGATCCTCTTCATCTGGAAAGGGGGAGCAGACTGGGGGTGCTCAGAGACAAGCCTTCCCCGCACCTGCCTCCCCAGTGTTCTCAGTTGGAAGTAATCAGCAGGCCCACCGGTATATTTTGGGATGGCATTTCCTGCTCTCTGATAACAAAAGATGCTTCTGAGCAGCCTTCTTCCTGTACAGGTACTTTTGCTAAAGTACTTTATAGATAACATTTTTTTTTTTGAAAAGACAGAGCTCTTCTTGTGTCCACTGTTTCTCAGAATAACTAGTTTAAAATATGTCAAAGTAGTATGTTTTGGGTTATGTTCTGGTCTCCTATTTGGGGCTGGCATGTCCTCAGCATCAATGCTCATAAGGGGGAAGTCGCACTCTTTTGTAATGTATTCACATCACAGAACTGACATCCCATGTAGTTCACTGTATTCTGGTGGTTAGAAGCAAAATGCTAGGTCCAGCCTCAGATCTAAAGGAACATTTATCATATTCCCCTAGGATCATTGAGAGTCATTTCAGGAGATCGTTCTTCTCCTTGCTTACAAAGTGGAATTTACACAACAGCACATACATCTCTGGATTGTGTCAGGTGCATGTGTGCATGTATCTATATGTATGAATATACAGGGTGGAATTTAATTAGTTTAACATAGTAAATTGCACATGAACTTTATGGACACCCTGAGCATATCCAGCATGTCCATATAGTTCATAGGTGTGTATCTACCTGCGTGTGTGTGTGGATGTAGATGGGATGTATATGCATAATCCTCCTTTTCCTAAATAGGTATTGGACAGTGTTTTCATCCAGGCTTTAGATATAAGCGTTCCAACATACAAAGGTCTGACAATTAAGTTTGCAAAGTTATCCTAGAAAAAGTGCCATGTACATCGTTGCTGAATATTATTACAGTCACCATGCTTATTGTTGAAATTATTTGTGATAGGATATAAAGCTCCTTCACCAGGGTAAGGACCTTAGTGATATTCAGCAATGAGGTATGTATCATTTGAGACCATGAACTGACCTGACCTTGTATATCTGGCTCCAGGCCAGGAACAATTGAATCAAACAAAAGACTTTCTTCCTTTCCCATTCTCCTCTCTGGGGACTCCTTTGTTCATTTCTGGGTCTCTCTTACCTCCAAGCCTGTCCTATCCAACTTCTTCCTACTCATCTCTGGATTCACTCCCCACTAGGGAACCCAGAATTTTAGGCACCCCCTTCCATCGTGTGCTCTGTCTTCTCCACCCTGATGCCCCTCCACCATGTGCTCCTCTTTTCTCCACCTTCTGCGGCCCCTCACCTTGCCTCATGTGCTCTGCCCTTCTCCACCCACTCCTCCCTCCCTCATGTGCTCCTCTCCTCTCCTCCCCTCCTGTGCTCTGCCCTTCTCCACTCACCCCTCCCTCCCC
>NW_003852475.1:1108330-1151373 GCF_000181295.1 Otolemur garnettii | reverse complement strand
ACAGCAACCTCAAACTCTTGAGCTTAAGTGATTTTCTTGCCTCAGCCTCCCAAGTAGCTGGGACTATAGGCACCTGCCACAACACCTCCCCTCCACACCTCTCCTCCTCTGCTCCTCTCTGGCTATTTTTTGTTGCAGTTGTCATTGTTGTCCAGCTAGCCTAGGCTGAGTTTGAACCCCCCAGCTTTGGCATATGTGGCTGGACCCGTAACCACTGTGCTACAGGTGCTGAGCCAAGGGCAGAATGCTTTTAACAGGATGAAATAAAATATCCTAGTCCCCAACTAGCATCTCTTCTTAAGGGCCCTCTATTGATGCTGCTGTGAAACCTTTTCCCCCAACCCCCAACCCCAAAGGGTCCCTTCTGGCTTTCCTTTACCTTCACTCATTCATGGAATTGAGTCCTGATGACTCCTGAAAATGTCTCTTTTATACATCTTCTTATTTTTCCTGTCCCTTTCTCATCCTGGTCTCTGTCCACCTCATCCCCCAACAGGAACAAGTGACCCCTTTCGTCTACCAGGACTCAGCTTTCTCAAATGCTCCTTTTTTGTTAGGTAGTCTGGGTATTTTTCTCTCTAAAACCGTCACCATTTTTTGTCTAGTCATAGGATCAAGTCCCAGCTCTGTAGCTTATCACGGAGAGTTCTTCCTGCTGTGCTTCTTAGCAACCTTCCTGTCTTTGGTTGGACAAAAATGGACTCACATGATGTTTTCTTTGGTTGTACCAGTACCTAGGTTCTAAACATGTGATAGGTGCCTAATAAATATCTGTTGATAATTAGCTAAGTTGTGACACTTACTGAATAGCTATTTTATGACAGGCACATTTTTCTGATGAGGAAACTGAAGCGGGGGAGGTGTAACTGGCCAGAGGCCACATAGCTAGTGAAGGACAGCAGGAAGGAGAAAGCTGGCAGGTGGGCCCGCCCCCCACATAGCTGGCGGTGTGGAGGACTGACCCAGAAGAGAGCTGGCAGGTGGCCCCCCACATAGCTGGCGGTGTGGAGGACTGACCCAGAAGAGCCTTGTCGAATTTCACTGAGAAAGCGTGAAACCAACGACACAAGCCAGTTTGTTTTCAACAGTTACTGATGCACATTTGAATCCTATTCCATTGTGATTTTATCTACAGTTAGCAGCATTTTCAAAAAACAAGCTTCTTCTCTTGGTTTCCCTTTGTTTTGGTTGCTTTTTCCACTTTTGGAGGATGATTAGGTACATCTGATGGAGTTAAGTCTACTGCTCAAACTGCAGTAGGAGAGACAATCAGAATGCCTCCAACTGCTGAACTGGAGTGGCTTTGTCACCATTTGGGGGACACAATTTCAAAGGACAGAGTTCAGGGATAAATTTTTCAAGCACTATTTCCTTAGCATTAATTAAGGAACTTTAAAGTGTAAAACAATGTGATGGGGGAGAGAAAGTCTTCTGCAGGCTTCACCCCAGCATCCAAAGAAGGTGAATTTTGCTTTTACTTTCATCTTTCTCCAGTCTTTTTTTCTTCCCCTGCCTTGATTCTCTCCACCGCTGACCAGGGCCCTCTTCTTTTCTTCCCTATCTCCTGTATTAAACCACATCATCAATTACCTTTGCTTTAGAAAAATCTGATGAACTCCTCACAGTGATTTGAATGAATGCAATGAATAGTATCTGTGACATTGCGAGTGCCTCCTGCATACACCACACTCTGCTATGTGGTTTCCTGATCATACTGTGCAGTATAAAAGTAGGGCTTTTTTCATCCTATGTCCAGGCCTGTTTCTTCCATTAATCTTGTCATCCGGAAGACCACCAAGAAGGCTAAATAGGGGAGAGAAGAGCTTTCCCGGTTGTATTAGTTTGAAAATTGGGAAGCGAGAGGCCTCACTGTGAGGAAGGGCCAGTGTGGGTTTTTATGCCTCAAAGAGTTTGCATTATGCAACAGAATCATACATATTTGGCAGTTTTGGAGAAAAGCTATCCATATTTATTAGGAGAGCCAAGTGCCTGTACAGTGGATAAACATATATGTAACATAAATGCCATGTTCAGTTTTGGGCAGGATATTAGCATTAAAATGAGGTGGAATTTGGCTCTTTATGTCAAAGGTGATATAGGATACAAAGAAAGTTCATGTCCAGCCTCTGTAAGCTGAGTGAAACTGGCATAAGGTTTGCAGGTACATATCAGAAAAGAATGCTTATAAGGCTGGCCCTCTGTCCAGAGTAGTGTCTGGGGTATAAATCAGAGTTAGGATGATTTTCCTGATCGCTCTATTGTTAGGGAGTGTACCAAGAATATAGTTTTTCTCATCATCATAGAAATTTAGAAATTTGCCATGTCAGCCTTGCCCTGAACCCTAGACCCATGGGTAAATTTTGTTTCCTTAACCATAGGGTCTATTTTAATTGGTAAAATATTATCTATTTTAGTCTCTTAGATCACAATATGCTTTTCTTCTACGAGTCTTTGCATTTTAGAAGGCAGTAATTTAAAGCTAAAGAAATGAACTGCTAATGTTTGACTTGCAAATACCAACAAGGCTAGAGAGTTGGAATCCTTTCAGGTCTCTTCCAGCCGTCACACCTAGGCCAGCTCTGTGGCTTCATGTAATGTTGATCATGAGCCAGTTATTTTCAAGATGAAATTTTCCTTGAATTTCTATAGCAGAAGATTTGTGCTCATCCTGTCTCTGAAGGAGACAAACTTCAAAACAATCTGGAACCAAAACCAACTGGAATAACAGCCTTTGGGGCCTGTCTTTCAAAAGCTCTAACTAATTGTTCTGGATCCCTGAGCGAATGATAATATAGTTATAGAGCACCTGGATGACAAGAGTACTTGCTATGTGCAGCTGTAGGTGTTGTAAATGCTTTAAACTCTTGTCACACTCTCACACCTCGTCTAAGATGTGTTATCCCTGCCCTAAGTGCTGTAGATGTTAAATCCAGAAGTGGAAGAGGCAGCCAGCCTGTCTGAACCAGAGGTAGCAGTCCTAACCTCGTGGCACTTCTTAGCTGTGATCTTTATATAAATAATGCTTTGTCTCTTGAGGAGGGAAACTCATTAATAGTCAGTATGCACATTCTGGTGGATGATAAAACAAAACAAAAACGAGGCAGTGTGCCCATAGACCGTAGGCTTCTTCCATTCCATGTGTCATTTCCTGGGATCACCAACTGC
Organism: Otolemur garnettii; assembly: GCF_000181295.1. NCBI lineage: Eukaryota > Metazoa > Chordata > Mammalia > Primates > Galagidae > Otolemur > Otolemur garnettii. Next base: position 1,148,208 of record NW_003852475.1, on the reverse strand, counting down.
TAGCCACTCACTGAGTGGGGCCCCTGTGCTGTCTCAGGCAGCTTGGTGGGATGAAGAGTTGGTTGGCCCCTATTCTGTTTGGGTTAAGATACAGCAGGACAGGGACCCAAGACATTTGTAGAGGACACAGAAGATAAGAGTGAGTGACAACACACAAATCACTTCACCAGGTGTGGCTAAGATGAAAAATATCAACAAGAACTGCGAGGTCAAGGAGAGCATCCTATGGAGTATGGATTTAGGAGGTTTCCACAGGACTCTCCACCTTGCCCTTGCTTGCCTTCCATTAAGAGCTTGCTGCCCTTTCAGTTTTCACCATCTTGAATGACCCTGAGAAATTAAACAGCAAGTGAGACGTGCTACCCATCGTAAAGCATAATCTTGATTATGAAGCTGTGTTCTGCATCAGTCCATGGAGATTTCCTCAATTACTTCTCTCCTTTGTGGAGGGGGCAGGATGGAGAAAGGGGTGAAGCAGTGGTGAGAGGAAGAACTTGCCTTACAGAAAAGTTCTGAGGCATGACTGGGGATTTGTCAGTGGAAGAGTCTACAGTCTAGTTAAGAGAGAAACAAATAAAGTCTTAGGAAATATTTTTCTTCAGAATCTGCTGGCAAGAATGCTCTACCTTTCTTTGTTCATTACTAATGGGGCACCTTCAGCCATGTTTCCATTGAAAAATAAAGGAGGCTTACAGGGGTTGAATAATGGTCATCATGGCATATTTCACATTTTGAAGTTTGAATGATTCACCTGAACTTAATTGCAAAGTGAAATACTGTATTTGTGCACAGCCCTCTCGTTCTGCATTAAGAAAAGAAGGTGTATTACACTTCCAAACCCTGACTCTGCTTTGGTTTGGGGAATTTTTGTAATGAAATCTGCATACCCAGGGGTTTCCCAAAGAATGTGAAATGCCAGAAGAATACATAAATGCCTGGAAGGTGAAATGGGATTAATTTAGTAGGAACTGGTTGCCTTCAGAAAACTCAGGAAGGAAAAAAGAAAATAACAAATAGTTTTTGACATGGGACCTTAGCAGATGGTTTTATATAGGCATGGTGGTATTGTCTTTGGATTTTGTTAATAAAAATTCTGCAGACATTGTTCATATTATGTTTGTCAGGAAATGATCATATAAATAAAAATAGAAGATTGGTATGGAAAGGATATAAATATTGAACACATTTCATGCTGCATATCAATCAGTTAACAATGGGGAAGTTTCCTTGCCCTTTACCATTATTCAATGCAAATTTTGAAATGTAGAAGGCATTATAAATGTGTTATGGCTTTCAATTACATATTAAAAAGGTGTTTTCATTTGAGTGGCAATCCATAAATATTGCATGGCCACATCTATTAGTTTCCCATCAAAATACATTTTTCTAGTTAGGCCAGCTGACATCTTCTTTCTGAAGTTGATCACCTTGGCTGTGGCTATTAGTGCTGTTCTATTGGCCAGACTCAGCTATCCTTTCTTAAACCTTGCAGACACAAACTTTTTAAAAGAAACACTATAAGGTGGCGCCTGTGGCTCAAGAGAGTAGGATGTTGGCCCCATATACTGGAGGTGGCAGGTTCAAACCCAGCCCTGGCCAAAAACTGCAAAAAAAAAAAAAAAAAGAAATACTATAAAATCCTTCCTTACACTGAATGTTGTTAGCAATGTGTCCTGAGTTGGAAAACATTCTCTTGTTTTATGATGATTCATTCTGGATAGTAGTCAGACCACACTTTCTTCTATATAGCATTAATACTATTTAATTAAGGATTCCAAAAGCCCAGTTCTTTGTATTATATTTATTTAGACAGAGAACATGCCAAATCTCTTGGGAAGGCTGCTAAATTCTTTCTTAATACAGAAGACCTGTAAAGATTTGTTTCCATTAGATTTTGGTGAAATGTACCATCTGTTCAGCTAAAGAGCTTCTGTTACCAAAATAGGTGGAAATAGAACCTTCTTTATTTTCATCACCTTCTTGTGCCTATGTGACTGTATTTCCAACTTTTCAAAACATGTAAGTCATCAGCTTTGTATTATGGTGACTCTTTTACCTCTGCACCAAGCCTCTTTTGTGTGTGGGTCTCCTCCTTAGGGTCACAGGCATTGATTGAACTGGCCACTGGACAGAGCCTCTGGGTTTATCTGGCTTTACTGGTTGGCCTGGGGCTATTGTTTTTACTCCCATCTGAGTTTTCTTGAATTCAAAAGCAAATTTTGCTCTCTTCCTTTTTCCTTTCTTTCTCCTTCCTATTTCTTTTCTCTCTCTTACCTTTCTCTCTAATTCCTTTGTCTGTCTACTTAAACCACACCAAATAATCACAGAAATCCAGATGTCCCAGTCTCTGTGCCTTTGCACCTCTTGCTGTTATTGGACATCCTTCTCTCAAGTTCTTCCCGTGGCTAATCCTCACTTGCCTATCCAGGCTTCCTCACAACAGAGTCCATTTTGAAGGACGTTCTCTGCAAATCACTTCCTTTCCACACTGTTGAGCGGCCCCCTTCTCTGCCCTCAGCACATTCCGGCTGACTCTCATGCTGCCAACTGTGTGTACTTGTTTGTGTTGACACACTTGTGTGTGCATTAAGCAGTACTAAGTTCCTTTTGAGTAGAGACTGGGTCTTTTATGTCAGTATTCTTTGCACCCACCAATGTTAAGACTTAATTATCAGATGGGTGAATGGGTTATGTTTGGAGGGAAATAAAGCGTTTGTGTTTTTCTCTGGGAAATGAGGTGCATTAGACATGCTCAGTGCCCTGTGGAGTTTTGTAGTTTATTTGGAAAAATTAACATGTACCCAGAGCTATGCTGAGGGTCATCTAAGGGGGAGAATGTTTAACGACTCTAGACTAGTACAATACACAGGAAGATTAGAGCTCCATGATAGAGATGAAGAGAATATTCGAGCCCTTCCTTGAGTCCTATCTGTACTTCTTTCTTCTTCCTACTGCTACCAGGAGGGGCCAAGGAATGAGGAATCAGAAAGCCTCCAAGAGAAAAAGGAGTTCTATTCTTTGATGTGGTACAAAACGGCAACTCTTGAAAAGTCTTCCTTATTTCAAGTTCTTCCACCAATAGTAGCTATGTGACCTTATACAAGTTACTTTGCTTTAAGCAGTAGCTAAGCTTCATCTATCAAATAGCGGTTAAAATTGAGTCATTATAAGAAAAAAATAAAAGAGCTAATCTATTTAACATTTTTACCATGATGGCTGGAATATAATAAGTGCTCAGTAAATATTAGCCATTATTACTACTGTCACTAGTAAAACCCTTTACTACGAATGTTGTCTGTTAAGAGTATTTGTTCATTGTGCTGTAATATATATAAAGCAAACGCTGCTGTGAAAAATTACTGTGCATCAAAAATCTATTTTGATTTATTTATTAGGTTAAACCATAGAAAATTGTCATTTGTATAGATCTAAAATGTTCGAATATCAGCAATTCCATATGATTCAGCTTAATATGTATGTGTTTACCTATTTGGAATCTTAGACCTTGCCTATAAATTAGAAAGTCTTAAAATGGAAAAATTGTACATGAGAAAGTTTACCATCTCATGACCCAGTGATTTTAAGCAATAGTCTCTACAAAACCACAGTTTGGCAGAGAGATCTCGGCATTTCACAAGAGCACATTATTAAATGTTGAAAAGTTAAAGCTTAAATTGTAGCGTAAAGACCATAGCACCCAAATCTCAGGAAGGTCAGGTTCTAGTTGGGATCACAGATGTAGTAAGTGGACTCAGTGAAATGTTTCCCTAGTTTTCATAGTTTACTAAAGCAAAGATCTGAATTCAGGACAGAGAACACAATTCAAGTAAAAGTTAAGTGGTACCTGTGTTGTATTATACAGACAACCCAGCAGCTGAGATGAAAAAAACTTAGAATGTGATGAACATATAGGTTAGGTTCAAAATGCCACAGGAATCCTTTTGGATTAGGAGCTCTCCAGTGATATTTTAACTGATTCTTAAAAATTTGAAAAGTTTTCAAATTTTTAAAACTTATGGGTAGAGAGAACTTGCATCCTGGGTGAGCAAATAGATGAGAAGTGGGTCTGGAGGCCAGAAAGCAAGACATATATTGCAAGAAGGAATTCCACATCACCATGGTTGATGGCATGTATGACGTCAGAGGAGGAAAAGGGGGGAAAAGACCATGGAACAGGGACATATTGGAGATCCCTTGCTGTGTGGTTCGGTTTTTGTCCTGTGGGAAGTGAGGATGGGTCCATTAAGGTCTTTAGTCAAATTGTTGAAATGGTAGGAATTATTATTACATGAGGAATGACCTGATGTCATATTAAGATATTGAAGGGATTGACTTGTTAGGAAAACTAGTTAGAAGACTTTAAGAGCAGTTCAGTGACAGGAATGGAGTGTGATCTAGATAGAGGCATTGGTTAAGGAGAGAAGAGGAGTGTTGCAGGGGAAGAGCTGGCAGTGCTTGGGAACTGGGGGGAATTTTGGTGGGAAAGAGGAAACAGTGAAAATATGCTGTTGACTGGTGGCCCCTGTTGCTCAGTGGTTAGGGCGCCAGTCACCTACACCGAGGCTGGGCCAGCTAAACAACGACAACTGCAACCAAAAGATAGCCCCCTATTTTGTGGGCACCTGTAGTCTCAGCTACTCAGGAGGCTGAGGCAAGATAATCGCCTAAGCACCAGAGTCTGAGGTTGCTGTGAGCTGTGACACCATGGCACTCTACCAATGAAGATATAGTGAAGCTCAGTCTCAAAAAAAAAAAAATGCTATTGACATTTTATCCTGTGTCACTGGGAACAGAGGTATCATTATCAGGCAGGAAAACAGAGATCTACTAAGACACTTCCAACCACAGAGGGATTTAGCCCAGTGATATAGGACTTGCAAAACAGAAGTTGCTGCTCAATGGATAAAATGTTGAGAGGCCTCTAGTGGCCGTCAAATTTAAGCCAAACAGTGGTCTCTGAGTTAAGAGGTTGCTAATGCTACCAAAGGGGGAGAAATTGTGGAAACTGAGACCAATGTCATAGCAGCCCTGAGACTGGTGATAGGCAGGCAGGTGTAGGATCCAGCCAACTGTGGCAAAACCTGACATTGCAAAAGCATATATGGTCCCCACTACTGTTGGCAGAGAAAAAAAGGTGTCTGTTTTTAGCCTTCAAATTATTGCATGTGTATCTCATTAGCAGAATCTAAAAGTTAGCAGTGGAGTCTGATATAGTCCCCAGACTTCATGGTCCCGAAGCACCAGCAAAAGTTAAGAGAATTTGGGATTGCTGCCCAGGGCCAAAGGGTAGTACCAGGCCTGGTAGGAAAGACAGGATAGGGGAGACATCTCAGCAAGACACAGTGACTGGAACTGGAAGCTGCACGTGTGCCAGGTGCGGGTGCTGGCGGGACTGGAGCTGAGCACGTACAGCCCCAGATGACCCGAAATCCAGGCTTGTGCTTGGAGAAATAGGTTTGTAAATCTGAATTGAAAGAGGTGGTAAATGAGATGGGGGACAGAGAAAGTGAGGAGAGAGGGAGAACAGAAGACTGAGATGATCCTGGACTTTGAGGTGTGGCCATCTTTACAGGAGGGAAAAAGAGAACGGAACAGAGAAGCATCAGATAGGAAGGAGGAGAATCTGGGGAAGGTAGCCACGATGGCGAGGGAGAGCGAAACTTCAGGACGAAAGGGGGGTCAGTGTAGGCAAATACTGTAACCAAAAAGATGCAGAAAAGCGTTCTGAATCTGGTGACTTCGGGTCCATTGATGATAAGAAACTACTCTGAGCGTAACAATCAGGGTGAAATCACATGGAAGTTAGTGGTCAAAATTAAGGAAGAGTGTGAAGCAGAACATATAAGTTATTCTTTAGAATAGGCGGTGAGGAGAAGAGGGAAAAAAGGAATAAATTGCAATGGGAGAGTGAGGGAAAAGGAAGATTCCATTAGGAGTTAAGTGGACGTTAATTTGCCTGTCATCTGATTAAAAAAGGGGTTGAGAGAGAAAACAGTTGCCAAAAAGGCAGGATGAAAGCAAAGACCCAAAGGAGACAGGAGAGGCTGGGCTTGGTGGCTCACTCTATAAGGGCATAGCAAGAGGATACGAGAGGTCAGGAGTTCCGGACCAGATGGAGCAAAAGCGAGATCCCTCTTCTAAAAATAGAAAAACTAACCAGGCATCACGCAGGTACCTGTAGCCCAGCTACTTGGGAGGATGAGGCAGGAGGATCACTTGAGCCCAAGAGTTTAAGATTGCTGTGAGCTAGCCTGACACCACGGCACTGTAGCCTGGGTGACAGAATGAGATTCTGTCTAAAAAAAAAGAAACAAGACTGGAGAGGATGGAATCAGGGGTTCAGCAGTAGCCAGGCAGAAGGAACTCAGGGGCCTTCCCAGCTGTGAGTATTGTAATCAGTGTTGCCATTGAGATGAACGCCAATACATGGAATTCCCCTGGAGAGTGTGACATCAAAGCAAGGGCACCAGCAGTGTGTTTCACAGAGTGCTGTCCAAACTGAAAATCTGGAAATGAGCACCACCGAAAACACAGCCAGTCAACATGGATACAAACTCCCCCTTCTGTATGGATGTGCTTCACAGAGCCACCCTTAGTAACTGCTGCGTCGTAATGACACCTCCCTGTTGCCGGCAGTGGTTGCTGTCTTTGTTCACCCATAAGAAGAACGTTGACATTTGATTTACTCAACTTTACTAATCAATTTCTTAGTTGTAGAAAAACTGCAATATCTTTTAGAGCCCATATCATAGCCTAACAAGATATAGATAATTAAGTCCCAGGGGACCCATGTTCTAACCAGTTACTACAGAATGGGCCTTTCCCCTCTCCTTCCCAATCTGAGAAAAATCTTTGCATTTTACAATTAAATCTTCTTTTTGTCCAGGATAGTCTTTTGTTTGAGAGAGGCAAGGATAACCAGAAGCAAACTATCTTGCTTCATATGGCTTGTCCCTTAACACTGGTATAGCATAGATACTATTGTCTGTACCAATACTATAATAAAATCCCATGAATGGGAAGAAAAAGAGGTCTGCACAGTTTCTCATGTTTGCACGGAGAGCAAGGAAAAGGAATTCTCACCCTGGATCTGAAACTCCTCAGACAGCACAGCTATAAGACAAACGGTTAATGTTGTGTATCCCTGTGCATGGGCTCATGGTATTTCCTACCAGTGTAATCAAATAGTATATTGTAATTCATCATTGACATCTTAAAAATTCTATTACTTGGCAATTTATGTTCATCAATGCTTAGTTTTCCTTATTTTATCCTTTATGCTATTACAAGCAATGTACTGCTTTTTCTAATATTTATAAATGCCAAAGAAAAATGTTTAAGTTAGTTTTAGTATATAGATTTCCCACTTTGTCCCATCCAAGTGTCCTTGCTCTTTTCTTTTTTCTACCATTGGCAATTTAAGAATAAATGGGCACTGTTTGGCCCAAAGTCACTGTATTTCCAACATCTATTTCATTTAGCGGGAATGTGCAATAAAAGTACTGTGTAAAAGCTTGTATCTAGGATAAAAACACTTGAAGACACTGACTTTTATTTAATGTCAACCTGTGGTTGGGGAATTTTGCAGTTATTGGTGCTGGTTGTATCTAGGAGTTCTTTCATAGCAGCAGATACTCAGATGTTGTTATTCTTTATTATCTCATAGACATCCAAGGTCAGTAAGAACATATTCCAAAGACCAGAGGGAACCTGAGCATCCCAAAATGTTGGGAATAAATACATAATTCATACAGTAGAATGAATGAGACAAGTGCTCCAAACATTTCTATGTAGCCATTGGGAGGGCACCACTTGAGGCCCAGGTGGACATTGAGATGTAGGATGTAGTCAATAAACTTCCATGAAACAATGGATATAACTTCAACTGTATATAGTTCAGTTGGAAAAAGCTTAACCAGTTTTGTTAACAATGATCTATAATGCTTTGCATTTGGTTAAAATGCCAACACATATACCAAACTAAGATGAAGAGTTCTTATTTTCAGTAGACAGACTACTTTGCACTCACTTAAAAGCTTACACACACACTTAAAGCATTTCTCTCATTAGAAAATCCATAATAAGTAATTTAAAATTTGCAAACAAGATCCTTAGTTATGTTTAAAAATCCCTTTTCCATCAAAATAAATCCTACTCATCTTTCAAAAATTTCAGCACATGTCAACACCTCCAGAGTCTCTCTTGATGTTCAGCCCTCTTCATGCTGCCGCATCCTCTTCTGCTGCCTGTTACATGTTCAGGTTTCTGTTGGTCTGCCTGCCTCCTACACTTGGCAGCCTTTCTTTGTTCAAGTCACTGGTTATAACACAAAACACATCAGAGGCATTCACCAGATGATTATCAAATATGGGACTAGGTAAATGAATGAGGGGACAGTGAATAAATGAGAGAATACTCATATTACAGAAGGTGTTATTTTTAAGCTTTCAGCCACTGGAATTAAAATTAGAGTCATCTTCCCTCTGGTTTTCAAGATCAAACATGTCTCTAAAGAGGTAAATCAATATATAACTCCATAACTTAGGGAAGTTCCTTCCACCCAGGATAAATTGATAACCTATTACATGGCATGGGGAATAGAAAAAGACCTGAGATACACACTGGGGTCCCTATTGAGCTTACAAATAGTTGTAGAAATTAGAAACCTATACATTAAATCATTTTAACAATACCAGGTAGTATATGAGTGTTTTTGGAGGACATGAAAATAGCATAGGGATTCTCATAGGTTCGTGTGCAAAAGCACACTTATTAAAAACACAGATTCCTGGCTTCCCCTCCCAGAGAATCTGATTTTATGGGGTCTCCTGAGGTAGATCTGGGTATTGGGACTTGTAACAAGAACGCTCCGTGACTTCTCATAAGGGTGCCAGGGAAAGCACTTTTCGGTGGACTAAGGGGAGAGAGAGAGAGAGAGAGAGACTTCTCTGGGCCACAGTTATAAGAAAAATAGATGAGACTTTTTTCTGGAGCCTAAAGGATGAACATTTGGATAGGCAAAGAGGGAAGGGAAGGAGTCTCATTTTTCTCATAGCGGTTGGCAGAAAAATCCATCTCTAAATAGTAGATGATTATAATGATTAGCAAAAACCACTTTCATGATGTCCCAGTGGAAATCATTATTACTCTGATGGTTCCCTTTTTGTTTTTAATCTAATGTACAGGCAAGAAAAAATTGAGTTCATTTTCCCCTAGCTTATAGTAGTTTTACCTGTTGTGACAAATTTTCCTACTTTCAAAAGATTCAAGAGATCAAGTTTCAAAAGATCAAGCAAGCCAGTTACTGACACCTCTTGAGTTGTAGTACTTGGAAATGATGCATTTGGGGTGAAGAACAGTGCAACAGTAGATGGATGAAGAAGAGTGAAACCGTAGAAGCATCCCTCCACCAACACCACCTGGAAACCACTTCTTCCATTTTCTTTGCCAGCAAAACTAATAAAACATGGAAAGTTGTGAAGTTTTTGCAAGTGCAGTCTGCTTTCCATGTTTATAGATATTTACTATGAAATAGACTGCATCAAAAACATGTCTATCAACTGTCATACTGAAGCCTTGATGGCATGTTTTTCATAGCAAAGCAGACCTTAAGGTATTTGCTTGAAGATTCCCTCACCAGAGGGAAACATATTTGTGGACAATTCAGAGAGCTCAGGGAAACTAATTGTGTAGGCTGGCAGTCAATTTGGCATGAGTGAAAGAAGAGTGACAATCAATATCTAACTGGGAGGTGAGGAAAAAGCCTCAATTCTGACAGTTCAGTCGCCCAACAGAAGGAGAAAAAGTAACACCCTGGAGAAAAGCCAACAAGAGCAGCACTTACTTGTCTTACTTGAATCCCAGCCCTCAGTCACCTGGAGATAACTGGGAGTTATCCAGGCTGACTGCAGTCACGGACCAGTACTTCCATCCCTATCTTTAATCCTGAAAGTGTAGATACAGAAAAATGATATTGGCACCATTATCTGGCTCTTCTCCTTTCTGGGGATTCAGAAGACTAAATGTGCCAACTACCCCAGCAGTTCCTTGGGCCATCTGACTAGTTTTGGCTAGCGACTCTTATACCAAAGGGGCAGTTCTAGAAGGAGGCAGTGAAAATCCCCACATTTTCCAGTTTCTCTTTCTCCAGCCATCATGAAGGCCTTATGTTGAAACAGTGGGGCAGATTAAATACTTAAATTACTCCATTGACAGGATGATCAGAACCTTTATCATCCAAACCAGGACAGATTTTAGAGGGAAGGGGGTACTGTTATTAATTATGTCAGGACAGTAGACATGAACTGAATGGTCCTAGAAAACCAACACACAGAACCACCTCACCTATGGGAGACAAGTGACTACTGAATTGCCTAGACCCGCAGTTGCCCAGACATTGTGTCAATAAGAAATGGTTGTTTTGTTTTGTTTTAAATCCCTGAGATGGTGGGGTGATTTGTTGACTACTATAATAGGTTCTCCTTTAAAGAAATTAGTGTGTCTGAAACTTGGAGAGAGGCCCTTTGCCCCTTCCCCTTTCTGGAGAAGGAAAAAAAAAGGCAAAAAATGTAGGTGCTTTCATAAAGTGTTATAAGACCTATCTTTGAAGCCCTTGTAAAAATTAATATCAGCTTACATACCATTTTTCATTTTGTCTCATTGCATTCTTTTAAGATTTGAGGTAAGTAGGACTAGCATGACACATCCATTTTATAGATAAGGAAACTGATGCTCAGAAAAATGTAAGTGATTTTTCCTAAGTTACACAGTAGAGAGAGTATCTCTGCTGAGACCCACCTGTGCCACCTTAGAGTGTACAGGGGACTGAGAGTACTTAGCCTGTATTGTGGTCACAAGAGTGGAAATTGGAGGGTGGTGCCTGTGGCTCAAAAGAGTAGGGCACAGGCCCCATATACTGGAGGTGGTGGGTTCGAACCCAGCCCCGGCCAAAAACTGCAAAAAAAAAAAAGTTGAAGTTGGGATATTTGGTAGCACAACTTTTCAGGATGTGCTATGATTTACAATACCTATTTTATTAAGAGAAGCCTTTCTGAAATATCACAGAGCAAGTGTTATGAGAAGCATGTGAACTGGGCAGCAGGCCCAGTGGAGATTGCACCGTTGCCTTCTGTCTTGCTGCAGAGGCCTGTACTGTGGATTCTGAGGGCATCTCTTTGCCATAATTGCACCTTCTTTTTCAGAAAATCTAATGGCATAATGTCATCCCAAATATGGCCAATTAGATTTTATTGCCCTTCTTCTGTACCTCCATCAGAAAAAAAATTAGCAACAGATTAACATCAACTACTTCTGTGCTGCTTCAAATGTTATTCAGATCCAGTGTGAGTGCTGGTTTGACCTCCCTAAGTTTTAGTGACTAAACACTTGTCAACGTGCAAAAAACAAAAAAAGGAAAACAAAGTCTCTAAGATGTAGAAAAGAGAATCAAATTCCAAATGAGTTTGCTAGTGAGAATCAACTCCAGTCATGCTATTCGATTCTTAATTTTCTCTAGGTCAGAATCCCAAGCAGGTCCTGAAGCGTGGCAGCACAGAATGTGGTCTGTGGGGTGTGTTCTAGGGGATTGTAACCATCTGATGAGGAGCCATTGACAACTGTGAAGAAATGTGTAACTTATGCAAAACATAAAGTGAACCATTTTGACTACCTAATGTTAGATTCAAACTTTGAAAAGCATGGTGCATAGTAAGAGAAGAAATCTTGGCTGAGTGCTATGGCTTTCACCTGAAATCTCAGCACTTTGGGAGGATGAAGCAGAGAGGTCTCTTGAGGCCAGGAGTTTGAGGCTGTAGTGAGCTATAATTGTGCTCTCACACTCCAGCCTGGATGACAGTGAGCACCTGACTTAGAAAAAGAAAAAGAAGAAACAGAAGGATTCTTGATTGTCTAGTCACATTTTATTTTTCCTTCACTAAGGTGAAATTGTAAAATACTCATTTTTATAAAATGAAGAAAATGAGGTTCCAAGTTGTAATTATATTAGTCTTCTAGAACAGAACTTCCTCTAATTAAAATTTGAGGTGTAACCTCATGATATATTAAAATATTTTTATTCCTATCAACATCAGCCAATAAAAATAAATATAGAGGACCAGTAATAAATTGGGCCATTTGTTATCTTCAAAGTTCCCCTAATAGTTGAATACTGAGCTATAAAGACCTGTCCCCAAAGTAATATATTTATATTAAAAATAATTGTCTTGGCTGTTTGAAGTCCTTTTGAGCAGTATCAGACTTGGAGAATGTTGTGCTTCAGGATACTCAAGAAAATAAAATAGAAAATCGAACTAAAGCTAGATTTGTTTGTGGGATTTTATTATTTTAAAGAATTCTGTGAGGATGTATTACAAAGGTAGGCTTAGAAGTTGAGAAGAGCTCATGAGACTAGACATGGGAAATTATATTAACTAATAACACTTCCATATTAATAAAAATAATAAGTAATTATAATTATTGCATTAATTAAAAACCTAGCTCCATGTAGGGAACTAACCCATTTATAGAACTAACCCTTCTTGGGCCAACCCTGGCTTCAAGCTGCCAGCGAGGCCAGGGCACACTCATGAGGTGCACTTGCCTTTGTGGCGTTACTTGATCACATGGCACAGTCTCTCTCGCCCTCTCTCTGGGTGAATGCAAACTCTACAAACACATGAATCCATAAATGCAATTTTGTATTCTGCCCCTGTTGAGCTAAAACTCTTGAGGTTTGCTTGTTAACATGCAGGGGATTCCGTTCTAGTCCACGTGCAAACTGGGGCTTCTCTGAATGTGCGTCTCTGCTTCCTTGCCCTCTTCCAGTCAGCCTCTCTCCATGCAGGATCAGCACGGCTGCCTAGAAGAAAATTTATGTCACTTACTGTTCACATACAGATGGCCCTGGAATGAATATGATGCAGTAATTCAAACTGGACTAGCACCTTTCGATCTGTTTATGAATGGTGTTGCATCCCCATGAGTGAATTAGAGCACAGTGATTTCTGGGCAGTGGTATTATTCTTGCAAAATTTGTGCTGAATTAAAAATATATATCATCTAAGAAAGAAATAAGAAACTCTAGCCTTCCAACATTTATCCACAGTGAGTTGCAGTTTTCAGTTATATATACTGTAGATTTACTGTTCCTCACTATTGTAGTGGGGATAAGCGGAGAACATCTGAATCACAGCTGACCTGGGAATTGTTCCTGCTTACGTGCATAGATATCCAGCTTAAGGAAGGAATGTCCACCTTGTTTTCTAAGGACACACAGATCAGCGCAGTTGTGCAGAACCCAGTTCTAAACCAGCACATTTGCCATCTGAACAGTTTCCCTTTGGAATTAAAAATCAGTCAGCTTTTCTTTTTGCTCCCAGAATTGAGGAAAGCTTTGTACTGCAATTAAGATGGGAAGGTAGGTTGGGTTGTTAAGGAGGGGATGAAAGTAGAATGATGAAATAGAGACTTTAAGGTAAATTGTATGGGGCTTTGCAAAATATGTTCTTTTTTAAGGTAATTCTCTTATCCTGTCTCCCTCAAGCAGGAGAGTAGTGGGCTATCTCACCAGGGACTAGTCTGTCAAGAGTGTGATAGTGGTAAAGAGGGTGCAGGTTAGAGACTGAATCTAGAACCCTAGCCTTAGTAAGGTGATGTTTTAATAAACACTAAAGCTAATTAGCTGAGTTGAGTTTTGTCCATGAAACTAAAGAACAGAATGAGCTATTCTGTTTGTTTATGACTGACCATGGGGCCTACATCTTAGCTTCAAGTGTTGCAGCTGAAGACTTAGCCCCCTCCATGCTTGCTGACATCTCTCACTTGTCCCTAAGGCTCTCTGACTGGTCATATTTATATATGAATCTGTATGAAATGAAAAGATAAGGGGCCAGAGAATGAGCAAGTGGGGGGGAAACTGTTAGATTCATTTATACTCTCAAAAAATCATTTATTGACTACATACCCAGTAACAGTAGCTGTGCTTAGTTGCTAGGGGTAAGATGAAAAACAAGACAGAGTCACTGACCTCAAGAAACTCAGACCGTTAATAAGGTACCATCATGTTCCGACAGTGCAAAGCTCAGGGTGTTAAGACAGCACAAAGGGAAAGATTAGGTCAAGGCTTGGCTGTGTGTTTTCTGTGGCATTTGAGTAGAATTGAGAAAGCCTGACAAGCAGGATGTATGTTTCCATTGATTGCTGGTATTAAATGCTTTAGCAGGTATTTATTTAGGCTCCAGATTATAATAAAGCTATATGAAAAATAATAGTTGTGTAACCTACAGTCATTCCCCATTACCTGAGTTTTCACTTTCCAAGGTTTTAGTTACTCAAAGTCAGCCTTAGTCCAAAAATAGGTAAGTACAATTAGAGAAAGGGAGAGACCGTGCTCACCTGACTTTTATTATCACATATTATTCTAATTGTTCTATTTTATTAGTAGTTATTGTTGTTAATCAGTAGGCTTACTGAGCCTACTTTATGAATAGAACCTCATCATAGATATGTATGTATAGGAAAAACGTGGTAAATACAGTGTTTGGTGTTATCCAAGGTTTTAAGTATCTACTGGAGATGCCGAAATATCCCATAAGGGGGGAATTACTATATAACTGTGCATAAACCTAGATCTAAAAGAATTTTGACCTAATTGGCAGAAAAGATTGACTATATAATTGTCCCTTGATATCTGTGGGTATTGGATCCAGGATTTCCCTAATATGCCAAAATCTGAAAATGTTCAAGTCTCTTATGTAAAATGGCATAATACTGTATTTGGATATAACCTGTGTACATCCTCATGTATACTTAGTTTAAATCATCTCTAGAAGGCCAACAAGATCACTTTGCCCGCATTGATTCCCTGTAGTACTCAGTGAATGGCAAATTCAAGTTTTGCTTTTTGGAACTCTGTAGAATTATTTTTTCCCAAGTATTTTCAATCATTGGTCAAATTCACAAATGCAGAACTAATAGATTCAGAGGGCTGACTATATAATATTTGCCAGTAACAAGAACCCATTGATACAGATGTCAGCACATGATAACAATATAGCAGAAAGTGTTGACACCCAGTCAAGCAGACACCAGGGTGGTTTTGTTTGCTTGGGAAGGGGGAGGAAGGTGTGTGTTTGGCAGGATCTCACTAATGTGCCCAATGTGAGGGTGTTCAGCACGCCGCCTGGGTGAAGGGCTCAACTACAACTTGAACTTTACCTTAGAAATGAAAACAATGTAACCTAAACATTTGTACCTTCATATTAATCTCAAATAATAAACAAACAAACATTTGTTTGAATGCTAATATGGCACAGTCAGAAAAGATTACAATTTGGAGTCACACAGTGGTTCCAATACCAATTCCACCTTAACTGAGAGTTTGACCTTGAGAGAATTTCTTGTTCTCATAGAACCTCAATTTATATATTTTTAATGACAAATGAGTGAATACACATGTAAAGCCATAAAAATGAAAATGGAGATAGTAGAACTCAACCTGTGGGCCTATGGGATTAAATCAAATAGTACCTGCTATATATACACACACACACACACACACACACACACAGTGGTTTTGTCATTCTAACTAGTAGAGTTTCTCAAGTTTGTTCTTGTTGTTATATAATCTACATAACATAATAGTATGTGTATTAAAACCCACATGATTTTCTCTTTTGTCATTCCAAATACTAGAGTTTCTCAGGTTTGTTTCTAGTACTTCGGCATGAATAGAAGCCACAAACTTCTGCAAAACAGGATTAAGCAGTAAGACAAGCCCTGTGTGTAGGCTGTTGTCTCCTACATGATCTAGATTCCTTCATTTCCCCCACCTTTAACATCTGAAAAGCTAAAGTCTAGATGACCCAAGTCATAAAGCTTCCCTAGTGTCAAGGGAAAACACTTGAATTCCCCATCATCTATACACTTAACTAAGAGACTGAAGCTGGAAAGGAGCCCGACATGGTATCTGAGTAGTCTTGAGAAGGCATCCCTTTTCCTGCGGGAAGGAGGACAGATAAGGAAAGAGAAATAGAACAGTGAAACTGGCGGTAGATTACATGGAGCACAGAAGGGTGCTTACATCCCTGCTTCCCAGGAGCCTGGCAGAGGACCCCGACTCTGACTGCCTCTACACGAACTGAGGCAGGGAACATCCACTTTCCAGTCTGCTCTCCATCTCTGTGGTTTAGAGGTTTGACCTCGGCCCCTGTCTTCCTGTCGTTAGATGAAGTTCAGTCTTATTGGGACCCGTGCTTAAATCGACACACTTTCTCAAAGTGAGAAGATTGGAAGTCAAATATAGTGAAACACAAGGAAAAGCAATTTGCAAGTCTCAGCAGCAGCTCTTGACAAACTTCATGGTACCAGGGAGATAAAAGGGGATTTGATGGGCATTTCTTGCAGCCTCTCACCCAACTAGAAGAATGTGAAGAAATATTGAGTGATTTCATTGTTAACTCCATTATTAATTTGTCATTTGATTCATCAGCAAGTACACATGTTAAAATGTTTCTTGAAGACAAAACAGAACTCAGTCCAGTTTTCAAGTGAATGAGTCCCGTGGGTTGTAAGTGTGGGTTGGGGAGACTAGCTACTTGAGGGGCTTCTTGTGTTATTTTGTTCTATCTCAGTTAGAAAATGAGTTATTCTCCACTGAATATTCAACTATAGGAGTTAAATAAAGGACAATTCAATCTAATAATCTGATTGGTTCCTAGAGTGTTGTTAATTAAAATAGAGGGCTAGATTTTCGGAATAAGGAAGATATGAATAAAATCTCACAGCCACTTATATATTAGAATAAGCAGGTCATAATGTACCCTGAAGTCGTGTTTCCTACACCGCTGTCATTATTTAGTAAGTCAAGGTCTTGGGGTCCAAATCATATTCTCTGATTGTAAAACAAGCCCTTGATATTATCAGACCCTGAATGATTAGGTGTTATCTTGTCATGAAAGGGTTTAGGAAACCACTATCTTTTAACATTTTCTTCCAGAAGGATTGGAAACAGACTCTCTCTTTGAGATATTAGATGCAGATCAAATGATAAGTGTCCCCGTGATCTGCATATTAAAATGGGGGTAGGCAGTGACAAAGGTGGATCCTTGAGTACAGGGAGAAAATTGATTTACAAATGCTCACAATCCTGCTCTTGTGGGAATTCAGATTGTTACATTTTTATGAATTGTTATTTAATATCCCATTTCCCTACTTTTAACTTAGTGCCCTTCTTAAGCAAAAACTGTAGGTTTTTTGCTTCCCCTAGAGAACATATTGTAATAAGAATGTATTGATTAAATACTATGTACCTTAAAAATGGAATCTACTTTGATTAAATAAAATGACTGCATTTATACTGTTACCTAAAACATATGTTTGCACATATATTTGGTTTATTTCTTCTGGCTTGCCTAGGAGTTAAGTTTTCAGAGGTAGTTTACTTAGTATACATTAGAATTTATCACATCTCACTCAGTGTAATTTTGTTCTATATATTTTTAGTTATGACAGCTCCTTGACTAGTATCTAGGGAAGACAGGGATTTAATCTCAGGTGTGTGTGTGGGGAGGGGGAGACTAAAAGATACTGATTAAAGCCAGTGTTTCAGAATAAATTGTACTAATCGGCCATTTAACAACAAACAAAAAAATGAAAACTTTGCCTAAGCCTGAACTGGGAAGAGAAATTGGCTTATTTTCAGTCATATTTCAGATGACAGATGGTAGGATAGTACTGTGTGCTTACTGGTAATACAGAACTTCATACATTAGCTATCAAAATAAAGCAAAATGTCATTGGACATCAAACGACAATGGGCATTGCTTCACGGTCTTTGATTTAAGGGAAAATAGATAAGAGAGGTTTGCTAAATGAGAATTTTAAAAAGATGATATAATCAGAGAATAAATAATGGTGCATTTTCATCAGGCTCAAAACATTTTCATTGTGATTCACAGATTCATAAAAGTTATGAAAAAATATGGAAAGTTGATTTTTTACCAAGGGTTGATATGGGTTCCTGAAACTCTGTTCCAAGCTATAGTTGGAAATGTAATTGGTTTTAATTAATCATAAATTAGTGCCAGAGAAGTATTTACAGTATCTCTTTGGGTTCTGAACTGCTCGAGATTATTTTTAACAATTTCTTGCCCACTTCCGCTTTTTCCTATATATTTAAAGTGTTAAGCTAAGAATAATGAGAGAATGGTGAACAGATGTTTTTCTTTTTGATCCAACAACCTGTGTACAGAACTTTTAATTGCATAGGAGAGATAATTCAGCAAGATATGCACTAAGACAGAATTGTCTTTTAACATCCTAAACAAAGAAAACAGGATTTTATTTTAACTGAATTCTAACTAGTACTACTAATGTAGCAGTTTAATTCCACATTTTTAAGCCAGATGTTTACAAATGAATAAATAAGACATATAGCTTTTGTGCTAAAACAGGAAGAAACTAGACTAATGTTTAGAAAACCGGAAGAGTAGCCCCTTGATCTGTCACAAACAAGCTAAACAATCTTGGGGCATTTTAGAACCACCATCCTTACTTTTCCTGTTTATAAGAGATTTGGCAAACATGGAAAATCCTCTCCCACTCAACAGATTGTTTACATAAAGTGAAATTTCACATTAGAAATTGGCCCTGATCACTTAATTTAGAATTGGTGATCTCTTCCTACCTCCTATACCCCTACTGCCCACATAAACTTAATTTTTCTCTTCTGCCAGATCTTAAGCTCTCCTGAGGTCAGAAACTATTGCCTTCTTGGAATCAGCATCTAGAAGTTATTTACAAAGAAAACTCCTAATTAGGAGTTAAAACTCTTATTTATTTAAAGCAAGTTTCTTGAATGTCAATAATGTCAAGTGGAGAGAGGCTGCTGCATTTAGAGTCAGTAAAAATGGTATAATTTGAACTTGCTATCCAACTAACCACGATCCTTAAGTTAAGCTGCCTAATCTGTGCCCCAGCTTTCTCATTTACCCTATAGATATAATGACATTTTAAAAGTGCATTTTAATGATTCATAGTTGAGAGAGTTCTTGGACAAGTTAAAAGTACTATTTAATAGAATTATTATTAATAACATGAGATTTGTGAAAATATAGGGAACAGCTTCTCTCCCAGCTGGGTATGTGAAAAGGTGGCTTTTATAAATGTATGTTCACAAATCATTCCTTGAGCCCTGATGGCCAATATCCACCATTTTCTTGAAAGCCTAAATGGGTCCTTGTGCCATCCTCTGTGAAGACAGAATTTCCCCAGTTAATATGCTGAGTTTGGACTGTCTTAGTTCATCTGCACTCTTTTCACTCTGCTGCTAAGTAGTTATAGGCCATATTAGAACGGTTGGCATTTTGAATTACACAATTCTGAATCCTCAGAGGTGGGACTCAAGGACAGGGTCATTCAAACTCAGTATGAACATAAATGGCGAAGTCCTGGCACTTAGTATACTTTGAACAGTGAATTAACAAGGGATTCATTAGTAGTATCTACTGAGTGGCTATTTTATCCATAATTGAGGGAGCTGCATGAGAAATGCATGACATGGTCCTTTACCATATATCGTCATTCACTCCAGAAAACAAGACTTCTATATAACAAAATGTTTGAGCATTTTAGTGAAGGGTTTTTAAGTGATAGAGTGAAAACTTGCAGGGGTGTCCAACCTTTTTTTACTGACTCACTTTGGAAGAATAAGAGTTGTCTTGGGTCACATATTAAGTACAGAAACACTAACAAAAACTGATGAGCAAAAAAATGTCCATGTATACTTTTTGCAATGTCCAGCAGTGCAGATAAGCAAAATAGTCCTCAATCTGAATATGGCCTATAGGCCACAGGTGTGATAGCCCTACCAAAGTAGAGGAGTGTAAGAATTCAAAGAAGTGGGAGATCAGTGAGGAAGTATCCTCGGAAGTGAAACTCGAAATGGATTTGGAAAGATGGATAGAATATGGGAAGGGTAAAGAGTTGGCAATCCAAGAAATAGCAACAGCATGAGCAAATGCCTGGAAATGGAAATGAGTATATCCTTAACTCTTTGCTTCTGGGCCATGGGGAGCCATCAGAAGTGACTATTCAAAATAAAATAGGATTCAAATATGTAATATATTTTATGATATATAGAAATCAGGGATGTGTACAAAGATGTATGTGTAGAGATCTTGATTGTTTGAAACAGCAAAATTTTGGAAGTAATTTAAATTCCATCATTAGAGGAATGCCTAAATAACTTAAGTTTCATTCACACCATGACATACACAGAAGCACAGTCATATGACATATCAGGACGTTTTGGTCAACAATGGACTAAATGCGAGACTGTGGTCCCTAGCATTATAGTAGAGCTGAAAAATTCCTGTTGCCTAGTGTTGATCTTGACCATGTATAAGCCTAAGCTAATATCTGTGCTTGTGTCTTAGTTTTTAACAAAGAAAAGTTTTTAAAAATAAAATAATTTAAAAATACAAAAAAGCTTACAGATTAAGGATATAAAGAAAATCATTCTGTACGTCTGTACAAAGCATTTATGTTTTAAGCTGAGAGTTAGAGCAAAAGGGCCAAAAAATTTTGAACAAATTTAAAAGTTTATACAGTAAAAATGCTTTAGTAAGCTAAAGATAATTATTGAAAATCGTTTTATAAATTTAGTTTAGCCTCAGAGTACAGCATGTATAAAGTCTATAGTTGTGTACTAAGTCACAACTATATTCAGTCACTCCTCTCTGATTCACCTAGAGCAACTGCCCGTTCCATAGGCACCAGTCATGGTAAGTGTCCTATAGAGGCATAATCTACCATATGCAGTATGTTGACCACATGTTTTCTACATTTAGATATGCTCAGATACACAGATCCCTACCACTGTGTTCCAGTATTCAGGGCACCAACATACTCTGCAGGTTTGTAGCCTAGGCCATACCATCTAGCCCAGGTGTGTAGCAAGCTAGAGCATCTCAGTTTGTTAAATACTCTCTATGATCTTCATATAAGGACAAGATCACCTCTCCCAATCATTCAGTGACTTGTGACTGAAAAGAATGAAGTAAATCTTTGTGTGCTGACACGGAAAGACATGACAGTATATTAATGGAGAGAATCCATTCATGTAATTTTTGTTAACTTTGAAAATTGAATTAAAAATATCAAAGGGGTATTTCAGGAAGATTAATGTGGTGACATTGTATCAAATTAAAAGGGAGCAATTGGAAGTGAACAAGACTATTGGGAAGTGTGGGGGTGAGTACAGATGTCCAAGGCCAAGGATGGGGACCTGAACTGTAGAGAGAAAGAGAATGCAGAGACATCCTGAAGAATGATTTTAAAGGACTTTGTGACAGATTCTTAATAGGGGAGAAAGAGAGAGAAAAGAGATTTCCAAGTCTGAGCTTGGAAATACACGCTGAGGAATGATTTCTACTAACTGGAACAAAACCATGTTAATCAGAAGCCTTCTCTAAGAAATTCTTCACATTTTTGTCTCTCAGGATGGAAGAAACAGTACGAAATCTATTGCAGAGTCAAGGAACTCCAGAGCAGAAAAAAGAAGACACTCTTAATATAATGGGCCATCAGGTACGCGTGTTTCTTACTCTTGGCTGAGTACCAGTTGGCTTGTTTTTCTAGTATATCTCTAGCTTTCTCCTCTCTGATCCAGAGATAAAAGGTATGACATGTCTGTTTAACTCATTCATTTCTTCGGCTCTTACTGTGAAACAGCAGATTTTTGACTGTGTAAGAGAAGTGTCTATAGCATTCCCTGGGAACCCAGAGGGGGACAGACTCGCCCTGCTGAAGAGCTGAGGGGTACTTGCCAGAGCTGGGATGAGGTGCGCCTGGGGAGTAGAGAACAGGTGAAGGGCATTCCAGTGGGAAGGGAAGCCTGGAAATAGGCTCAGTGGTGTGGATCTTCAGGGCAGTGGAGAATAGGCAGCTCCAGGTAACCAAAAAATGACCTGGTGAGAAAAGTTTTACAGTGAGACTGACAGCGCACAGAGGAGCTGGATGAGACCTGGGCTTGTGTGCTGTGCTCATTAGGTCTGGCAATGAATGGGGAGACTAAAGAGGTCCAAAGAGAGTAAGTGGACAGTGAAGTAGCAAGTCATCACTTTCTCTTCAGTGCCCTTGTCCCAGGGTCCTTTAATCTGCAAAGTGGGCAGATTAGGAAGCAGGACACCTGATCTGAGCGTGGCTCAAGATGAGAAGGCTTTGGTATGGCAGGAAGATGAAAATACAACAGAAATAGCACGGACACTCTATATAGGTAAATTCACAACTTCTATTGAAAATCACTTCAAATCCCAAATAGAGACGCAATATCCACCACACAACCGTGCATGAAAAGCTGAAAAAGGAAAGAAAATGGATAGAAGTTTGAGGTGATCACTGGGCACCCCTAGGCTTTTGCTGGCTAATCAGATTTTGTTGAATTATTTCAATTATTATTATTCCTGTTTTAGTAGAGATGTAAGTAGAAAATAGGACTCAATTCTGCAATAAGCAATTCTGTGCAGCCTGAAAGAGTCACTTGACTCTGAAAAGTAAATCATTTGTTGTCCCTCACAGGTAACACCTGGCCTCCTTAAAACTAAATAATTCAACACCACTCTTGGGCTTTCTCCAATTTGCTCATGGGTCTCTTTCATCCAAATTCTAGTTGTGCTTTTTTTTTTTTTTTTCCCCGATCATTTTCTATCTCTTCACCACTTATTAACCAAAATCTGTGGTGTAGACACTTAACATCATCATCAGACTTCATTTGTGAGAATGGAAGCTACTTAGAAAAACAGATACACTTTAAAAAATGTATTGTGTACTTATTTCCTTTCCCTAACTCAGTCTATTAGTTTTCAGAAATTAGCTCTCCTCCCACTAGGAAGAAGACAGTTATTAACTTGAATTAATGCTACATGGAAGGTATGTTTCAGTCATTCCTCTAATTGGCCTCAGGCTCCTTATCTAAAGAATGGGAGAGGGCTATGGGCTACATGACCTGTAAAGGTCATTTTACATTACACAAACATTTATTGGACTTCACACATGTGCCAGTCCTTGTGCTATGGCCATTCAAGAAATGAGAACAAAGAGAAAGGCAGGTGTTTGCTGGGTAGTGCTGAGTCCCAGGGAGACCCCCTTTATCTCACAAATTCTGTTACTCTAAACATGATTAATAGTAGGAAAGTCGTGTATGCAAGTTGTACATGGCAATGCTGCCAGAGCATAGAGCTAACACTTCCCTGAAGCTAAATTCTGAGTTTTGGGTAAGAGCTGGAAAATTTATTGCTTCATAATATAGAGTGTCATTAGCACACCTGATTCAGATTTTCCAACTTAAGATTTCTCTGAAAAGAGCCAGAGGCCCATGTATAGCTTACGCCCCTGGGAAAGCTGGAGTTTGTTTCATTTTGTATTGTAGTAGAAGTGCTTGTTCTGAGTCTTTTATCATTGAGCTAATAAAATAACAGCAGAATAATAGATTTCTGTGTTCCAGGCCCCTGCTAATTGCTCTGCATGCATTAAAGGTGGTCATATTTTGTTCAAGGGGTGTGTTCCTGAAGACCTCTCATAATTTGTTGCTTATATAGTTTATAACTAGCATAATTCAACATGGATTCTCTCAAAGGACGGTGGATGTTTGGTCACAATGTGCAACTGAGACAGTCCCACCAAGTGGTAATCAGCGGTTTAAAGTATATTAGCTGTGCCATGGTATGGTTCTTTTATTAATTGGGGAATTTGCATGATTGCAAGTTTTGTGTTTTAAGTGAGTGATAGTCAGAACATTTTTATGTGACCATGATTTCCAATTTGCCTAGTTCAGGGCCCTATCAAATGTGACTAGACCTGTAGCTCATTTAGTTTCCATAACAGTTTTGTGCAAGAGGTATTTTGTCTGTCCGAATCTTGCAGAGGGGGCACAAGAGCCAGAGAGGTGAGCATTGGCTGTGGGTGCACAGCCAGGAAATGACGAAGAAGGTCTTTCTGACTCCACAGCTTCATCTCTTAGGCTGAAGGATTCTGGGGAGACTACGGTAGTGTACAAGTTACCCACCTGGTTAGTGTCTAAGTCGGGACCTGAACCTTGGTCTTCCCACATTCTGTCTGGAATTCTCTTCATTCACTTGGGTACTCATTCCTTCACTCATTCATTCAAGTTTACATATTGGTTTCTTGTTGCTATTGTGGCAAACTCAGTGGCTTAACACAACACAAATTTATTTTCTTATAATTCTGAAGGCCAAAAGCCCGACATCACAGTGTGGCAAGGCTGCGTTCTTTCTGGAGGCTTTCCAAGAGCATTGTTTCTTGGTCTTGTCCACAGTGTAGCATTCCTTAGCTTGTGGCCCATTCTTTTGTTTTAAAATCACATCACTCCAACCTCTGGTTCTGTTACGTTTCTCTCTAGCTTCCCTCTTACACAGACCTTGTTATTATTTTGGGGATGACCAGATAATCTAGGATAATTTCCTCATCTTAAGGTTCTTAACATGATAACATGCAGTCCCTTTTACCATATGATGTCACATGTGCTCAGATGTCAGGGATTGTGGTGTGGGTATCTTGTGGGGATGGATATTATCATTTCACACTACTGAGTAACACTAATGTGCCTTACTACTAGCCTACTAGTAGTACTGGTACTAGCAGTAGTACCAGATACCAGTCTAAGTGCTGAAGACGCAACTATGCTGAATAAGTGCCTTTCCTGGAATGCTTAGTGTATAGGATTCGGGGGGTTAGAGAAGGGAAGCAGATGATCAGATACAGTCAACAATGCGATAGACACCAAAACAGAAGCTTACACACGTTCTGGGAACACAGAGGAATGTGTGCTGAAGCCTACTGCGCTGTTCTCCCTGCAGAACACCCCCTCCCCCGGCCCAGAGTTATTTTTAATCATCCGTTCCCCTTTTCTCTTTGTCTCTTTTGTCTCTTGAAATGGACACGAGAGTTGTGACCTTCCAGATGATTTCCATGGCCTGCTATCTCAGAAGATTTTATGTTCCTGGTGTTTTAGGACCATATCTGATCATCACATCAGGGCACATATATTTGGTGCTTTGTGGTTTATGAAGCACTTACACAACATGGGTCTCATTGGTTTATTCTAGAAACCTGTGAAATAGGTATTTCCTCACATAGCAGTCTATTTGAACTTTGGTAAATGCTAAGATTTCCCTATATAAGACACATGGAATAAAACTGAACACTTATCTGTGGAATATTTTAGATGGCAGGGTGGAAAGTGAGCACAGTCTAAAATCACAAAGTTACTGTCTTTAAACACAAAAACCATTACAAATATGCATGAAAGTAAACTGAGCTAAATTACTAAGTTATAAGTTGTTTGGTTCTCATCTCCCCTGTGGAAGAGACACGCATATGAGTCATAGAAATATTGTCATTGTGTGTAGGAAGGTGACGTATGCAACTAAGGTAGACTCATTTCATCAGGGAAAAATAAAAGACCTGAAAAGGGGCAAAAACAGCTCCCGTGTCCTGCTGGCTTTGTCTCTTTTTCCAGTTCATTCTCTCTAGGTATTTCACAGGTTTTCACATGTCATGTTACATATTCTTGTTGCTCAGTCCACCATTTGATTTCGTTAAGTAAATTAGGGAAACTTATATTAGAAAAAAAATCTCAAGAATGGTAAAAAGAGTATCCATTGTACTCAGTACTACTGTGAAATCAATATGTAATCACCTACACATTCATATGAATGGTAAAACATAACTATAGCCGAGAAAGTAGGAAGGAAGAGGAGGGAGAGGGGAGGGGAGAGAAGAGCAGGAGGGTATTGGGGGACCTCACCTAATGTTCATGATGCAATGGTACATTTCAAAACTTTTAAGAAAAGAGTATAATTGTGATGTATGGGTTATTTAGTTCAATGTAAGCATTTCACCTTGTATATCAAATCAGTACAAATCAGTACACTGAAACCCATAAATGCATCAATGTACACAGTTATGATTTAATAAAAAAAGATAAAATGTTTAAAAAAGAAATAAAGGGAGACAAGTAAGCATAAATTTAATGAATAGCTGGTTAGAGAGGGGCATCATTCCTTCAGCTTCATCTGTCAAAATATTTAAAGACCGGCAGGCTGAGTAAGCTGTGACTAACCGTAGCCCTAAGGAGGGATCAGCCTTTACAGGCCTCTCACTTCCTTCTGTGTTCCTTCCCTTGTAGCTGACACACTTCCTCTCGTTCCTGGTTTCTTATATGGAGCATGAGTTGAATCACATTAGCTAATTCATTTAGAAAAAACATGTATAGGCAAGTAGAAATAGTAACAGGAAAAGTGACTCACCCAAGACTTAGGACATTACACAGTCACTTAATTCCTTCTTTTTAAAAGAAGACGTTTTTTACTCAATTTAGGATCACAAATGTAAATGCTTTTAGTAACCAAATAATATAAATAGTTAAAGTGGGCCAGGTAGGACAAAAATCAGGATCCCTCTAGGGGGTTACATTCCATATTATTTTCCACTTTTGATAAGGAAATACAGAGAAGGTTTTTCATTTGTCTTTTATTAACAGCAAAAGCCTTGCTTTTAAAGCCATACTACAGCAACACATATCTGTTACCTGTTTTATTGCCAGAGAGACAGTGGAGAGTGGTGGGGACTGTGGCAAATTGGAAAGCCTCAGAAGTACACACCAATGGAAAGATGGCCATATGTTTCAAGAGATGATGAAAGTTCAGGTTTTGTAGGAAATTCTTAGTCTGTAAATGATGAGTAGTTTTTTATCTTTTTTTTAAATATGAGGAATAACTGAAATGTTTGCTAAACCAAGAATAACCATTAGAATAGAAAGATGATTTTTAGGGTTTCTTCTGGCTCTTCGAACTCTGAGATTTTGACACTTCTGTTCACAGTTCTGAAAAGCCTAGACTACAGGAAATGCAGCCTAGAACACATCTACCTATCTGCCCCACTTCTACCCAACTCTTACTGAGCACCTACTGGGCTTCAGTCACTGTTCTGACCATTATACAAACATGAGCTCATTAAATTTTCAGAAGAACCTTTTGGAAGCGTTACTATTATTCTCTCATTTTATACCAGGAGGAACTGAGGTACAAGGAGGTTAAAGAGCTGGCCCAAATTTACACATTACCAATTTTACGTCACTGGCGATCCTTTGTACCTTTGTACCCAATAGGCTGAGTAGACCACTATAAAAACAGAGTGCAGAAGCTTTGTCAAAGATTTGGGGAGTCATTGCCCCAGCAGGGAGCATAGAGAGGTAGATAAAGTGATTAGCAAAATTACAGTAGGTTCAAGTTTGGCTCTGTTTCTTTATTCCACCACTTTCTGGGGAGGGCCTTGACCAGGCATCCTCAAGCTACAGCCTGTGGGTCACCTGCAGCCCATCTAGAACATTTATCCAGCCCGCCGGGTGTTTTTGCTGCTGCTGCCTGTCCTGCTTAGCAGCTGACACATCCAGGGGCCCACAGTCCGGCCCTCCAACGGTCTGAGAGACAGTGAACTGGCCCCCTGTTTACAAAGTTTGAGGACTCCTGGGCCTTGACCCTCTCTCTCTCCATTATTTCTAAAAATGGTCTATGGTTAGTCATTGATCCCTCAGTCTGCATCTAAAGAAATATAATATGATATCAAGTTATTTCTATTTGAAGTGGATTGAACTTCAGAGTTCACTTCAATTTAACTTCAGAATTATTTATTCATTAAATACTTCTTTAAAAGTATTCTAGGGTATATAATTAAGCGTCGGAAGGAAACCCTATCTAACACAGGTCCAATTCCTTTTATGGTACAGAGAAAGTACATGGTATGCTCTGGGACCTTGCATGCTGGGTCCCGGGTAAAACCCACCCAACACCTGCCTGGCAGAGATGTTAATTATCCTTGGCAATTAGCCAAGAAAACTCTAAAGAGGTTGACGCTAATTCATAGAAGTTATTTAGAAAATGTTTCCTTTTCTTTTACTTATTTTTTTCTAATCTAAACAAAATGTGGTAAACAAATGCAACTCCATAAACAGCCCGTACATTAAATGAAGGATTGCACACCACTAAGAAGGAAATGAAAGGCTTAAAATTCTGTTTGTAGATAGAGTGGCTAAGTCTTCATACAGTTATTTATAAAATTTTAACACATACCATTTTTTTTTTAAGTGCTTTTATTTATGTCTGTGACCTGTAACCTCAGGGAGTCTCAAATGCATTTGATTCTGCTTTAAGAAATTGTTCTTTTCTTTGAATTCCTATGAACTTTGAATAGCTACTGGAGTGGGTGATGGTGGTAAAGGTAGTGCTTTCATTGTGTATTAAGTTTTAAAGGGCTGAAACTGTTCCTCCAGGAAGCAGTTTGCTTGCTTTGTTTTGTTCTAAGCAACATCCACGATTCACATATTAAGTTCAGACAAAGAAAGCAGGATGTCTTCTGATTTTACATTGTATGGAAATATTTCCCAGAATTTTAGAAGATTCAAAACAGTCTTCATGTGGGAACACCTATTCATTGGCACACTAAAAAGAACATTTGTCTTATAATTGCAAAATCATATTAAGTACCTTTAAATATATCAAGGAGTTTTAAATAATATCACTAAGGGTTGAAATAGTTACCTACATTCTTCAGAATTTAAGATCCTTGGTTTAATGGGCTCTGACTCGACTTTTTGGTTCTGAATTTCTTCCTTAATTCTTTGCTCAGATATGAATACTTTTCCTATTAGATGTTTTGGCCCAAACTGAATTATTATTAAGTAAAAGCAGAATATAGTCTGCCTGTTAGAACAAATATAAATGGTTAATAAAATGATGCCCTGGAACGGCACCTCATCTTCCTACAGGTGAACTGTTTGTTCTCGACGTACATGCTGTTTCTCCAGCTCATGGCAGCAGAGAGCCAGACTGTGAATACTTGGTACATGTTTTAGGTCAGGA
This sequence comes from Otolemur garnettii, assembly GCF_000181295.1. Classification (NCBI taxonomy): domain Eukaryota; kingdom Metazoa; phylum Chordata; class Mammalia; order Primates; family Galagidae; genus Otolemur; species Otolemur garnettii. The sequence goes on along the minus strand of NW_003852475.1, from coordinate 1,119,274 downwards.
GGTTCTGTGGATAGGATCCAGAGGATGTTGTCCTTTATAGTAAGTGTGCAGCTTGGACTTTGGGCACTTCACATCGTTAACCAGGCATATCAGTTATTGTCTCTTTTTAGGAGACAAATGAATTTGACCAGAGCAAAGTCACAGTGATATCAATTCGTGAACTTTGATCTTACTTTCTTAACTCATCTGAGGCTAAAAACCTTTGACATTTTTGTTTTTTAGAACTTGGCTTATTAATGCTTTATGAAATGTAGATAAAACAGGCTGTATGAGTTTTGGAATGAGGAAGTTGTTAAAAAAGAAGTAAAAAGAAGTGCCTCCTAGGAAAAACAAAAGCACTTTCATTACAGAGATCTCTGATAGACACTCACCTTTTAGCTATGTTGTCCTTAATGACTTTCCTGCACAGGGAGCACAGCATGCAGTGAAGAGAAATCACTGTGTGTTGCTGAGAAGAAAATGGTCTGGCCAGGGGTTTGCTGTCAGCATTTAAGCCACTGCATAATTGAGGTGTTAATTGGGCTGACAAGCATATCTGAGCAGACAAACCACAGCCTTTGCAGGGTTAGAAGCTTGTGCCTGGGCCTACAGAAGGAGGCCATCTTTCTCAGGTTTCACCTGTGAGACAGTGGGTTGGACTGCCCAACCAACCTACCTTCGCTCTAACCCAGAACAATTCAATAGTCTCCAGCAGCTGAGACTGGGCCTTGGTATGTTTAAAAATTTCCCCAGGTGATTCAAATGCACTGTTATGCTTGTGAGTCAGTCAACTCCATGATGATGAAGATCTTTTGCAGCTATCCCAACTCTATGAGGACAGGTGCAGAGAAAGTATATTTAAGGAAGTTTGAATTATAGGTATCTGGGAATGTAGATGGTCAGTGGAAGCTCAATGATTATTTCTTCTTCTATCAATAATTTTGCTATAGCCTGAGAGGAGAAAGGTTATCTAATCCTAATCATTTAAGGCCTGTACCACCTATGCCCTGTCCAAAGGTGGAAGATTTTCTCCAGCCACCCAATCTCAGAGCTTTGTCAAATCCTCAGGCTCTAGAAGGGAAAAGGCTATTGGATTTGCTTTCCTCCTCCGACCTCCATGACAGTCTGTCAAACTCATTCAGATACAGAGGCAAACAGAGCTTAGTACAGAGATAGGAGAGGAAAACAGAGATCTGAAAATTCAGGAAGGAAGGAGGCAGTGGCTCCAGTGTATATTTTAAAAATTGGCCTGTTACCATGTGACAGAGAAAGTATGCAAGCCTCAGCCATCCCAGTGTGACTTAGTTGAGTCTGTTCTGAAGCTGGACATACCTGTCAGGTTGAAGCAGTTCCAGTGGGTCTGTCTGTATAGAGAATGCTGGTTTGTGGGGGAGACAGTTCAGAAGGTGACTACCATGTCTTGTTTTAAGGAGAAAGCATTCTTTCTTTGAGCACTGCTCTCTTCTGCAGAGAGGACATGGTTCCAGGGTTCCTGCAGAGGCTGCTTCCTGGGGCATTTTTGTTCTAAGGACCCAAAGTCATAATGGAGACAGGACTCAGGTCCTGTAGAAGGGCATGACTTTGATGTCTTCTTGCCTGGGCCTATTGAGTAACTCCCCCAAAAGCTCTTTTGATAGTGGCAGCCACTATTTGAAAACAATTTCTGCTCTTGGGGCTGCTGTCTGTCCTACTCTGTCTTTCTCCTCTCAACTCTCCCTACCTTGGTTATGGCCAGGTTTAAAATTCCCGCTTATAGAGCCTGAGGCCTCTTCTCAAATTTATGGAGTGTATACCAAATATCTGGGCCGACTGGGAGATGAAGTTCATTGTTAAGATGGATCATCCCTCCCTAGAATCAGGAATGTAAATAAGTACAGAGGCAAAAGGCTTCAGATCGTCATGAAAGGAAAAGGACAATATTTTCATCCTGACTCAGAATGGTTTACAATGCCTTGTGACCCTGCAGCTTCCCAGAGAGGGAATTGGTGTACAGGTAGCAGGGAATTTGGAATGGCTGGCTTGGGTGAGGACAGCAAGGCAAGAGTGGTGGAGACAGCGAAGGAGGAGGGGGAATAGGAGAAAGTATATGGAAGGAGGGAGGTGAAAGAGAAACATTATCTGGAAAATGAAGTCAGTGAGAGAGGGCGAGGAGTAAGAAGTAACATGTAGTAGGCAGAGTGAAGATCAGAAAGTCTAGAAAAAAAAATCCTAAATGTTGAACCTACCTCTTATAAACCCCACAACAGCAAAAGGCTGACTATCAGAATAGGATTAAGAGACTTATCCCCAGGCCAAATCTCTGACTATTTAATTTGAACACTTGGGATGGGGTCAGTGAGTCCTAAAGTTGTGTCCAAATGTTACCCATTGATGGCATCTAGGAGAAAGAAATGGTGTCTTTAGGGATGGCATACATGGAGACAGTTAATACTGAGAGTCTGAGTGAGGCATTCCCACTAGACAGCATTTCAGGTGCTGTTCAGACCACAATGTAAGGGTGCTGGCTCGAAGGAAGGCATACCTGAGTTTTGGTCTAGACAGAAAACTAAAGAGGTGCTTTCTCAAAGCTAGGGAGTTCTAGGTTAAGTCTGGGAAAGGGGCAAGGAAGTGTCCTTTCCAGGCACTTTTCCAACAGTGGCAGATTGGCACCAGAGTTTCCCATAATCACCACACTGCCAACTCTTTTTCCAATGCATGACCATTTTCAAAGCCCTGGAGACCAAATGAGGGCACCAAGAGTGAAATCCTAGGAGCTGTGCAGGAGAGGATGAGAGGAGGGAACAGTGTTGAGAACAAGTCTAGCAGATGGGCTCTCTTTTTGGAGGTAGAAGAATGAGAGCGCCCTGTTATGGGGGAGAAATGTGACTTCGCCCAGTATGGGCCATCATACTGTCAAGGTGTGGGCCAGTGGACGTGGCTTTTAGGAAAGATTTTTCCATACAGAGGTTAGGAAAAGAAGGAGAAAAGCTTATTTTACTTTTTCCAATTAGGAAAAAGGAATGACACAGAAATGAAGATGATACTGGCAGAGAGAACCAAGTACTCAGTGTTTTTATTTAGAGCAGCAGTTCTCAACCTGTGGGTCATGACCCCTTTGGGGGTCCAACAAGCCCTTCACAGTGATCGCCTAAGACCATCCTGCATATCAGATATTTACATTATGATTCATAACAGTAGCAAAATTATGGTTATAAAGTAGCAACAAAAATAATTTTATGGTTGGAGATCACCACAACATGAGGAACTGTATTAAAGGGTCATGGCATTAGGAAGGTTGAGAACCACTGATTGAGAGGTGAAGGAGGTTTACGGCTGTAGCCAAATTCACAGGGCACTGTGAAACTGCTGCCTCTGCTCCTTCCCTCTGCCTAGCAGCAGGCCGAGAACAGACGCAGCGGCAGGATGGGGAAGCTAAAGAGTTGGCTCTCCGGCCTCTCCTTGGAGACCGGCGTGTCGCTTGATTATGATCTTGTCGTCGATTCTGCTCACACCTCTGCTTCTGCTCTGGTCTACTCAGGAACTTCTCAACTCCTCAAGGCTAGAAAACAGATTCTATAAAGAAGTTTCAAAGAGAGAGATTTGGATTTCCTTTCTGTCTGCTTAGCTCCTTTCAGATGTCGTGAAACATCTGGAGCATCTGTCAGCAAGAGAGGAAGAGAGAGACAGGCTTAATGTGACTGATCTTAGCCCTTACCAAGAAACTATGAGGTAGATAAATTTTCTGTTATTGATATTTTTCTGTAATTTTAGCAAGTCCATCCGTTCAGGTATGTCTTCTTTTCCCTATGTAAGAACAAATTAGATTAGTACGGGGAAAAAAAACAATCGGATGAAAGGGAAGTTATAGACTATTTAGAGAAAATGCTACAAAATCTTAGTAGGGCCTCACATCCCAAAGACCACATATGTAAAGGGTATTCATGGGGAATTCGTGAAGAGGAATTTAGATAAGAAAAATTTTCAGGGTCAGAGAGACCTAGAAATGAATCTCATTTCTTGTCTTCAGTTGGTTTTGTCATTCTGGGCAACTTAACTAATTTGAATCTCACTTTTCTCTTCTCTATAATGGGTTAATAGACTAAAGGGAAAAGTTGCTGGTTTCCAAGTGCTTCCCCAGACATAATTTCATCTAATAATTAGAAATAATGTATGATAAATTTCATAACACATTTGAAGTATTTAGTAAACGGTAGCTATTATCATATCATATCTGTATTCCCTTACTGTTCTTCCCCTTCAAACAGGCAAAATTTTCCCCTCACCTATCCCCACCTTACTGTTTGTCCAGTGCCACAAAAGCTTTTGTAAGCTTAAGTATTTAGAATTGGAGAAAATGAGGAAGCTATGAGAAGTATAGATATCCCGGGAGTTCGAGACTGGCCTTTTTGGTGCCATCTTGTCCTACTGTATGATGGGTTATCTCTATACCAAATCTACCAGTATTTTCTCACTTAGCTATATTTCCCTGAAATTCCATCCGTTAAAGCATCATTCTAAGAAAAAGAAATTTAGACGATGACAAACACTTCAGAGAGGCTCATTCGCATATTAGTGTGAACCGGTTTAAACTGAGGGCTTTTATCTGTCAAACTCATTTAAAAAACGAGAATTTAGGGCATGATGTTAGAAGGGAAAGGGGACAAGAAAATAGTTTTCCTAAAGGAATTTAGGAGGTTATAATCCTCTGTGTTGAATGAGTGAATCTAGACAAAATTTCACTCCTGAGTGAGCCAGTGGGGAAAGCTGTTAGGAATTAGCATAGGAATGTTGAGGTGAGAAGAAACCAAGCCAGTGTAAGTTACAAATTACATCCATCATCTTAATGGTTTGTCAAGTGCCACATGCATGCACAAGGAGAAAGAAACTGCAGTTTCTCTTTATTCTCCTTCTCTCTTCTCAGGCACCAGATTTGAGGCTGGTACTACCTACCACAGAAGTAAATGCTGAAGGCCTAGCCTGCTACCTCACTGCCATTTACTACATGCTTTCTGTGGGTTGCACCGAGTGTCCAACCAAGTTCAAGGGGACTTTTGGAACAAGCCTATTGAATTGGGGTCTTATAATGGCTTATATTTTTGCCTCACCTATGTAAACTACTAGCCAAGTGTCTCATTTTTAATGATCCCATTGTTTTGGAAAAAATCAAAATGTTTTGTAAAATGTTTTCCGTTTGATAATTTTGCCAACCTGCCCCCCTCCTAAGTTCTTCCTCATTATATTAATAAATTAGCACAGTAAACGTCTTTCTCCCCATTAAGGACTAGCCTGTCCTTTAGCCTAAATTAATAAGCTTCTGCTGTAATTATAAGTGACGATCTGAAAACAATTCCATTTCAAGTACCCTACTACAATCTTTTTTATTGCATTTATAAAATAATTTTTAAACATATCCTTAAGCTATAAATTAGGACATATTTCTCTTGGGTCACTGTGTTTAATTATTCTAACCCTATTATTACTGTATTTTTCTTTTCTATGCATTTTTATTACCTTTTGTTCTCCTGAGCATTTGAACATCACCACTGGGGGGATCAGTAGCAAAAATTGACAGAGTAATAATTAACATATATTTTACAGTTTACAAGGTACTTTTACAACATCATCTCATTTGATCCTTGAATTAGCCTTTCAAAATAAGAAGAACAGGAAGTTAAAGTTCAACTTACAAATGAAGAAACTGACTTTCACACAGGCGGTTAACTTACTTAGGGTTATACAATGAGTCAAGCTGAGGTGGACTTCATCTTTTGATTCCAAGTCCCATAATCTTTCAAGTATGGCATTAATTACATTCTGTACCAGTGACTCTCAAATATATGCCTTAGAATCACCTGGACAATTAAAAACAAAAACAAAAAACGGATGTGCTGGTTCTACCTCAGGGATTTTGATTTAATTGATCAGGGGTGTGCCTGGTATGAGGACTTTAAATCCACACAGGCCAATTTTCACGTGCAGCCTGGGTTAAGAAGCAAGGCAATAGACTCAGTTGTGTACTTTGCCTTTCTTGCCCACCATGCTAAGGCTTATTGTGGGCAGGGTCTTCTTTTTATTTTCCTACCATCAGCATCTACCCCAGCGTAGCCAGCCTACTGCCTTCTTTATAGGAGGCATGACAAGCTTCTAGGGAAGGTCAGAGTTGAGTTGGTTTTTGAATTGTAGTAAAATTTGGATAAATGGGGCAGTCATTTCATCTTGTGGATGCTCTGATAAAAGATATAGAAAAGGATTATGATTATGGTGGTACAAGGAAGCAGAGGATTATGGATATTCCTGTAAGTAAAGGGTAATGAGTATTCTGGTAAGAGTAAACAAAGGATTGTGGGTACTCTGGTGAGGGGTAGCAGAGGATTGTGGGTACTCAGATAAGAGTAAGTAGAGGATTGTGGGTACTCTGGTAAGAGTAAGTAGAGGATTATGGGTACTAAGAGTAAATAGATGATTGTGGGTACTCGGGTGAGGGGAAGCAGAGGATTATAGGTGCTCTGATGAGAGGAGGCAGATGATTATGAGTGAGTTTAAAACCTTCTTGTGTTCAGGGTCAGAGGCCACTAGCCTAGATTCACATCATAACTGAACCATTCACAATCTGCCTACTGTTTGGGGAATGACTTAACTGTGCAGACAGAGCTCTAAGGACCTCACTCCCAGCCATGTTCAGTATGTGGACTGGTAGTGAGCTCATTGCAGTGTCATGGAGAGGCAGTGGTCATGGTACAGGCAGGTCAGTGGGTCACTCAGAAAAATGACTAGTGCAGGAAGTGGGCCCATTTTAGTGATCCTAGACTACAGTGGGTGGATGAGTAAGAACTGTTGAGGAAAACTCTGCTTTCCGGAAGGCCTGCCTAGAAGTAGAAATTCACTTCACTTGCATTAGTAGGAGGAAATTATGGATGTGATGTAAAAAAGACAGGATTCTAAATTTGCCCTGGTTAGCTGTACTTGCTAACTAAGCTTGAGGCCTTTTTTTCATTTTTAAAAATTTGAGTAATTAGCAAGTATTAGAGAGTTACCAAACTAAGACTTTTTCTTTTTCTTTTTTGTTTTATTTCAAGTTATTGTGAGGGTGCAAACAACCATGTGAAAATATTTGAATTTTTAGGTAGACTACCTCTTGTAGTTATGTCCCACACTCAAAAGTTGTGCCAAGCACCCCTACACCATGCCCATTCAGTGGGAGTACCCCACTTCCCCCTCCCTCCCTCATTCCTCCTCCCCCCAACTTGAATTGAATTGAATTGAGATTTTCTATTATGTGGACATCCATTAGATCATAAGACTCTTTTCTTGACATAATGAAAGGTCCTAGAAGTACAGTGTGAACTTGGCACACACTGTATTTGATATGAGCAGTCAGGCCTCAGGGCCGATACTCATAGTGAACTCCTCTGAGCCCAAGAAATAAAGCTTTCTACACAGAGCTGAGTATCTAGAGTGGCCTGAACCATAATTGCTCTGATTCATTTATCAGTGTCAGGCATAATCTTTGGCACACAAGGCCTGCTGAGTTTGATGGTTTGAAAGAGAGGCTCCAAATTAGGCAGCATCCTTACTACACAGTGGGAGTCATAGCCAGAATGCTTCAGGGGGGTTATTGGCAGGAGTTCACAGAGTGATCAGCCAGTATCTTGGAGACCAGGACTGCATGGGAGGAGTTGGATAATTTCATATTTATTGGAGTAGCCAAGAGCACAGGCCATGTTTACCAACTATTCATTATCCTTTTGGTGTACACAAGGTTGCCAGCTTCTGCCTGTGCTTTCCTTAAGGAAAGAGCTGTAGTATGAAACATAAGGGTCAGTCACCATGGAGGGAGTGAGTAAGATGGTTTGCAAGTCTTAGGTGCTTAGAAAGAATAATAGAAGGCAAGACTTAGGTAATTTGAAGCTAATAACTCTCAGAGCTGAAATTTATCTCCAATACCCAACCGTCCCATTTTGTACATGAGGCTTCAGTGTCACAGGCAACCAAGTAGCTTCACCAGTCTCACTGCTCATGAGTGGCAGACCTAGAACTAGACCCCAGCATGGAGAGTTTCATATTTTTTTTCTCCCCGTGGCAACAGAAATTATACCTGGTCCTCTAGCCTTAAGGTGACCACTGGTAAAATCTAGAAGGCTATTTATTAGAATAAGTTAGAAGACCTCCTCTGGAAAGTCATTTGTTTTGGGAGCCACGATTTGCCCAGTTCTTTATTCCATAAATGCACAGAGATTCTGCGTGAAGAAAGTGGCTATCTTAAGTTTCAGATGCTCTTTTATATTGCTTTTTCACATACATATTCTGACTTCTCTAATTGTCTTTTAGGATCACATGTACTTCCTGCTAATTTATCTAAATTTCCCTCCATCTCTTACCAAGATGAATCATCGGGCAGGATTACAGCTGTCTTTACCAAGCAGCTCTTTGCCTCTCTACTCCTCCCGAGGCTGTGAGTGGTTTGTCAGAGTGTACGTCGCACTCCATGACAAGGAAACACTTCAAGTAATAGCTTCTTGCCACTTCCAGGGGTTAGGGATAAAAACAATCATTTTAAGGTCAAAAGCATGCAAGGATAGTATTACTGGTAAAATTTCTTCAGTAAAAGGCCTCAAGCCATTGGCCCCAGCTCTTCTCTGAATTTTGCTTGACTTGAGAGAACAGGTATTATGTAAATTGTTCTAGGAAAAATATAATATTGTTGCTTTATCCTTAATTTTCATCAGGGTACAAATAGGTGAAACTTCTTTTTTGACACAAGCCCGCAAGAGTTAACTAAATAATCCATCTCTGACTTTCAAAAGTACAGCTAATATTCCTCATTAGAGCTTTTCTTTTAGGTAACCCCAGGAAGGAGGAAAGTGGAAAGAGTGAATACCTTGATTAGGAGTGGGTCTCTGAGTCTCCATAAATTCGCAGGGCGTCTTGGGATAGACAACTGTATGATTTAAATTTGATGTACTCCTCTGTGAGATGTGTGTGGTGAGGATGTCAGTTAAAGGATAAGTGAAAAAAAAAAGTGAAAAAAAAATAAAGGATAAGTGCACAAAATCTGATTTTCTAAGAGAGAAAATCATGTCTGTGATGCTCTTATCTTTTGTGCAAATATTCCATTCATTTTTTGCTTTATGTTTATGATGCCAAAGTACTTATTGCACAATTGTGTTCTGTTAGGTGTTTAGAGGAATGGTTAAGTAGTTCAGCATTATTCTTACAGTGTCACCAGAGATAAGGCATTAGCATAATCAACATGGACATTGATCCCTCTGTGTTGTATAGGGAGTGGTGATAGGGTGTGATATCTAAAATATGATTTCTGACCTTGAAAATCATGTTTTATAATTGTGACCTGGTAAGTTGCATACAGTTTACTGAACTTGGACTGACAATTCTCTTCTCCATATGACCTAATTATTATTATTATTACCATTTTATGTTTTAAAACCTAAAGAATTCTTTCTTAGTAGAGGCAGTTACCTCCATTCAATTCAGTTTAACAAGCTCAGAAAATACATTAATATTTGTTTGCCAGGAGTTGCCACACAAAAAAAACCCATATGGTATTAGCTATATTTTCTGAATGAAACAAAAATTTGAACATATTCCAGCTCCATCCATGTAAACATGAAAGAAGTAAAGTCTCCATCTTTCATTAAGGCTGCATAATATTCCATGGTGTACATATACCACAATTTATTAATCCATTCATGGGTCAGTGGGCACTTTGGTCTTCTTCCATGACTTAGCAATTATGAATTGGGCTGCAATAAACATTCTGGTACAAGTATCTTTGTTATAATGTGATTTTTGGTCTTCTCGATATATATCTAGTAGAGGAATTATAGGATTGAATGGCAGGTCTATTTTAGATCCCTAAATGTTCTCCAAACATCTTTCCAAAAGGGACGTATTAGTTTGCATTCCCACCAGCAGTGTAGAAGTGTTCCCTTTTCTCCACATCCATGCCAACATCTCTGGATTCGGGACTTTGTGATGTGGGCTAATCTTACTAGAGTTAGATGATATCTCAAAGTAGGTTTGATTTGCATTTCTCTAATGATTAAGGAAGATGAGCATTTTTTCATATGTCTATAGGCCGCCTGCCTTCTTTGGAGAAGTTTCTCTTCAAGTCCCTTGCCCACCCTGAGATGGGATCACTTGTTCTTTTCTTGCTAATATGTTTGAGTTCTCTGTGGATTCTGGTTGTTAAACCTTTGTCTCAGACATAACCAGCAAATATCTTCTCTCATTCTGAGGGCTGTCTGCTTGCTTTATTTACTGTGTTCTTGGCTGTGCAGAAGCTTTAATGTTTGATGAGGTCCCAGTAGTGTATTTTTGATGTTGCTTCAATTGCCCGGGGAGTCCTCCTCATAAAATGTTCGCCCAGGCCGATTTCTTCAAGTGTTTTCCCTGCACTTTCTTCTAGTATTTTTGTAGTTTCATGTCTTAAGTTTAAATCTTTAATCCAGTGAGAGTCTAACTTAGTTAATGGTGAAAAGTATGGGTCTGGTTTGAGTCTTCTAGGGGTCGCCAGCCAGTTCACTCAGCACTATTTGTTAAATAGGGAATCTTTTTCCCTCTCAATGTTTTTAATTGGCTTGTCAAAGATGAAATAACAGTAAGTAGTTGGGTTCATCTCTTGGTTCTCTATTCTGTTCCATACATCTACCTCTCTGTTTTTGTGCCAGTACCATGCTGTTTCGATCACTATCCACTTATAGTATAGTCTGAGGTCTGGGAGTATAATTCCTCCTGCTTTGTTTTTATTTCTGAGTAATGTCTTGGCCATTTGAGGTTTTTTCTCATGCCATATAAAACAAACTATTATTTTTTTTTGAGATCTTTAAAGTATGACAGTGGAGCTTTAATAGGGATTACATTATATATGTATATTGCTTTGGATAGTATGGACATTTCAACAATGTTGATTCTTCCCAGCCATGAGCATGGTATATTTTTCCATTTGTTAACATTTTCAGCTATTTC
>NW_003852475.1:1085453-1107476 GCF_000181295.1 Otolemur garnettii | reverse complement strand
ATTGATATGACCACACCTACCATGCATCTTATAAGGGTACATGTGAAATTTACTAAATATAGAATATAAATGTCTTAACACAATAACTAAGAAAATGCTGTGAAGGCTATGTTAACCAGTTTGATGAAAATATTTCAAATTGTATATAAAACCAAGATACTGCACCCCATGATTGCTTTAATGTATACTGCTACTATTTAATAAAATAAATAAATAAAACAAAAAATATATATTTTTAGCACTAAAAAAATTTGAACTTATTGGTCATGTGTATTAATGGAGTCAATGAGATAGAATTTTATTTCATTGTTTGTTTTAATTTTTAATTGATAAAATTATGTACATTTGAGGTGTAAAACATGATGTTTTGCTATATATATGATTTCTAAAATGGTTAAATTAAGCTAATTAACAGATACATTACCTCACATACTTTACTTTTTGTGGAGAGTGCACTCAAAATTTGCACTCTTAGCAGTTTTGAAGTGTACAGTCCATTATTACCGACTTTAAGCACCATGTCGTACAATAGATCTGCAGTTATTCCTCTTGTCTGAGATTTTGGGTCCTTAAACAACATCTCCCTAATCCCCGCTCTTCCCACAAAGTGCTTGATAACTGCCATTCTCTCTCTGATTCTATGAGTTCATCTTCTTTAGATTCCACATGTGCGATCATGTGGTATTTGTCTTTCTGTGCCTGGCTTATATCTCTTAACATAATGTCCTCCAGCTTCATTCATTTGTAACAAAATGGATAGAAAATTTTAAATTACTTAAATTTGCTTTGATTAAAATTTTGTCCTGGAATCTCAAACCATGACTACTATAGATGTGTATAAAAGATAGCAGTAATATAGCCAACCACTTACCATTACCTAGCCAATTACTGAATTGTAGTTTATTTTGGGATGGCCATGGTTCAGTCCATGAGCTCAGCTTTCTTCTGGAAAGCCTTTGGCTTTCCTACCCTGTGAAATATTTCAGAATACTAGGGTATGGTGGAGGGTAGGGATTGAATTGGAATTGCAAGTTTCCACTTTAAGTCACAAGTTATTTGTTTTTTTTACTGATCCCTAAGCATTGAAGTGTAACCATTAATCCCTGAAATTCTCCATCTACATGACATTCTTACTGTTCTTGCTTCTTTTCTGCCCAAGTGATACTCAGACAACCATCCATACCTAAAAGACATAATTTCTGTTGCTAATTTTAAATGTCCTAAAGTATGTCTAAGTATGTCCTTAGATGTCCTTAGCATGTCCTAAGTATGTCTAAATCTGTCCTGGAGCATACTTTCAATGAAAATGTCAACTGACTTATACACATCATTCTGTTTCACAGTAGAGCTTTCCTTTTTCCTTTATGTAAACTGCCTTTAGAATTGAACCTATTTTTTAAGGAAATAAATGTTGCTGATAGATGTTACAGGCAATAAAAACATCTTCTGAAAATTTATTAATGTAACTCCACAGATCTGTTCAATATGGGAGATAGTCGGCAATATTGAGGAGCATTTTGAGTGAAGACTAATGTGGAGTAGATGTGGATTGATATGCCAGTGGTCGTGGGTTCATATTAGAGACATAAAGAAAACACTTTGTTCTCTTATCCATCATACACATTTAATCTTGGGGATTTGACTGTGTGCTCAGCTCACTTTGTGAGTCAAATCCAGAGATGAAAAAGAAGAGTTTTATATGTTTTGCCTGACAGTAGTAATGTTAAACTGTGAACAAATTGGGATGTTCTTTTAAAATCCTGTGATTTATCTGACACTATTTTTCCCTCTTTAAAATTTAGTATGCTTGTGTTGAACAAAAGCTGCTAGCAATCCCTGGGAACGTTGTTATGGTATTTGCTGAAGTGCTATCTAAAGTGACAATATATTTTGCACACTCTCCCCACCACCAGAAAACAAATGAGTAAATAAATCACAGGAGCTAAAGCATCCAGGGCACACTGAAGTGGCTGTCAGCCAGACAGCTGGCCTCTCTGTATACTTCCATTTAGCTTGTATTATTGTGTGTGTTTATGTTTTAAACTAATTGAGTCATCATTAACTATGGAAATGGTAGTGGTTTGTTAAACCTGTTCCGCTGATAGTCAACCGAGACTAGATCTGAAATTTCTGATATAACACAAGCTCCGTAGAGGAATAGCCTGGGAGCCTTGGGATAGATGCTGCCAGTAACATGGTTCACAGTTGGATAAAGATCACAGACTCTCAGATAGAATTACCATTAAGGATAGATCTATACGTTCATGGCAAAGTCCAAAAGAGGTCACTGAGTCTGTGGAAAGAGCATGACATTTGAAATCAGAACTGTGTTTAAATTCTGGCCTTTCTACTTACTGTTAAGCAGGTCACTTAACAACTTTGTAGAGGGAGTGTAGAATATTTGCCCTTCATCCCTGTTGCTGGGAGTGTATAAAATATTATATATAAACTTACTTGGTTTAACTCTGAAATGTTATACAAATATTAGAAGTTATTTATTATGTCTTTTGTATTCTCAAAAGTACTTATTTCATGCTAATACCACCACCCCCAATCTCTGCATTATGTGTCAGTCCTAAATTATAGCCTTTTATATTTTTACTATGAATTAGTAGATGGATTTAACACATGGTTGGATATTCAAAATGAAAAAATTCTCTTCTAACTTCTACAGCCGCTAGCTTTCTTAAGTTGGATGTTTCTTCATATCCCCATAATTTAATTTAGCTATCTTTGAGTTTAAAAATTATAAGACTTGGGGTTCTTTTCTCCCTGAAGTACAAAGAGATAAGGAGAGTCCCCATCAGAAAAATAATGAATGAGCTAGAAATAGAATACAACTGCTATTACCATCAGCATGTGTGTGTTGTTTCTACATGTTGACTTTGTCTCCACCATCCCAGTTAAAAATAATAAGAAATCCTAGCACTCTGGGAGGCCGAGGCAGGTAGATCACCTGAACTCAGGAGTTCCACACCAGCCTGAGCAAGAGTGAGACCCCATCACTACTAAAAATAAAAAAACTAGCCAGGTGTTGTGGCAAGCTACTGTAGTCCCAGCTACTTAGGAGGCTGAGGCAAGAGAATCACTCAAGTCCAAGACTTTAAGGTTGCTGTGAGCTATGACACCATTGCACTCTACCTAGGGCAACAGAGTGAAACTCTGTCTCAAAAGAAGAAGAAGAAAGAAAATAGATGAATGAATTTTTTAAAAATGTAAAGCCTTGCAACCATGAGATACTTAGGATTATTCCTCTAATAATCAAATTATGTTGGCATGATTTTTGGAGATTGTCAGGAGTATCTTTTACTAAATTCCTACTGCATAATATTGCTTACTAGGCCTTTTTCTTTTCTTTTTTTTTTTTTTTTAACAGGTGACTGTGATCTTAGGTTCCAAGAAAAGTACATAGGAAAAAAGGAGAATGATTGTTCAAGGAGAGTTGGGAGGAGGGACAGAAACAAAGAGAAATACATTTCTGGAAAAGAAGCACAAAAATTTTATTATATAAGGAGTCTTCTGACAGATCTAATCTCAGTGGCCTTGTGTATTAAAAATCCTTGAACTTCAACAGTGTTTTAAGTATTTATCCTCCAAAAGTGAGCTTTTACAAATGATCAAAATGATAGAAATTTAAAACTGGAAAAGACCTCTGAGTTTATGTTTGTATGTTCCTTAGGAAGGAAGGAAGGAATGTAGATTTCTATTTTCTCCTTATTCCAGGCCTTGGTAAAAATGGAACTAGATGTCCCACCCTGGAGAGGAATAACTTTTAGATCATAATGAAATAGCACTTGATGGGCTTCAAGGTTGGCTGCCCTTCATCCTATCTGATGAAATGGTAAGGTTGTCCAAATGCTAGACACTGCCTTTCTCCTCTGTACCAATTTGAGACTTTTTTTCAGTTATACTCACAGTTTTAGGCTCAGACAGACCTCAGACTCCCTTAGTGATTAGGGTATAAGACACAAGGCCCACAATGTTCAAGTTGAGTGTTTGCACACACAACTGGGCAATTGCACATACCCAGTGGGACTGAACATAGGGATTAGGGTAAAAATACCCAAACATCTCTTATTACTTTTATGAAGGAAAGCATGAGTCTATTGTGATAACCTGTTGCCTCTTTCCTACCTCATTTGGGACAGTGATGGTTAAATTTTTCCCCTGTTTTTAATTTTAAAAGAGTCCTGTTTTTAAATTAGGAAAGCTTTACAAGTAAGGGTATTGTAGATTATGTTTTCCTTTCTTATTGCAGACATAGGACCCATCTCTTATAACTTTAGTGTCCTTTGTTCTAGAAGCCGCTGAACGTAGTTGCAGGCCATTATTTTCATCTGCTTCCATGAAAAGGAACAATCATAACATCGTGCTGCCTGGAGTCTCAGACCTCAAATAAAAATTTCCCAGGGGTCTCTCATCACAGAGTAGTTTCTGTTGCATGGGGCGTGTATTACTGAAGTAGATGTAGCAAGCAGCGTCTGTTTGTTTGGCTTATGTTATACCTACTATCCCAGTGTACTATTAATAGCCAACCCCACTTTCACTTTCCAATAGGTGTTGGTTTAGCTGGTTAATTACCTGCTCATTTTACTTATTAATAAATCAAATGTATAACCTCAAAAGCTTACCTAAAGGAAAAGTTGATTTATGTTCTATGTTGAAGCCTCTTTGTCCAGAGGCTCTTAAATTTGGGCATGAATTAGAATTGCCTGGGGTGTTATCTAAAATTAGATATTCCTGACCCTACTCCCAGTAATTGTGACTCACTAGGGCCAGAATATACCAAGGAATCTGCAGATCAAATAAGCAGCACTCCTCCCCTCCCCCACCCTGTCAACTCATGCCTGTGGCTCTTGGCCCACTCTCTGACAACCACTGAAATAAGGAAATCTTAGTTATTTGTTGTTGTTAGAGGAACTGCATACTAATGAATCAGGATTACAGGTTGGCTCACAAATGATGAGATCTCATTTTGAGAAATTGTCGTTTTATTCATAGTTCAGCCAACTCCTGCTTAGACCATTGTAGCAGCATCTTGTTTTCCCCACATCTGTGTTGTCTCCAATCCATTCTCCACACTTTGGTGGGCGTATATTACAGAAAACAGAACCGGCCATGTCACCCTCACCACTGCTTCTGCCACAGCCACCACCACACATACTTGAAAATAGTGACTTCCCCACCAGTAGCTTCCCATTTCCCTTAGGCTAAGGACAGAGCTCCTTGAGAGGGGCATGGCCCCATCCCCCCACAGCCTGGTCTCCCTGCACCACTGCACTGGCTTGCTTTCACTTCTCCCATCCTCCCACCTCATGGTCATTTCCAAGGTCACTCCCTTTGTGCTTCCAGACCCCAGCTCAATCCAGAAAACCTTCCCTGAGTTCTCCTTCACATCCCTCTCTCCCAGGTTCTCAGGCACCTCTGAACTCTTCTTTATTGCACATATCATGGTGCTGTTTTGTATTTGCTGGTGACTTCCTATTAAAACATACTGTATTTCCGTCCACAAGATTGTGAGCTCTGGGAGTATAGGGCCCATGTGTGTGTTTCATGCGCCTTTGTATTCCTGGCTTCTTTCTCAGGTGCTGAGCACATAGGAGCTGCTCAGCAGATATTTGTTGAAAGAATGGATTAATTAATTAATTATAGAGTTAAAGTGACTGCATGAAATATTCATTGAATCCTACTGTGTGGTGGGCTGGAGGAAGCTGACGATCTGAAGATGAAAGACACATTTACATATTTGGGGGACTGGCAAGGATGATCATGTTCCTTGATAATTTTTTTAAAGCCTACCCCCTTACAGACTGAGCAGGAGCCAGCCATCCATGAAGCTGCCATGCTCTGTGGACCCACTAGGCATCCATCTGAGTTCAACTGATGCAACCCAGAGCTTTGCATTGATCGATATTATTTTACATAGGCCTGATGATGCTGCCTACTTGAGAACAAAAGATGAACCCTCTCTCAAAGGAGAATCATTACCCTGGTTACCACTTAGAGAAACTTACAGCTGTGAGGGTTGCTTTATGTACCAACAAAGTGAAATTTGATTTAAACCCTTCAGTGGAAACTGAGCTCCTAAATCTTTAGCTTCCTGCGGTCTAGCTGGTATTTGTTGAGGCAAACAAGCTTATGATCTCAATCATATATGAAATATGTGGGGAGTGAAAGTTGTTTGTGTGGTAGCCTAACTTTTATAGATTAAACACCTTAAAAATGAAAACAGGTCACCTCTGGAATCAACTTACTCTCCTCACACGTTGGCATCCTCATGAGTGGACCAGACTTATTTTTCTTCTTTCTCTCTTGGAGGTTCATAAGGAGAATATGGTTGAGTTGGGACTGTGCGTTTCCGAATTTTGTCTTGCTCTTTTTGCTGTGTACATCGCAGGCACTTAATTGGCAAAAGGAACTAAAGTTTCTGATATTGTTGCTGATCGAAATAGGTTACATATACTTGAAAATGTCATACTTTGAGGAGTGTATGATAAATTCAACAGCTCTTCTATATGAAATTGACAGTTGTGACCTGCCAGTGGGTTATGGCCATATTTTGTCTCAGCTGACCCAAATCTTTCTCTCCACTTATTTTTTTCCCTTTTGCTCATTTATTTACTTTAAAGATGTCCTTGCCATTATTCCTCTTTCTTATTGTTACGTTATGCTCTAATACTCGCTGGTTAAAAGGTTAAGGAGACAAGTGGAAAAAAATGACAGGACAGATATTCTCACCTTATGGATTTATTTCAGGACAACTTAGAATGTACAGCACGAGGAAATAAATTTTTCGGTCAATGACTCGTCTGTGAGCAGCATACGGATATGGTTTTCTGTCCTGGGTGATGTTTGGTCAGAGCAGGTCTTGAGCCTCTTCCCTGTCATCAGCGTATGGGCAGTTTCCTTCCCATACCCCATTAAGAGTGACACTGTGACTTCCAGCCACCAGACTCTGTGTCAGAGGACACTGTATGTGAAAACTATGCAAAGCCTTACTGCCTGTGGCAGGCTGGAAGGGCCGGGAAATGAACACAAGAGCTGCCCTCAACCAGTGACCCTTAAAAGGTGGTGTGTACACATCCAGCTCTCACCTGGGTGGACTAATTCTGAGGCCTGTGTGTTGCACCCTCTCCCTGTGTCTCCTGGGAGAGAATTTAGCTTCATTTGCTCAGTAATGTACTCTGAAATCTCTCTCTCTTCCTTCCCCGAGTCACTTCCCTACTTCCCTACTGGTGTTTCCTGTTTCCCAAATAAACGACTTGCATTCATATCCTTATTATGTAAGAACCCAGGCTGGACAGTCATGATTTAGAACTGCTCACTGAGAAACGGAGTTTGGGATGTGGGATTTTGCAGGGAACTACATTTTAGAGGTCCTGGGTCTTCTGCCAGCGCCCTTCATCCTCTGCTTCGTGTCTTCCTACCTTTGCTGCCTTCTCAGGGGCTCTCTCTTCTCTTCAGTTCTTCCAGTAATTCCTTCTCTATCTTAAAAAAGGCTTTCACTCGCCTCAGCAATGCCCTTCAGCCACAATTCTTTATATCTCCTTCCCTGCCAAAGTTTCAAATGAGCTTCAGAGAAAATTGCCTCTATTTTCTCTCTTTTCAGTTTTTACTTAAACACTGACAATTTGGGTACCATTGTCACACTTTAGTCGAACAGTCCTCAAGTTCCCACTAACAACCTTCTTATTACAAAATGTAGAGATCCTTTTTCTGTTCGCTTGACATTTCTGTTATCATCGCGTGTCTGGCCAACATTTTCTTCCAGAAAATCGTGTCTTAAATAATTGAATTCTTAGAACTTTAACACCACTCATTTTATATCCCAGGGAAACTGAGGCCTAAAAAAGAGAAATGATTTGCTTGTCAAGGTCCCAAAATATAAAAGCTGGGCATTGATTCCAGGGCTTCTGACCTGCCATCTGTGGTAGATTCTGATCTGTGGTAAGAACCGTTTTTAGTAGGGCCTGATTCAAACCTTCAAAATATTCGTGAATTTTATTTCTCCTGGCTCTTTCCCTCCATAGCTCATTCTCCATTACAGTAGTCAGGACGATGATGCTTCTGAAGAATAAATCGGAACACTTCACCTCCTGCTCAGCCTTCAGTTCCTTTTTACTGGACCAAGAGTAAAACTCTGGCGAGACCCTCTGTGCTCCAGCTGTCTCTCTGATCTCATTTCCTGGTAGTCCTCCTCCTATAGTTACTGTGCTCTACCACACAGCCTGTCCCTCAGCTGTCCAGCAAGGCACACCCGGCCCCGCCACTGGGCATTGCTTTGCTAGGCCTTGCGTTGGGAATGCTTTCCCTCACACCACTGCACATTCCCCTCTGCTATGTCCACCCCTTCAGACAGCCTTACTTTGATGTCACCATCTAATATTGTTCCTAACCATACCTCTGTCCATCACATTATATTGTTTCATTGTCTTCATTGCATTTACTATGAGCTCCATTTATACATGTTACTTCCAGATTGGGTTTGGAGTTTGTCAGTTTCCCAGCATTGGAATATAATCTCATGCACTGTGGGACCCTGGTCTTCTTTGCCATATCTCTAGTACCTAGGCAGCAAGTGGCCAAGTCAGTGCTCAGTAAACGTTTGTTGGATGAACAAGCAACAAATGGCTCATTTCCAAGAATCTTTTCCTTCCTTTTTTCTCCAATCCTATTACTCAGCGAGCTACTCTTTTAAGTTTTTTCTCTATTACAGTCAAACTTTTTTCCTTATAAACCACTTTGGACAAAACTCATTCCTGACTAGAAACATTTTTCAATTTTCTTTTTGACTAAACTTTCACTCTGTTTTAGTTGTATCCCTACATACAAGTCACATTTCAGGAAGTCATAGCCCTCGTTGAGTGCCCCTTCTTTAAATTGTGTAAAATGACACTTGCGTTTTATGAAATCTGAATACACATAGATAATTAGTGTTATCTCCGGTTATATTTAGTTGTTTCACATCATAATATTTAGTCACTGTGGGTACCATTATTAGGCACTTTAAGTATATGTGTTTATGGTACTGGATTTGTATTATTTCTGGATTCTATATTTGTACATTGCCCACTCAAAAAAATTTATTTGTAACCCCAAAATCAACACTGTGGCACTTTGATGGTCATTCATGGACATGCACAGAGAAGTGGAAACTTTACCACCTGAGGCTCCTGTTCCCAGCTGAGAACAAGCAAAGCAACACTCTGCCTTTTTGTTTTAGGTGTCATGCAGTATACAAGTCTCCTTTTCGTGGTCTATTTAGTGCGATGTTTTTACATTTTACACTTTTTGGAGGTGATTTCACTGTTTAAAATGGCCCCAGGCATGGTATTGGACTGCTGCATAGTGTTTCTATGTGCAAAAAGTTTGTGATGCGCCTTATGGGAAAAATATATGTGTTAGATAAACTTCATTCAGGTATGGGATATCGTATTGGCTATTTGTTCAATTTTAATGAATCAACATTGTATATTAAATAAGAAACACACATAAAACAGATTACATATTGATTGGTTGATGGAAAATGTTGTGCTCATAGGACCCTAACCTGTATTTCCCCTAAGAGCAATAATTTCATGTTTGCTAATTCAGTCCTTGTTCATGAAATCTTTATAGAACATAGCTACTGTGAATTATAAGAACTTACTACATAGTATGTAATTATATGTGTATACATATTGTCCTTGGCCTCATTTAGGAATTTAGGAGATAAATAAACCAAGACTTATCAAAATCGAGCAGTTTGCCAAGATCAGCTACTAAATAAATGATAGATGTGTACTCTGGCTATCAGATTCCAAAGTGCTTTACCTTTCTATTTATCATACCAGTGGCTTTTCTTTGTTTCTTTCATTAGCCACAGAGTTCTAATTATTACTGGGTGCCTCAATATATCGACGTATATGAGATTTTCCAGTTAAGTTCATGAATTTGCCCCCATGTGCTTGCTTTGGCAGCACTGTACAAACAACTCAGTAAGGTTTCATAACCTTAGTGTATGGAATAGCTGTGTTCATGTCAATGTGTGGCTGTGTCTTACTGAGTTGTGTTCATTGTTCTTGTGTGTTTTAGTGTTCCATCACCAGAATTTCCAAGCTTAAATTAGAGCAATGAACAAATATTC
Organism: Otolemur garnettii; assembly: GCF_000181295.1. NCBI lineage: Eukaryota > Metazoa > Chordata > Mammalia > Primates > Galagidae > Otolemur > Otolemur garnettii. Next base: position 1,097,350 of record NW_003852475.1, on the reverse strand, counting down.
ATAAATTTCTTGTTAAACTTGGCAAGAGTGGAAGTGAAATCAGGGAATGTTAGTCCAGGTTTATGGAGATAATGCCATGAAGAAAACAGCATTGTACAAATGGGTTAAAAGTTTTTCAGAGGGGAGAGAAAGCATTATTGATGAAGAGAGGTCAAGGCAGCTAGTAACAAGCAGAACTGATGAAAACATTGCAAAAATTCATTGAATTGTGTGTCAGTATCATCGGCTAACTGGGAGAAGCCTACCAGACCAAGTAAACATCTATAAAGAAATTTAAGGAAAATCCTAACTGAAAATCTTGTTCTGGCCAACAACTCATGGCTCTTACATCATAACAATGGACCAGTTTACGTTTGCAAAGTGTAAATGTAAGGGGATTTGCAGCCATTAAACAAATAACTATATTGGAACATTCTCCTTACTAACCTGATCTGGCCTCTAGTGACTTTTATTTACTTGAAGATAAAGGAAATACTGAAAGAAAAACGTTTTGATGACATTGAGGACTTTAAGGGTAATGTGATGACAGTTTTAGCCATTCTAGTAAAGGAGTCCCAAAACTGCTTTGAAGGGTAGACTAGCACTGGCATCCATACTCCAATGGGAGTACTTTGAAAGTGACCATGGTGATATTCAGCAATGAGATGTGTAACACTTTTACTAGGATGAGTTTGCAAACTTAATTGTTAGACCTTTGTATATATAACATACACATACATACATACAGAGTTTTGCCCTGCATAGAATGCTGTATGGGTTTGTAGTCTTAACAGCAATAGGCTATACAATATAGCATAGGTTAAAATAGGCTATACCCTCTAGGTTTGGATAAGTATACTCTATGCCAGGGGTCCTCAAACTTTTTAAACAGGGGACGAATTCACTGTCCTTCAGACCACTGGAGGGCCAGACTATGGCCCTGGGACAAGTTGGCTGCTAAGCAGGACAGGCAGCAGTGGCAAAAACACCCGGCGGGCCGAATAAATGTCCTAGGTGGGCTGCATGTGGCCCACGGGGCCATAGTTTGAGGATGCCTGCTCTTTGCTGCTCATAGGACAACAAAATAGCCAAAGGACACATAGAATATGAATGTAGATGTGTGTATAAAACACAGATGGAACACACTTAGTGAGATATGAAAAATCATAATTCACACAGACAAGTAAAATGAAAATGATAGTAGTTTTTAAAACATCTTACTGTATAATCTCAGTTTAACGTTTATTTATAATGATCCCAAATCATAACAGAGATATAGAAGGACCTCTTTGTTTCAAAACTTAGTTGATAGCAATCTCTGTAAACTTCATATTTCTTATCATGGAGTAAAAGTGTGACAAGCAGCCAAACCTTAACTAAACCAAGTATCAAAAATCAAAGCTATAAAGAAAATGCTACTATGACCTGGATTTGTTTCCTGGCCTGCAAATGGGCACCTTAAATTTGCTGGGCATTTATCTAAGCTGAACTCACACCTGCTATGGAAGTGAACATACCTGCATACTGCACATAGGTAGACATGCTGTGGCCTGATTTCATAAAGAACTACTACTGAGCAGGTGTGCTTTTATATATACAGAGATGATGGGAGAAATTATATTCTGCAGTCTGTATGAGGCAGATCAACATGGATCAGTTTACTGACTTTGTGGTTACCAGTGTTTTATGCACATGTAGACTTAACATATATATATATGTACATACATAAAAGACATTTAATAATTTATTTTTGGAAAAATAATTTAAAGTGAGTATTTTTGAAACCTTCAAAGCACCTTGGTGAACAGTTTGAAAACCCCATTTTTTTTCCTTCTTATGCTGTTCTTTTCTAAGTAGATTGTATGAGTGACTTGAGGCTAAGAATTAGATCTTCTGTGCTTTTGTATTTGCAAATTGATCTTAGCTTAGGACTAACTATAATGAAATTTCTCACCATTGATAATCCATTTTTAGCCCATATGGTTGACAGTCACCTATATTAAAGCAAAGTTTCCCCCGTGTTGCGTTTAGACTTAAAGGGATGGAATGATGTCACCTGGTTGTGCAGAACAAGAGTCTTGATAAATGTACAAAATGGATAGGATTTTCTTCATCTGATATTTTCTTGGTGTTTCTTTTTCCATGGAAAACAAAAATGAAGCATGAGGCCAAAAAGCTGTCAGAGACAAGGTTGAGTGAGGAGCTTCCAACAGGGAGGCAAGATAGAATACTGTTTAACGTGTGCTTCAGAGCTATGCTACAAGGCCTGAGGGGATTCAGAGGGGTCTATAAGAGCTGTCATCATTGACCTGGGAGAGCTAATTGGTTTTAGATTAGAATTCTGGAATCACTGTTATTTTCAGTATTTTGTGATACTTCATATTCCCTTAATTAAATGAGCACATGCCTAGTGGCTTTAATGATCCTATTTTGAGGACCTATGCCTTTTATAAATAAAAGTATCAAAATTATTATATTTTTCCTCAGTTTAAAGCACAACTGAATTCATTCCATTGTGCAGATAAAAGTGGATTAACCACTTGACTCCACCTATGTCTTTGCTGGTTTGGTCACGTCTCCAGCTGGACCAGAGACATCTGCATTCAAAGAAGGTGATCCAATGGCTTTGTCCTGCTAGGATTCAGTGAAAATACCTATTGGATTTACTAATATAAGCACCACTCAGAATTTGTTTAGCAAAATCTCTATCTCTACCTCAGAAGAATACACAAGTAGTTAGAGGCATCCAAGCATTTCAGCCTTACGCTCCTGTTTATTTTTCACTCGAGATTATACAAAACAGTAATTCTTTTTTCCTCCAGGGAAAACTGTCAGAAGAAGAGAGAAAACATAAGGAAGCTGTGGAAGATCTTCACATGGTGGTAGATGAGGATTCAAGAAGTGAAAGCAGCAGTGCAGATGAAGGCAAAGAAAAGACCAAATTGCTGTTAGAGAGACTCAAAGCCCTAGAGGTAAGAAACGCAATAAGAAGTATGTCGTTACAGAAAAATAAGTTATACTCCTTTTATTGGCCCTGCTTTTGAATGAGTATAAATATTCTTCCTTCTTTTCTCCCAGACTAATATGATCTAGTGTCATCTGCTGAGATCCATCTGTTGTGATGAGTAACCGGGTAAAATTTGTAGCACTGTGAGGGTCTTGACCTAGTGGCTATGATTATATTGCCTTAAGAAGAGTACATGGGACAATAATTGACTGCAAATTAAAAGTCAGCCCTCAAATTGGATCAGTTCCTAAAATGGCAGGTTCTTTGAAGGAAGGAGCTATGCGATATTTCACCTTGTTTTACTAATGCTAATAAAATGAATGAGTAAGCAAAATATGAATATTTAATAGAATATAAAGATGGTTGTGATATATACATACACACATATATATAAATATATATATAAATTTTAAGTGGTAGAATTATTTCTTTAAAAATAACCTTGTATAGGAGTTGAACATGTAAAGCATGTGAAAGTGGAGCTGAGACTACGCTAAGAGGTCCTTTAATGAGATTTTTAGAACACTACGGTCCTCCAAATCATAGTTTGAAAACCACTGGTCTGTTACTTAATGGTATTTGACATCATTTCAAGTGTCAGGAGCAGTCATCAAAGATCATGTCAGTTATTAGTGTTTTTTTAAATTAAATCATAGCTGTGCACATTAATGCAGTCATGGGGTACAATGTGGTGGTTTTATATACAATTTGAAATATTTTCATCAAACTGGTTAACATAGACTTCGTGGCATTTTCTTAGTTATTATGTTAAGACATTTATACTCTACACTTAGTAAATTTCACATGTACCCTTGTAAGATGCACCATAGGTGTGTTCCCACCGATTACCCTCCCTCCACTAGTTATTAGTTTTTAATTGAAGTTTCATGTGCTGAAAGACTCAGCAAAGAAGGGGTCACATACCATCTAAAAATGTAGTTCTGCCATAGAGTCTATAGCATCCTGGAAACGTTAATCGTGTGAGGAAGTGAGCCGTGGGAGTCCTCCCTCTGATCTGCCACCCTGTCTACAGTGAGCATGTCCTTTGTCTACAGTTTCCTTGGTGATAGTAAAACAAAATAATTACCGTTACAGACTTTGGAGCCACCTTTTCACAGTTGGGTTTGAATCCCTGTTCCACTGCTTTCTAGTTTCAGAATCTTCAAAGTTGCTTGTTTCCTCAGCTAAAAAAATTAGGGTAATAATAGTAGCTAACCTTATAGGAAAGAAATGAGGAATAAATAATTGTTTTTACAGTGGTACATCTTCTATCCATCTACATCAAAGCTTCTGCTTTTTCTTAAATCGTTTTTTCCTATTTATCTGGATATAATGATTGATTCAAGAACCATGAATGAAAACATTCAGCTACTCTACCTGAGTATGACTGGCAGTAAGAAGTAACCAAGTGACAGCAAACACAAGGCAAAAGGGGGATCAGCTAGCAGAACCCTCGAGGCAGCTCCGCTAGCCACAGGGCCAGGAGCCCCCCATCTCCCAAAGAGTTCTCATACTTTTGTATGCTCTTTAGAGCATGTATACAAGTAAGGTGACAGTATCCTTAAGTGACCTACTCTTATTAACTTAGTAATAATCACACCCCTCAGCACCATGACAGTTTACAAATACCATGGCAACCCCTGGAAATTGCCTTATAAGGGTAGAAAAGGGGAGGATCTGCCATTCCTAGGGCTTTTCAAAGAGGGTTTTCATGTCCTGTGCTTGACCTTTTAGTGTCAGAGGGCCAAAACCCTCCGATCCTCAGATCGTTGTAAGGGACATAAAATTCAGTTTTTCATGCGTGTGTTTCCCCTTTCATAAGTATTCATGACTTCTCCTATAGCTTGTTAAATGTATATATTCGGTCCCCCTGCTCAATGGAAATTCCTGTCTCCCCCCACCCCAGAAGTACATGTTCTGAGCTTCTGCTGGAGGCTGTGCTTGTAACCTGGCAGAATGGCTACCCTACAGGCTGCAGCCCTTCATGAGAAATAAAGCTCTCCTTTCCAGATGTGTGACCCTCACCATTCTGCAGTTCATGTGTCCCAGCATGTCACCCCCGCCCCCTATCTGAGGAAAGCTCAGTGCCCCCCCCCAGGATTATTCCTTTGTGGCTATTTCTGGGAATGAGTTCCTGCTCATATTCAACTTTGAATCCCTCTCAGCACCAACCTCCTCTGAAACAGAATCCCCCCCTTACTTGATTTTCTCAAAATCCAACTCTACGAATGGTATGACGAGGCCTGGAAGAATTCTGAAGGCTAAGGGCCTTCCACTTGGTCTTTTGATTGCTGTGTCCTCACTCATTTGGATGTAGGGCATTTCTTATAGCCTTTCTCCTTAATCCCCTGTCCCCTGCCATTGACCTCGGGCCAGCCCTTTCTATTTACTGCCCAGAGCACAGCCAAGTTCTGCCTTCATTTATTCTGCAGAGGTCTGTAGCTCTCTGTGTGGACACCACTTCATAGGCTCATTCCATACCACGCCCAAGCTCATCCAAGAAATCTGCTATAGGAGGCCTTTCTTTAGCAAAAACAATTCCAGGGCCAAGAGTGAAAACAATATTTACACACACACACACACACACACACACAATTTTCTTCTTCTCATGCCAGTTGTTTCTCTACTGGGTACCTTGGTTTCGGCCACTTGTCAGCTGTTCATGGAAAAGAGAAGGGTATTAACTCTCCCCACCCACCACTATACTTCATCCCTTGAGCCTAAATTCTAATTTGTGTTTGGGTTCTACTATCTGGTAGAGAAATCATTGGCGTATTTTAAGTTTGTGTCATAAAGCCCACTGGGCAATCTGGAAGCCACCAGCTTATTTTCTGTTACTTTTTCTTGCCTAGGTGTGGTATTTTTTATGTTTCTTTTAAGTTTGGGTTTTGAAGCCTGCTGTTTCAGAGACTGCTTACTTGGCTTAGAAAAAAATTGCCTATTCACAACAGCACTGCATGTCATAGGTCCCTTCTATAAAAGAATCACTCCTCTCTCCCAACCCATCCCTTGCCAGGGATTCCAGGACTCTTCCCAGACCTGTCCTGCAGGATCAGCTGCCTTATCTCCAGTCTTCCCTGTTCTCTACTCCTGGGCATTTGCCTCAGGCCCCAGGCTTTCCCCTGGCACATTCCTTGAAATACTTGTTCGTCTGTCTCCAGGCTCCCCTCCCTTTAGCAGCCCTTTCTCTCCACTCATGGACCAACTTCACATCTGACTAAAAATCAAGCCAGAAATCCCTTTGCTCATGCCCCGCTCCCCTGACATCCCTGATTCTCAGACTCCAGCTAGGAAAAAACAGGCCCAACCACCTTTGGAGTTCTGAAACTCCAAATAATCACTGCTGCCTCAGCTATACCCTCAAGGTCAGAAGAACTTGGCCCAATGTAGAAATGATTTATTTTATGCAAAAAAAAAATGGCAATTAAATGAGTTAAGGTGAATATCTGCTTTTTCTACTAAATTATACCTTTCCATGAAAGTGTGACAATTAAAGTGCTAAGCGTAAGCATTTTGCTAATCAGTAATTCTGTTTAAAATTAGGTAGTTTAAAATAGTCAAACCTGGCTGTGCATCACAATTATATGTAAAACTTGTAGTTACCAGGTAGATATTGAATACCTTCTATGGCCCAAAGACTGTTCTCTGCACAGGGATTAGATCACCTTTCAGTGACTCCCTATCCTAGTGGGCAGAGACAGGAAGCATATGCTTAAGTAAAATAATAAGTAAACAAATAAACAAATAGAAAAGAAATTCCTCTGAACAAGAAAAATTAGGTGATGTGGGAGTAGAGAGAATGTGAGCTGAGGATAGGAGAGATACTTACCTAAGAAGGCCTCTGGTAGCAGGCCATTTGGGTGTAGTGTAAATAATAAAAGGAGACAGCTACATGAAGACCTGGTGAAGAACATTCCAAGTAACTGAAAGTGTGAAAGCCTAGTTAGAGACAGTAGAAAGCTTGGCAAGTTAAAGGGACACAAGTAAGAACTGTGTCCTAGGACATAAATAGGAGATTAGTACAGAAAGTTAGATAGGGGCCAGACCCTGGAAAGCCTTACAGGCCACTGCTGACTAATGACGTTGAAAGTATAGTAGAACTTCCATAGTTGACCACTTCCCTATGTTTCCCTAATTTTCATAGATTGGACAAGCACCACCTGTACTTAATGGAAGTTCCTTATGTTGACCACCTCCACATGTTGAGCAGTTTGTTATAGTCCCTTGGGTGGTCAACTTATGGAGGTTCTACTATAATTATAAATTTAAAGGGAAACCATTAGTGGTTTTTAACCTGAAATGTAATGTGATATGACTTTTTAAAAGACAATTTCTTCTGCTTTGGGGGCTACTAGGATACAGCTGAGGAGACCAGGTAAGAGTTTGTTTTAGATTTCACATGAAACAAGAGCTGGATATCTTGTCCAAGGTCAGGTAGACAACAAATGAGAGAGTCAAAATTTGAGCCTCAATTGCATGGTTCTACTGTGCTTTACTGGTATAAAATGATCAAGTACGAATATGTTGTAGAAGCAAAACCAATCAGAATTACTGATAGATCAGATGTGGAACATAAGGGAAAGTGAGAAATCAAAGGTGACTTCTAGTTCTTTGACCTTAGCAACTGGGTATAAAGTTGTACCAAATTCCTGAAGGAGGCAAGTCTTGGGGGAGAGGTGACTTAGGGAAATTAATGTAATCATCAGTTTGTCTGTGTTAACTGGGGATGCTTATTAAACATTCAAGTGATGATGTTCAGTGGGCAGTTGGATATACAAGGTTCAGGTCAGGGAGAGAGAAATGGATTTGAAAGTCGTCAGCATATAGATGACACTCTACATAGTGGGACTAATTAAGGTCAGGTCAGAAGTGTAAATGCGGATCAGAAAGGGCAGAAGACAACTCTGAGCTCCCCCTCAGAGGTCTTGCAGAGGTAGAAGAGCCATTAAATGAGCCTGGCAAGGTAGTTGGTGAGGTAAGAGAAAAAGGGAAAATGAGGTGTCATGGAAGCCTAAAAAGAAAGAATTCCAAGGGCAGCCTAGTGAAATGTTGCTAAGCGAATAAGTACAATGAAGCAGGGAAGACATCACTAGCTCTGGCAAGGGATAGCTCAGCTATGATCTTGACGGCAACAGTTTCTGAGGGGAGTGTGCGAGGAGAAAAAGATGGGGGGACAACATGTATAGGTGGGTCTTTTAAGAAGTTTCCTCTGAAGTGGATCAGACATGCAGAGAGTCAAAACTGAAGAGAAACACAGTATAAGAGACATTTTTATTCCATGGTATACATATACCCCAGGTTACCAATCCATTCCTGGGTTGAAGGGCATTTAGGCTGTTTCCACGTTTTAGTGATTATAAATTGGGCTGCAATAAACAGCCTAGTACAAGTATCTTTATAGTAAAAGGTTTCTTTTCCTTCTGGGTAGATGCCCAGTAATGGGATTGAAGGATCAAATGGGAGGTCTAGGCTGAGTTCTTTGAGGTTTCTCCATACTTCCTTTCAAAAAGGTTGTATTAGTTTGCAGTCCCAACAGCAGTGTAAAAGTGTTTCCTTCTCTTCACATCTGCGCCAGCTTCTGCAGTTTGGAGATTTTGTGATATAGGCCATTCTTGCTGGAGTTAGATGATATCTCAGGGTGGTTTTAATTTGCATTTCTCTAATAATTAGAGATGATGAGCATTTTTTCATGTGTTTACTAGCCATTTGTCTGTCTTCTTTAGAGAAGGTTCTGTTCATCACTCTTCCCCATTGATGTATGGGATTGTTGGTTTTTATCTTGTGGATTAATTTAAGTTCTGTATAGATCCTAGTTATTAAGCTTTTGTCTGATTCAAAATATGCAAATATCCTTTCCCATTGGGTAGGTTGTCTATTTGCTTTGGCTGTTGTCTCCTTGGCTGTACAGAAGCTTTTCAATTTAATTAAATCCCATTTGTTTATTGTTGCTGTTGTTGCTATTGCCATGGCAGTCTTCCTCATAAAGTCTTTCCCCAGGCCGATATCTTCCAGCATTTTTCCTATTCTTTCTTTAAGGATTTTTATCGTTTCATGCCTTAAAGTTAAGTCTTTTACCCATCCTATCTTGAATCAATTTTTGTGAGTGGAGAAAGGTGTGGGTCCAGTTTCAGTCTTTGACATGTGGATATCCAATTCTCCCAGTACCATTTGTTGAATAGGGGGTCTTTCCCCCAGTGGACATTCTTGTTAGGTTTATTGAAGATTAGGTGGCTGTAAGTTGCTGGTTTTATTTCCTGGTTTTCTGTTCAATTCTAAATGTCTATGTCTCTATTTTTGTGCTAGTACCATGCTGTCTTGACCACTATGGCCTTGTAGTACAGCCTAAAATCTGGTATGGTGATACCCTCGGCTTTTTTTTTTCCAGTTTTCGGGTGGGGCTGGGTTTGAACCCACCACCTCCGGCATATGGAGCCAGTGCCCTACTCCTTTGAGCCATAGACGCTGCCCGCCCCCCCCCCCACTTTGTTTTTATTACTAAGAACTGCCTTAGCTATATGGGTTTTTTTTCTGGTTCCATACAAAATGCAGTCTCTCCTCTCCCAGAAGTTTTTTTATTTTTTTTTGTCTGGGGCTGGGTTTGAACCCACCACCTCCGGCATATGGAGCCAGTGCCCTACTCCTTTGAGCCATAGATGCTGCCCGCCCCCACCCCCACTTTGTTTTTATTACTAAGAACTGCCTTAGCTATATGGGTTTTTTTTCTGGTTCCATACAAAATGCAGAATCATTTTTTCCAAAAGTCTTGGAAATAGGAGGTTGGTATTTTAATAGATATGGCGTTGAATCAGTAAATTGCTCTGGGAAGTATAGACATTTTAACAATCTTGATTATTCCCAGCCGTGAGCATGTTATGTTCTTCCATTTGTTAAAGTCCTCTGATATTTCTTTTCTTAAGATTTCATAACTTTCTTTCTTTTTTTTTTTTTTAAAGATAAAGTCAACAAGTTTATTTATTTTATTTTATTTATTTATTTTTCAGTTTTTGGCCAGGGCTGGGTTTGAACCCGCCACCTCTGGTATATGGGGCTGGCGCTCTACTCACTGAGCCACAGGCACCGCCCCAAGATTTCATAACTTTCTTTATAGAGGTCCTTCACCTCTTTTGTAAGGTGTATTCCAGGCCTACCATGGAATATTATTCAGCCATTAAAAAAAATGGAGACTTTGCAGCATTTGTACTAACCTGGATGGAGGTGGAACACAATATCCTTAGTGAAGCATCACAGGAATGGGGAAGTATGAATCCTATGTATTCAACTTTGATATGAGAACAATTAATGACAATTAATGGCATGGTGCGGCATGGGGAAAAAGGAGAGCAAACAGAAGCAGGGAGGGGGTGAGGGTAAGGAAAAGGAACAAAAAAAAAAAAAGAAAATAGTGACTAATTCTCACATGAATTGGATTTGATTTTGATTAAAGCACATTACTTAAACATTAATTTTTACTTTAGCTTGTTAATACGTTGTTTAGGATATAGGACACTGCATCCTCATTTAAAAGTGAATTATGTTTGTAATTTCCCTTTTATAATAATATATTTTTTCTAATTTTAATATCAGGTATATCTAGATTAAGCAGAATGATTTTGAAGTAGTTTTTCTTTTCCTGTTGTCTATAAGATTTGGCATTATCTGTTTTTCGAAATTATCTTTTATTTTTATTTATAAATATTAGTTGTCTTTTTTTTTGAGACTTGGGAAAAAAATAAGAAGAAGTTAATTGATGACTCCATACTGAACCTCTGAGTCAAAGCATTCTATAATAGACATAGTCTTATTTGACAATATGAATATTACTTTCTTTGCATTACTATTATTATTATTGCTTAATACTTCATTGCAGCAATCGTCTGATTTCTTTTCTGAATGTATTTATCTTTGTCATTCTCTACGAGGTTTTTGTTCTTTATCTTAAACGTTGTTATCGTTGTTAAATGTGAAGCCTTTTTAATTTTGTGAAGGCAAAAAGTGGAAACCTAATAAATACATATATATGTAAAAATAAAAAATTAAAATTAAAAAAGAGACATTTTTAAAAAGACCATTGATGTTAAAGTATGTTAGTGTGCTGACTGGCATGATACAGTGGAAAGGGTACAATCAGAGACAGAGGACAGTGAAATGTCAATGTAGGGATGAGATCTGCAAACAGGCAAGAACCAGAGCAGAACTAGAGCTTTAAAAAATTCAGATATGTAGAAGACAACCTGGGAAATCTTAGGTTTTTAAATCTACAATGAAAACTACACATCTGTATTGTTCTAAAACTCAGATGCACCACCAGGATGGAGAACCACAGGAACAGCTTTTAGAGCAGTATGTAAAGATTGATACAACTTAGGTCCAGTTCAGTACCAAACCCAAAAAGCTTCCAGTGGCCTTTCTTTTTCACCTTATAAATGATACTTTATGATTGTATACATTTGTGGAGTACAAAGTGATATACAGTATAGAATAATTAAATCAAGCTAGTTGACATACTTAATAATTTTGTGGTGAAAACATTTGAAGTTTCCTCTTACCAACTTTGACATAGACAATAATACTGTACTATGAACTGTATTCACTGTGCTGTACAAAAGAACCCTACAGAACAACATTTTTTCTTGTCTTAGATTTTGTAACACTGACCATCATCACCCCTGTGTAACCTCTAGCCTGTGTAATCACCATCCTACTTTCTGCTTTCATTAGTCGTATCCTATTTTAGTAATTTTTTGGCCCTCTCCCTCACATGAGAAAAACTTTCCTTGAGACTTCAAACCTAGATTTAGAAGCCCAGCCCATTTTCCCAAATGTGCCAATGGCAGGAGCTATTGAGCCCGAGAAAAGTGTGTAATCAAAAGTACTCTCAAGTGGTTTCTCATCTGCCTCTGCTTGCCCCCTT
>NW_003852475.1:1076701-1085061 GCF_000181295.1 Otolemur garnettii | reverse complement strand
GCCTCCCAAGTAGCTGGGACCACAGGCGACCGCCACAACGCCCGGCTATTTTTTGGTTGCAGCCATCATTGTTGTTTGGCGGGTCTGGGCTGGGGATTGGAACCCGCCACCTTAGGTGTACGTGGCTGGCGCCTTAGCCAGTTGAGCTATAGGTGCCAAGCCTACATCCCTATCTTAAAGTATCTTCCATATATCTTTTTCTTATTTAATTTACATCCACCTGTGTGTCACCTAGCAACATCTGTAAGATCAGGTTAGAGACAAAAACTACTCATTGGTAAAAGGATTTGAAGCTTTTTAAAAAAATTACAATTCTATGTCATTATCTAATTTTGTACTAGGAATGTTCTAATTATAGTCACATTATAAAAAATTGGAAAAATAATAAAGAAATAAATTATAATTTTTTAAATCAGAAAGAGCTGCTATTGACATTTTGACATGTATATTTCCATTTTTCTTGTTTTACTGAATCAAAATTAGGAAATCTTGAAATATAATTGTATATAATTTAGTAGCCTATTCTTTTGCATATGAGAATTACTTCCCCGTGTTATTCAGTATTCCTCAAGAACATGATGTAATGGCTGTGTAGAAATTGATCAGGTGGATGCTAAGAACCATTTATTTAATCTCACTTTGTTGACCGTTAAGCTTCTTGATATTTTTTCAGTATCATAATGTTGTTATGAGCATCCTGGTGTATAGGTCTTTATAAACTTATATTCTAGTAAAATATTTAAAATGTACCATTCTTTAAAATAGTCTTACAATTAGGCAACTAGATTTCTTATTTGTTTAAGAATCAGTGGCCCTCCAACATTAAAGATCTCAGAAATAAGGGGCCAGCATAGTTAGGGAGAAGGGTACCCAACTTACACTCTCTGAGAAGCCACCACTGTTGCCCAATATTGAATAAAATACACATCAGTGAATATAGTTATATATCAGTTTTTAAATGGCTGCCTAGGACTCTATTTTATGGTCTGTACCCCATATAATGACCCCTTCTTGTTGAAAGTTTAGTTTTTCCCAAATGCTTTGCCATTAGTAACAATGATTCAGTGAATGTTCTGATACATACATCTTTAGGCACTCTTCACGTTAGTTCCTGTGCATAAATTCTTAAATATGGATGAAAAGCAGGAAGATCTTTAAGGTTTTTGTTAGATTTTCACAAAGTTTTTCCATGGGTGACTTCATCAGCTTATGATCCTACCACCAGTGCAGTAGGATGCCCATTTTACCATTCTCGCTGGGGTTGATCACAAAACTGGCCACCGTTTTTTATATTTCTTCCTATGAGAGATCTTTGGTTTCATGCCTTGAATTGAGGCTGGCCGTATTGCTTGGCTTGGTTAATTGGAATGTGGCACAAGTGATGTTGTGTAAATCGAACCTAGGCTTTAAGAAATGCTGCAGCTTCTACTCCTCATTTTTGAGATCCCAGCCATGACTGCCATGTGAATCGGCCAGGCTCTAGGTGAAAGACTACACGGAGCAGAGCAGAGCCTCTCAGCTGAGCCTGTCTCAGAGCAGCTAGTCTCAAAGTAGCTGTGAACCAATGCACGAGCAAGTCCAACCAAGATCTGAGGTCAGCTGTGCATGGCTCAGATGAGAAGGTCCAGCTCACCTAACACACGTGTGAGTTTATAAGTGCTTATTATTTATAGCCACTGAGTTCTGTGATGGTTTGCAATGCAAAAATAAATCACTGGTGTACTCACTGAGGCTTCATTTTATCATCTTACATTTTAATCAATGAAAAATGATGAAAAATTAATAGAAGGAGGGTCCATGGACTACTGAAACAATTTAAAAGATCTGAAATTTGGGGAAAACATTATAATGCAGGCCATTGTGACCACTTGTTTTTTTTTTTTTTTTTTGTTCGTTTGTTTGTTTTTAATTCAGGGAACTTTATTGATGTTACATGACAAGGTGGGGCTCCCAGGCCCCTCCCATTCTTTAGGGGGTCTGGTGTGGAAACTGTGTCAAGGGGAGAGTCACAGTGAGGTAGGGGACTGAGTAGGCAGGGGCACCCCAGCAGCTAAGGGCCTTTCTCTTTCTCTCATGCTCTGCCTGGGGCTGATGTTCTAGGGATTCTTACTCCTTGAAGGCTATGTGGGCCATAAGATCCATGACCCTGTTGCTGTACCAAATTCATTACTACATACCAGGCAATGAATTTGACAAAGTGGTCATTGAGGGCAGTGCCAACCCAGCACCAAAGGTGGAAGAATGGGTGTCACAGTTGAAGTCAGAGGAGACGACCTAGTGCTTGGTGTAGCCCAGGATGCCCTTGAGGGGTCCCTCTGATGCCTGCTTCACCACCTTCTTGATATCATCGTATTTGACTGCCTTTTCCAGATGGCAGGTGAGATCCATCTGGATCTGACTGACACATTGGCAGTGGGGATATGGAAAGTCATGCCAGTAAGCTTCCCATTCAGCTCAAGGTTGACCTTGCCCACAGCCGTGGCTATACTGGTTGAGGCAGGGATGATGTTCTAGAGAGCCCCATGACCATCACGCCACAACTTCACAGAGGGGCCATCCACAGTCTTCTGGGTGGCAGTGATGGCATGGACTGTGGTCATGAGTCCCTCCACAATGCCGAAGTTGTCATGGATGACCTTAGCCAAGGGGGCTAAGCAGTTGGTGGTGCAGGAGGCATTGCTGACAATGCTGAGGCTGTTTTTGTACTTCTCGTGGTTCACACCCATCACAAACATGGGGGCATCAGCAGAAGGGGCAGAGATGGTGGCCCTTTTGGCACCCCCATGTAGGTGAGCCCCAGCCTTCTCTATGGTGGTGAAGACACCAGTGGACTCCACAACATACTCAGTGCCTGCCTCACTCCATTTGATTTTGGTGGGATCTCCCTCCTGGAAGATGGTTATGGGATTTCCATTGATGACAAGCTTCCTGTTCTCAGCCTTGACTATGCCCTGGAATTTGCCTTGGGTGGAATCATACTAGACCATGTAGTTGAGGTCAATGAAGGGGTCATTGATAGCAACAATATCCACTTTGCCAGAGTTAAAAGCAGCCCTGGTGACCAGGCACCCAATATGACCAAAGCCATTTATTCCAACCTTCATTTTCACCATGGTGCCTTGGGGATGTGACTGGTGCTGCACTAGAAGAAGTGGCTGTCTGATAAATGGGAGGACCAGAGAGTGATCACTTTTTCACTTGCAAGTTGTAGAGACAATACTCTTTCTTTTGACTTAAGCAAAGGAAAGACTGGATATAAAACTGGAAAGGTGGGTATAACAATGCATGAAGATATGGATTAATGTAAGGATTCAGACAATGTCAGGAAGCTTTCACCATCTCTCAGGTCTAGTTTCCTTTGAGCTAGTTTCATTCTCAGGCAATCTTTCTCTATGGGATGGCTAAGATGGCATTGAATCAGCAGCACCAGTACAAAGGTTGTTTCTCTTTCCTAGCTGTTCTGTCTAAGCTCTTAGACCCCAGGGAGAGGGAGCTCAGTGGCTTGGGCTTTAGTTATACACCTACCTCTGAGCCACTGGCAGATGGACCATTTCAGCTGACAGTTCCGTAGATTCCATAATTTGATATAATTTTGTGTTTTGGTTATTTAAATGTCAGAATTACTTTAATGCCACCAGAAAGGTATGTTGCTGCTCAGATGTCGTTTTTATCTTTCCTTCTGTTACATGTCACCTTTCTTTTTCTCCACTCTGTCTGTCTGTCTCTCTCTCTCCCTCATCCCCAACCCTCCACTTCTCCCTTCTTTGGCATTTATAGGTCTGGGCTCCTACAGATTGCTGGGATTAGAGTGATCCATAGGAGGAGTGTTTTCTTTGCCCCGTGAGACACTCACATTGTTGGAAAGAAGATAAAAATATAGTAATTAAAGTAATAATAATAATGCACATTAAAATTAAAAGAATTTTAAGGGGTCCTTCCAAACCCCTGTATACCTGGATCTCTGCCCTACCCCCAGCAAGTCAATCGCTGCTGCCCCCAGCCCTCCTCTCCATCCCAACCGCAGACCTGACCTGCTCAGAACCTCCAGGCTATTTCTAAACCCATGCCCTTCCTTTCCTCTTGCTCTCCAATCTTCGAAGATGTGCCATCCAGTCCTGGCCAGGGACTATGATGACTGCTCCTCCTCCTCCTCTTTCCCCGCCATGACTCTGAAGCCTGGCTGTCTTAGTGTCTGTCCAGTCACTAGCTGATGCTAAATCTAAATAAACCTCTTTTCATATTGGGAACAAAAACAAAAACAAACAAAAAAATTATTTTAAGGTATATATACAAGGATCAATGGAGCACCAAGACAGAACCATCTAACTGAATTCTTTTTAGAGAAGGCAAAGACATGTCTTGCTAGAAGTAGGAAATTAATTTTAAGAAACTAATAAAAGAAAGTGGCATTTGAACCATGAACTGAGTTTTCCAGGCTTTGTGCCAGTTCTCTAGGTAAAAACGGCAGCAAAGGCTGAAGCAGTTTCAGGGAGCCATTAGTATATAGACCTACCTGAGTTCTGGGGTCCCTATTGCCAGAGATAAAACCAAAGTCTTGGTTTGCATGTATGTACAAGTACATGGAGCAGTCATTTGTCCAACTCATTTAAAGAGAATAGTGTTTATTATTAAAACTCATGCAGTTATCTCATCAACACTCTAATCTGTTTAGAGGTGTTTTTAACTAACAGACCCTAGAATTTCCACAGTTCCTTTTGGCACTTCAGTCCATCTTTATAGCATAAAATAACATGTCCAAACACACACACCAAGTGGCAGTACAAACAGTCCTGAGCTGCAGAGAGAATATTTACAACTTTAAAGCTCATGCCCCACCGACTTCAGAAGAAACTTCTTTGGAGTGTAGAAAAATACGTGCATTCCATAAATTGAAGTTGTACCATCTCCAAAAGCCTTTGATCAGTGCTCGTTTTCTTTTCACGTGTTCCTCACTATTGATGTGAGGGAGCTGAACTTGTCTGCAATTTAGGTTTCTCAGTAATAGGCAGCTGAAGATTCCTCTTACCTTGGGTTTTGTTAGAATCTACATTGCTGTTTTACAGCAGCCTTGTTGGCCTTGCAACTCCTGGAAGCTTGTTCAATCAAGACATAACCTTTATTAGTTATGACCAACCACTGAGGGAACAAAAGAAAATCCTCAGTGTGAGGCAGGCCAAGGTGTTAGGGGGTCTGTGACTGCATCGGATTGCTGGGTGTAGGTGAAAGGAGCTTATTAGAAATACCTCAGAGGATAGAAAAAGCCAATATGTCAAGAATTAATCTGCATAAATATGTTGCTTTCCCTGGCTCAGATTTGTGGGGGAGCTTGCAAGAAAACAGCAGATCTTAGAGAAGGCCAGTGTCTGAAAACTAATCTCCATGAATATTCTAAGAGCTATCAAAGAAGAAAAATGAACCATAGGGCCAACATTAATTGTACCCAGAGATAATTAGAACAAAATGTTGTTAATTGTGTGTTGGTTTAATGTTATGTAGCCATGGCCTTGTTTTTCTCATGGAGAGTATAAATTTTGATGTCAGAAACTGAAAGCTGGCTGGCCTGATTAATCAAAGGGGCTCCATTTGCTTAGTTACAGCCAATTAAGTGTTTTGATCCTTACTCTACATAAAGAATGACTAAGCCTAGTATATCATGAGTATAATTGGAAAACAAAACCTCAAATCTTGGTTTGTATCTTATAGTAGGTTTTGGAGTTGTCCTAGTTGTGCTTCTGAGTAACTAACTTACTGAAGTGTCATGAATAAAAATTGCACAAGCTGTGTTTCAAAAATCAGTATGATTGATGAGCAGTCCCAGTAACAGAACCACAGCATTCTATTCACTCTAATAATTTGCCAAGAGAAAATGTTGCATAGCCTTGGGGGACAAACAGTGGCTCCAGAATAGAGTCCAGAAAAATGGTCTGGTTCATACGTATGTATTTCCTTGACATGCTAAGTCAGTATCAAGGTCACCCAAAACTATGAAATGCTGTAGGAGATCCACTTAGTCTGATTTCTGATAGCAACCTTTTGAAGGTGGTCTCACTCATGAGCATTCAAGATATCTCCAACCCAAAGCCCTCACTATTCAGGGAGTGGGAAATATACGGTTTTATATTATAACCAAAGCCGTGTGACCAAACTACTATAATGGGGCAGGGATTTTAAGATTTGGACAGGAGAGAAGATACGATAAACACAAGCTGTCAAGTATAAGAATTGCTACAGTATTAGTTTTAGTAATTATTACTATTTCAGAACTATCTAAAATAATATTTTTGTTTTTATTTGTGAATTTAACTTTCTAAATGCAGATGTCCTTGGCATGCTCACTAGAATTCTTGCTTTTCTAAGTGGAACCCATTAGTACAATAGAAATGGGATAGTCTCGGCCTCTCTTTCAGCTGGTACAGTAGATGGGGACTCTTCTAGAAATCAGGTTCTGTTGTGCTTCTAGAAGGCAAACTGAAGGAGATTCGTCTTGTAATATGTGCCGATTGTTTGTTTTGATAGGACAGCATCTCAACCCAGCAGACTAAAGAAGAAATACTTTAAGAATAGAACAAGGAACACAAGCAGTGTGGAAATCTTGGATCATTTTTCTGAAAGCAGAGTCTTTTCCTTTACCTTCATTTCATTTGTAGTCCTTTCCAGAGGACCTTTCTTATAAACACAAAAAACACCTTTTCCTGTGACATCTTTCTTTTGGCTTTTCGTGCCCAGAGCCAAGGTCAAATTGGTTTTGGTAATCTTATAAAATATTAAAATTATCACAAATTCACATAGGGGACTGCTTGCTATATAGTATAGTAACTTGGGGGAAGTAACTCTGTATGTAATTCCAGTTTAAAATGAGAAGCAAGTACAGGCAAACCCCATATAATGCACAAGTGTTTCTAAGTCCACATGATAAAATGGGTTCCTTAGAAATCAACATAACCAAATATCTCCCAGCCGTCTAGTTTTATATAAGGAAGACAAATAAGAAAACACATAGTCCTACCCCCACCCCACCTAAAACAATGTCTCAGTATTTCCTGAGGTGGACATAAATTCTTGGGTGCCGACCCCATTTATGGCCTTGCCTTGTCCTCAGCATCTGAAAACTGTTCCCAAGGGCCTGATTGCAAAGCATAAGAGCTTCATGGATCATATACACCATTCTCGATATCATGTAATTATTATAATAGATTTAATAAGCATATATTGGATATAATCATGATATTATAACAACTATATAGTATCAAAACCTCTTGATGCTAGCCAGATGTAAATTTGGTAAATTCACTGGAAGTATATTTTTGGATAAAAACATAGGAAGGCATTTACCTGATAATCTTGTGTAGATCTTAAACTAGTTTGGCTCACAATTCCAAAAAAGAGGAATTTTTCAAAAGTATTTTTTGGTAGGGTGCAACCAAGGAGTGCATGTGTGGTGGTTAGATTAAAAGTTTTGTTTGATTAAAACATTGACTTCCGAATCTCATCTTACCTTAAAAGATAAATATAGACTCAGGGTGAAGGAATGGTCATCTATATTCCAGGCAAATGGAAAGCAGAAAAAAGCAGGTGTTGCAATTTTATTCACAGATATAATAGGCTTTAAACTAACAAAAGTAAGCAAGGATAAGGATGGTCACTTTATATTTCTTAAGGCTAATACTCAATGTGATGGTTTTCAATTATCAATATTTATGCACCCAACCAGAATGTACCTCAATTTATAAGAGATACTCTAATAGGCATAAGCAATCTGATTTCTCTCAGCTCCATCATAGTCAGAGATGTTAATACTCCTCTGGCAGTGTTGGATAGATCCTCCAATAGGAAGCTTAGCAAACAAATTTTAAATTTAAACTTAACCATTCATTCAGCATTTGGATTTAACAGACATCTACAGAACATTTCATCCTAACAAAGTTGAACACATATTTTTCTCATCAGCTCATGGAACATACTACAAAATCGACCACATTTTAGGTCACAAGTCTAACCTCAGCACATTTAAAAGAATAAAAATTATTCTGTGCATCTCCTTGGACCATCATGGAATAAAAGTTGAACTCAGTAACAACATGAACCTGCAGATTCATACAAAACATGGAAGCTAAATGGGTCAGAGACAAGATCAAGAAGGAAATTACTAAATTTTTGAAACAAAACAATAATGAAAACACGAGTTACCAGAACCTCTGGGATACCACAAAGGCAGTACTAAGAGGGAAATTTATAGCACTGCAAGCCTTCCTCAAGAGAATGGAAAGAGAGGAAGTTAACAACTTAATGGGACATCTCAAGCAACTGGAAAAGGAAGAACATCCCAATCCCAAATCCAGCAGAAGAAAAGAAATAACCAA
>NW_003852475.1:1074911-1076288 GCF_000181295.1 Otolemur garnettii | reverse complement strand
AAAAGAAAATTATAGACCAATATCACTAATGAATATTGATGTGAAAATATTCAACAAGATCCTAACAAACAGAATCCAGCAACATATCAAACAAATTATACACCACGACCAAGTAGGTTTTATCCCAGGATCTCAAGGTTGGTTCAACATATGTAAATCTATAATTGTAATTCATCACATAAACAAATTAAAAAACAAAGACCATATGATTCAATAATGCAGAACAAGCTTTTGATAATATCCAGCATCCGTTCATGATCAGAACACTTAAGAAAATTGGTATAGAAGGGACATTTCTTAAATTAATAGAGGCCATCTACAGCAAACCCAAAAGCCAATATCATATTGAATGGAGCTAAATTGAAATCATTTCCACTCAGATCAGGAATGAGGGAAGGTTGCTCATTGTTTCCATTGCTCTTTAACATTGTAATGGAAGTTTTAGCCATTGCAATCAGGGAAGAAAAAGCGATTAAGGGTATCCACGTAGGATCAGAAGAGATCAAGCTTTCACTCTTCGCAGATGATAAGATTGTATACCTGTAAAACACCAGGGATTCTACAACAAAACTCTTAGAAGTGATCAAGGAATATAGCAGCATCTCAGGTTACAAAATCAACACTCATAAGTCAGTAGCCTTTATATATACCAATAACAGTCAAGCTGAAAAAATAGTCAAGAACTCTATTCCATTCACAGTAGTGCCAAAGAAGATGAAATATTTGGGAATTTACCTAACAAAGGACGTGGAAGAGCTCTATAAAGAGAACTATGAAACTCTAAGAAAAGAAATAGCTGAAAATTTTAACAAATGGAAAAACATACCATGCTCATGGCGAGGAAGAATTAACATTGTTGAAATGTCCATACTACCCAAAGCAATATAAAATTTTAATGCAATCGCTATCAAAGTTCCATTGTCATACATCAAAGATATCGAAAAAATAATATTTCATTTTATATGGAATCAGAAAAAGCCTTGAATAGCCAAGACATTACTCAGAAATAAAAACAAAGCAGGAGGAATCACGCTACCAGACCTCAAACTATACTATAAATTGATAGTGATCAAAACAGCATGGTACTGGCACAAAAACAGAGAAGTAGATGTATGGAACAGATTAGAGAACCAAGAGATGAACCCAACTACTTACCATTATATGATCTTTGACAAGCCAATGAAAAACATCAAGTGGGGAAAAGATTCCCTATTTAATAAATGATGCTGGTGAACTGGCTGACGACCTGCAGAAGACTGAAACTGGATCCACACCTTTCACCACTAATTAAGATAGACTCTCACTGGATTAAAAATTTAAACTTAAGACATGAAACTATAAAATTACTAGAAGAAAGTATAGGGAAAACACTTGAAA
>NW_003852475.1:1036326-1074091 GCF_000181295.1 Otolemur garnettii | reverse complement strand
CAAGAATGGAAGAAAAAGTATCCAGTGTACTCAGCCCTACTATGAAACTAACTTAGAGCTTTCATAGGAAAGCTATAACCCAATTATAGCCCAAGAATATGGGGAAAGGGGAGAGGAAGGGGACAGGAGGGGGTAGGATGGGTGGAGGGAGGGTGATTGGTGGGATCATGCCTATGGTTCATCTTATAAGGGTACATGTGAATCTAAGTGTAGAATATAAATGTCTTAACACAATAACTAAGAAAATGACATGAAGGCTGTGTTAACCAGTTTGATATAAATATTTCAAATTGTATATAAAAACAACACTCTGTACTCCATGACTGTATTAATGTACACAGCTATGATTTAATTTAAAAAAATGAAACAAGAAAAAAAAACATTGACTTCTTTATTGCATATAACCATGTTATAAAGATGAAATATTCAAACAAGTAGCTGAAAATGGACATTCATTTAGAGTCACACAGATGGTCTAGGAATCATGTTTTAAAATTCAAGTTTTACTTTATTTGGCTATGGCAAGGCCAATAGCTGAGGTGATGACTGCCACTGAAAAGACAGGAGTTAATACTTATGCCATGAGTAAGGCTGAACTCAACTGCCAAGTAAAGCTCAGGGTCTGTCCGAGGAAGAAGGGGAAAAGCTGGGGGACCCTTTCCTGTGCTTCCCATGGAAAGGACCAACAGGGGAGGCAGGGTGAACTTCCAGCAGGCCCTGGGCATCGGAAGTATCCGCCGGTTGTCTGGTATCTGGCTTAGGTGACTGGGGTAGATGGATACTGGCCTCTAGTATGAGAGCCTCACAGAGAGGAATGGGCCCTGGATTGGTGGGCTTGCAATTCCCTAGGAATTGGCTAACCCTGAAAGGGATGCCCCTCCAGAGTCAGCAAGGTCCCAGATGTCAAAGCATCAGATTACAAAAAATAAAAGACATGGTTAATACAGACTGTGAGCCCTACACGACAGTTGTTTTTAGATCTGGAATGTTTTCTTCTTCACTGACCCTCATGTTTCACGTGCTCACTGGTTTCTTTGCTTCCTCTCATCACTAGGGGTCAACGTGGGGAGGTGTCTTCCCCTTCTTCCTCACAGTGTTTTTTTTTTTTTTCTGATTTCTCTGGATCCATTGCTTCGGAGTTGGGACACCAAACATTCAGTGTGTCATAAGCCTTTCAATCCATTGGAATTTCCTTTCCTTGCACATAATGAATTGGTACTGTTGAATCAGCTGTCACTTAATCTTTTGGTGTTTTAGGCCCTAGGCTTCATCTGCTTGTGTCCAGGGGCTGCTACCCACCTGCCTCAGTGGAAGTTCAGGAGAAGGGACAGAGTGGGCCAGCCAGGTCTCAGGGACAGAGTGGGCTAGCCAGGTCTCTAGTCATTTCAGAAGCCAGGGCTTCCAGGAGGCCTCGCTCCAGATGGCCAACATTTCCCTCCTGTGCTGCTTCATTTCTCCTTTGATGCTACATCAAGGGGTGTTAAGGAGCTTTGAGGGAGATTCTGTTCCTTTCACCTCAGCCTCTTCTTTGAGCCTCTCCAAAGAACTTGTTACCATTTGCCAGTTCACCTCCTAGGCTCATATTTGGTCCCCAAACCTTTGCTCTGAATGTCCCATGTATGCTTTTTCTAACTGCTTGTCAGGCTGTCAGCTGCTGCTGTTTCTCCGCCTCCCTGCCAATGCCCCTTTACTCGCTGGAGGCTGTGCTTCAGGGAGTCCTTAAAGCAATTCTTCTGCACTCTCAGCAGGCAACAGTCCCTTTTAACTTCTCTCTGCAGCTATTTGGGTACCTGCTGCCAGCTGCTCTCTGCACATAACCAGCTGAGATGAATCATGTCACAATGAGCTGCAAACCTACATAATGGCCAGACTTGTCCCCCAAATCAGCCATTCATAAAGGGTCCCTCTTTTCTCTTGAAGCCCTACTTGCACCACTGTGTCAGGAGGCATGTGGAGAAAGGGTGCATAGGTAGAAACTAGGAAATGAAAAGGGATCTGTTTGGTGGCATAAAAATAACTGTCATTGCAGTCTACCATTGTCTATGTCTGCCTGGAGAAAGTGTTTCAGTTTCCCTTCCTGCCCTGGATTCCTTTGGCCATTCATTCCTGAGGCACCTGTAAGGATGCCAGGGCACTGGTTCAGAGAAAGACTTCCAAAGCCTTCATACATCTCCCATCAGGGTGATTTAAATTTGTATATCTCAGCACTGGTGCTAATCTCATAGCAGAAAGTACGTATTAATCCTTTCTGAAGAAATAAGAAGCAATTTTCATAAGACTGCATGAGTAACCTGGAGCAAATGACAACTGAAAGTGTCAAGGGGACACTCTATAGTAAAATACCTAAAATGGAATCTTGGGAATTCCACATTTCCTATATCTGGGAATTAAGTTCCAAAAGAAAACAGATGTCCTCTCTATAGAATGTGGGCTTCAGGAGGGCAAGTGCAGAGAGCTACAATTTCACCTTGAATTCCTATTGGACAGAGCTCCCTGGGTTGAATTACAGCATTTGTTTAAATTTCCCAGGCAGTAGATTCCTCATATGAATACAAAGGTTTAAAAGAAGTAGAGGGGCCCTACTGAAGTGATGATAAGCCACGATAATAGTTATAGAGCTAATCTATTTTCCATTCTTCAGCTGCAGGGAATTGTGCTCTATCTGCTGAGGGAATCATTTTATTTTAAAATTACACTGTATTATTAATACTGATAAACCAAAAATGACAAAACCCAGGATAGACTCACTTATTTTGCATTATTGCTAGTTTTCATTTACTCTCAGTACATAAATTAGCATATCTTATTTTTTAAATCAGCGTTGCTGTGCAATGCCATTTAATGACTTTTAAGCAGAGTTAACTAATCTACAGGATGTCATCTTAATTTTTTTTAGTACCCAAAATAAGAACTTTTTAGAAAATTCCAATACTAACAACCTGAAAGTTTATAATTCTTGTAGTTCTCCTATTTGATTTACAACTCAAAGCATATTTAATTTCCTCTAAGGATTGCCCACCCTTATTTGAATTCACATAAGCATATGACAAATAAGAAACCATTTAAGCCAACTCTGATCCTCTGGATAGAAGAAACGTGTTCCCATGAGACTGAATTTTTTATTGTATGCCTAGAAAACACCATTTAATTTACCTCATCCATTTTGATCAAATGTTGTATAACCCTCACTTTTCAAAAATAAATCCTATAATAATTTGCCTTCATATATGAACTTCTGAAGGCGATAAAACATTCATGAAGTAGAGCTACTAGCTCACTCTTTTGTTAGTTTTCACTTGTCAGCTTTTCAACAGAGAAATTAAGTCTATTTTGGGAAGGGGGAGGAAGTGAGAGGATAGTCAACTATCAGAAAGATAAATGGTGTTTTAAGGGCAGCTGTCCCCTGCAGGGTCATTATAAATTCCAAAGACCAGCAAAACATTGTCATTACTCATTACCACTGAATTAAATCTGGGTATTCACCCTGAAGATGGCTCTGGAGACAGTATCAATTTCCTCTCTTCATCTGGGTGCCAGAGAAGGTCACCTAGCTTGGCTCTGCCAAAGGACAGCCTCTTTCTTAAAGAATATTTTGCTAAGAGCCATATGCCCAGCTCCTTTTGCAGAAGCAGACTCGAAAATTAATTAACAGGCAATCACATGGCCAAACTCCATGTCCCACAACTCTGACATCATCTGTAACTTTTCCATTTCACTTATTTCCTCTATTTTTTTGCGCCCCCCCCCATACTCCAAGAGTCCTAGATTAAAATACAAATCTCTTGGGAGAAATAACATACAAATATGAATTTCCTGACAGAGGCAAATGGGACTTGCATGTACCTATTAGAGGGGTAAAGAGGGCTTACCTTTTTTGGTTCTGGACTTTTCAATTCTTTGAAATGTTCTTAATACTCTGGTCACATGGCAGAAATGAATTTGAACTCTTCAGTCCTGAGTTGAAATCCTGGTCCTGTCATTGACTTTGGGGATATTAGTCAGTACTCTGAACCTCAGTCCTTTATCTGGGAAGTAGGAGCAATAATATATATGAAAATAGATTAAATAAAAAAACTTTTAAAAATGTCTAGCATAGGATGTGACACAGTAAGAGGTGCTTCTCTTTTTTCTCATATCAAATAGCAAAATCTTGAGGGTTGTTACATTTAGGCAACGCCGAGGCCATTATTTTTCCTTCAGTTTGTGGGAAGTGACTTGCTAATGCTGTGACTCTAGGTGCTGTGATCTCTTGGTGTCTTATCAGTCATCCAGCTGATGGAATATTACTTTTGTCAATTCCCAAGTGAATAGAGATCCTTTCTTCAGCTAATTGGGTAGTTTTATTGCTGCCTCTGGTCCTCCTTCCAAGTTAGAGAGTTGGAGAAACCCCTGACAATGGTTATCAGCTATTTTTCCCCATCCAACCCCCTCTCTGGGCAGGTAGGACTATGGGACAGCTTATCAATTGCCCTTTACCAGGGCCTAATTCCTCAGGGTTGTGATTGTAGGGTTTAAATCTTCTAAGAGTTTCTTTCTCTTGTCCCTTGAGGACCAATAGCATAGCCTTTTCATTATGGAATGTCTGGGGCAACTCAGCATACTCAGGGTCAATCCCAATTAAAGTCCCCCTGGAGGTCTTTTCCCTGTTGTGGGACCCAGAGCAGTATTCACTGCATTCGTAATGCTTATCCTATGACTTTGCCTCTGAACAGAAATGCTCTTAAACCCTGAACTTATGTGCATGTTGCTTGGCCAAAGTCTTCAGCCGTAGTCCCTCATTACTTTTGGCTTGGCCACTTTCTTCCCTTTCTTCCCTTGAGCCCCACCTGTAAACTCACCCTCAACTCTGTCCTCTTTATTACAGAAAGGCAGGTGTTGGGCCAAGGAAGAATTCTGTGACATTTTAACAATGTCCCTAGAGTCATTTTTTCTTGTTTACACAAATATAGCTATACATGCTCAAAATGTGGCTTTCCCAGGACAAGGCATCGAATCTTTGGCTCTTTCTGTTGAAAGAGAACATTAAGTTTACTTTCAACTCCCTGTCTGTCCACCTGGGCACCCTCCAGTCACAGGAAGTACATGCTTCCCAAAGTAGCCCATAACAATATAGTGGAGAGTTGAGGGGGTTTTCAGATGACCAGAATTCAAATCCAGACCGCTGTACTAACCAGCCATATAGCCTTGGACAAGTTCCTCAAGTTCTCCAAGCTGTAGTTGCTCTGTGTTTAAATGAAGATTATAATAGGCCTAACACAGGATCAGGAGAAGGCTGAAGTGAAGTGACAAAATAGTTCTTAGCATAGAAGTTGGCACAAAATAAGTACTCAATAGCTAGAATTTTATTCAGCTGTCATCTGTCTTTGAATGGCTCTCATCTTTTAGAATTGCTTCTCTGTGTTTCTCTGAAGTCATTCTCCCAGGAGTTCTATCTATGAGTGCTAGTTTGTCTCCTGAGGCCACAGAGAACAATTTAATCTCACTTCCCTTGACAACCTGTCTCATCTAGGGACAACTCTCATGTTCCTTCCAAGACTTCCCCCCACCTTTGGGTGAAATAACCACTGTTTCTCCTACTGTAGTTTTGTATGCCACCATCCTAATCCTGCAGTCTGAATGATCTCAGTTTTCCGTTTCTCTGTATGCCTTATGAATGTGGCATTTTGCCGAACACAACTCGTACTCCTGTCTGAACAGTGAAGAGCAGAGTAAAATCTCATTCCTCCATCCCCTCCACTCATGCAGCATGATTCTCAGAGCAGACCAGCTGTGTAGTCAACTGTTGACTCATGCTAAGGTGACATACTCACATCCATAGTTCTTGAACTCTTGTTGGCATATGTTGATGCCAGATCTTTTTCCCACCTTGCTCTTAGACAGTTGTTTTTGGCTCAAGTGCTAGGCAGCTCGCAGACTTGAGTTATCCATGGTTGGATGAGTGCTGTTGTAGTCCATTGCTCCAGGCTCTCATGCCCTTTCTGGATCCCTAGCCTGTTGTCGATACATGCATTCCCCATCCTGCTCTATGTTATCAGCGGATATGTTGAAAAGGTGATTTCTCCATTGAGAAAATGAGAAACTTTGTGACCAGCAACATCATGTTTACAGACAGATGAACTCCTTTGATAAGAAATTCCCTTTTCTGAGTTCATTTGAGCAGATTTTCTAAGATTTCTTCTAGTATTATGCATCTATGTTATCACACCTCCTCATGTTACAGAAATGAAGACCCTCACTGTCAACTGTGATTTCCTAGCCTTTAAGTGAACATTGGCACATTTTTACCTTTAAAGTATATTTTTCCTTTTGATGAAAGGTGCTAAAATGGACTATATTCAAACTTATGTGCGATCAGAGAGGGTATTTTATATGTGACTTATAATTTCTGTCATAATTTAATTTTAAATTATTAAAATACGAATGATTCTTACTTCATTAGTGGTTAAGCCTTAAACAGGAATATGGAGGAAATGTGATGGTTTACTAGTACATAAAACCCATTTGGGTAGGTCTAGAAAGAGACAATAAGATGTTATGTTTTATCATTTACAAACTCAGCTCAAACCCCACTAGATTTTAAAGACTGAGAACTTGAATGGATTGTTATTATAAATTATTATAACATGATAAGAGATCCTACTTGGAGATCGTCAGATTCTTAAATTACACTCTCATTTTAATGGCTTCCAGAAGATTAATTGAGCTTTATCAAACAGTTTAGTTCTTCTGTTGCTGTTCTCAGGGCTAACTGACCGGTGACGCAGAGAAAAGCACTGTGGACAAAATGAATATTGTAAAAAGGAGACTGAGACTCCATCTGGCACTCAATAACTACCCCTGTTTAGTGAACTTCTTATATACTTATCCAATGGAAGTTAAAAAATAGCAAAAAGAAGCGAAACAAAGTGAGGTATAGAAAACTGCCATAAAAAATTCCAAATCAGCACAAACTGCTGCTGAGGACATAGATAGTTGATCTACATAGAAAACATTTTGCTTTAAGCTTGACCACAAAGAAGCCAGGATGTCTGTTCTGTTTGCACACTTCCTTGAGCTAAAACTAGTTACTATGGTGTGAGTACGGGGAGAGGAACAAAGTCCAGCCACCCAGTGCCTCAACAAGTGTTCCATCCCCAGCTGCAACCCGGTGAGGCCCTCCGGCATGTTCTTTTCTGTGAACGTATAACTTTCTGCTTTGAACAGGCCCCGGCTTGTTCCCAAAATGAAGAAAATCCTTTTTAGGGCCACATTCCTCGGGGAGCACATGAGACTAAACTACCATGTCTAAGCATGGGGAGCTGTACCCCTTTATTCTTCCTTAAGAGTTCTTGGTCCTATTAGCAGATATCAACCACTTGATCCCGTTCTGTTTGGCAGAGGTAGAAAGGCAGCTAGGAATTTGTGGTATACTTGATTACGCTGGCCTGGTGAACTTTGCTAATAAATGCAGCTAGGCAACTTTTGAGCCTGAATTGTGCTTGATGTAGCAGAACACCTGACAGGTCATGTCATCTATTGGAAATTGAGGTTGATTGGTTTCCATAATGAATTAGTTTAATCAAACCTTTCCCCAGATTACTTTAACTCTATTATTTCCCATCTACCTTTAAAATACATCATGATATTTATGTTCAAAATTTTTAGATCCAAATTGTGCCTGCATCTTAGAAAACGTGGACTTATGTTTTTAATCAGAGCTACCACATAAATATCAATAATTACACAAAAATGCAAAACTTAAAAAAATCAAAATAAGTGATTCCTAAACCAGGGTCCCTGGACCAGCAGTGTCAGTATCACCTGGGAACTTGTTAAAATGCCGAGTCTCACTCAGGCCCTACCTCAGACCTAATAAATCAGAAATCTAGGGGTGGGGAGCAGGGAGTGGTAGCCTGCAATTAGTTATTTAACTAGTGATTCTGGTGCATGCTAAATTTTGAGAATCGCTGACCTAAATTATTCCTTGTAATTACCACTAATAAAAATGTTTCATGTTTAATGTTTATTAAAAAGTCTAAGTCCAGACTGAATACATATGGCTAATTAAACAACCTCCTTTTCTGCTTTATCAATTAAAATATATTTATCAAAACCTATTTTTAAACACCATAGATATGCAGAGTGTCAAATATGGATAAGCAGATATAAAGTTATTTGTTGACTTGCCAAAATTAGTAGGGAACCATAACACACCCATTTGAGAAAAAGCAAGCAGTTATGGTTACTCAATTCAGTATTTGCCCCTGTATTTAGCATCTTATAAGATGCTAAAATATATTTTCCCAAAGGAAGAAGATAACATAGACCACAGCAGTGGTGAATGATCACGAATAATTTTGATTCTCTGATATAGAACTACAGCAATTCCTTTAATCAGTCATTCTTTTTAACCAGAAAGTATGTGTGCTCTTTGCTAGACAATAGTAGAAATATGAGTCAGGGGTATTTTGGTTGCAAGTAACAAAAATAATCGACTCAAATTGGCTTAAAAGAAGATAATGGAGTTTATCAACTCATATAAAGTCTACTGTCAGGTATCAAGTCTCAGGAATTGTTGGACCTAGGTTTCAGACAGTTTGACCAGGAATTGTCTTGCTGTCTTTTTAGCTATGCTTCTCCCTGATTTACTTCATTCTTAGGTTCTCTCCAAATAGTAGTAAAAAGAATCATGCAGGAGCAGCAGGGTGCTATGCTACCAGCTTAGCAACC
Organism: Otolemur garnettii; assembly: GCF_000181295.1. NCBI lineage: Eukaryota > Metazoa > Chordata > Mammalia > Primates > Galagidae > Otolemur > Otolemur garnettii. The sequence goes on along the minus strand of NW_003852475.1, from coordinate 1,065,382 downwards.
CAGTGGAAAGAATGTCATTCCAGCTAACATCCCACGGCATACTCTCCTTGGATAAGCTTGGACTTTAGTGGACTATGCTGATTGTCAACCATGGGCCATCGCCTAGCCCTGAACTTGGGAGGTAGGGACACAGCCACCTAAAACTATGTGTACTATGAATGAGGAAGAGTGAGCCACCAAAGAAAAATCAGGCTGAGTGAGATGCTGATGATGCTGAAATGGAGCAAGCCGGGGGAAAGCAGCAGGTGTACAGTCCTCAAAGGCAATCACAGAAGATATTTTTTCCATGAGTATATTTTCTAGTACATGTATTGTTTTTATACCAAAAAGCAAGCATTTGATTTTGGGGGAAAGAGCTCTACTGGGTATGAGCAACTGTGTCTTTGAGCATTTGCTGTATTTCTGATGAATGGCGTAGATTTGGCCAGTTTCACTCACTGTCCCTAGTTTCCAGATCTGACAACTTGGTTTTCAGTATTTTTGCTTTTACCCTCATGCAATAGTTGAAGAACCTAATGAGTTAATCTGGGAGAAAATATTAAAAATTGTTAATTAATATTTGAGTGTGATGCTACTATTTTAAAGTTACATTTATCAGTATAAAATTAATATAATTATAATTGATAATGTAATTATAAAATAAATGAAAAAGAAGAGGAAAGAATCACTCACAATCTCAACATCTCTCTGTTGGGGCAAAATGTTAACATTTTAGTTTTGTTTCATGCCATATCTTCCCCCTGTATACTTCTTTTTCTTAATTATAATAATGTGGCATTATTATAGACCAAGATCTTGGAAAATGAATAAATTTTTTCTACTTCCCTTAAAAAATTTAACATTTCACCTCAATAATCTATTACAATAATACAAAAATGATTCAAACTATTACTTCAGCAGTGTAGACATGTACTCAGTCAGATGCCTGTATACTATCCTTTGGTTGAACATTTATCTTGTTCCTAATTTCTCACTGTTATTCAATTTCCTTATGATTTTCTGCTCAAAAAAAGAGGAGGTTTAACTGGCTACAAGAATTTATAGGTCATAAATCCCTGTCTTTATATTTGATATGTTTTAGGTGTAAATACCCCAGGAAAGGCTAGGGCTGCAGCAGAGGTGGCCACACTTGTTGCTCACAGCACAGGTCCCTTGTTTCCTAAGCCCTGACTGTTGTCCGCAGTATGGGCTGCTTCTCTGTGGCCAGTCCCAATTCCATTTTCATCTCTTCCCATAAGTAATACTGCAGGGTTATGCCTAGCACATTAGTTGCATAGTGAGTAAAAACTGACCCTTAGAAACACTTGTACAGACAGAATCCCTTTCATGTTGATGATCAGTGTTGGTGATGAGTCCTAAGTTAGGAGCCAAAAATCCAGAGGGGCCAGTAAGATTTTTCCTTCCCTTCCTGTCCTGTTCATAGTATTATTACCTCTCCTTTAAAGAAAGAAGCACATCTACAGATGAAAGAAAGCTGATCTCAGGTTACAGAGATTGCCAAAGTTGTTGCAATTTTAACTGTCCTTATTTTGAGCCTAATTCAATAGTGGGAGTTCTATTACTTGTGCATGAATGAGATTTCATTCAACTAATGAAAATCAATAAATTTTCAATAGTTATGTATTCTGTAGAATGCCTAGCCTAGACCTCTATGGTATGCTGTCCTCCCATCTTTCCTAATTTATAATGTCAAGATTATGTTTAGTTTTAATAAATTAAGCTAGGGGGGAGACTTGGGATCAAAAGTTAAGCATTTCAGTGTCTTTAAAAGGTCACTTTTTCACACTATCCCTATTAAACAAATGAGGAAGCTGGTAAAAAATTCTTTCCTTATTGTATTTTATTACTCATTGGGGGACACGATTTCATAATTTAAAATGTAAAAAACTAAAAATAAATGTATACACACATATGATTCCTCTGCCTATGGCTCTAGATTAATTGAAAGCCTCTAAAAATGAATTTTCAAAAATGTAAATGCTGAAAGAGTGTAGGGAGGGGTGAGGATCTGATTCTAAGACCATTTTCTACCAGTCCTTTTTGACCGTGCCACATGGTCGAAACTTTATCAGTGAGAGTTGCGTCTCTCTCCCTTCTTCTCTGTATTCTGCTAACTTTTCCTCATCTTTCTTTCTCTTTCTGTCTCCTCCATGTCTGTTCATTGCCCTTCCCTCTACCTGTCCCCAGTAATATCGTTTTAATTTATTACTCTTGCCTGGAGCCATAAGAAGCAGGTATAGAAGCAGCATTTTCCTATGCCATCTTTGAAAGGGAGCCATTAGCTTTATACAAAAAAAGATATTTTCGTGCACCTTTTACCTCTCCTGCTGCCCCTGATTTCTGATTGACCCTTGCCCCATGACTGAGATGTTAATGAAGGAAACTATTTGTAGACAACCAGGACTTTCTTAGCACACCTGACATCATACCATCTTGGCAGCCACCTACATAGACCTATAATTGGGTTTTTGGGGATTAGAGAAGGAGATGGCTGTGAAAATATTTAGTATGTGATTCACTTATTAAAAAGAGAAAAGAGACTAAAAGCTCAGGGGATAGAACGGTTTGGTTCAGTCCATGCTGAAACATAGCAAGAAGCCCAGAATCTTCCCTACATGTAATGTGCCTGAGGGTCTGCCCTTCATATTAGTGGATATGGTGATGCATTGCAGTTCATGCTGGGGTGAAGCTGGTTGGCTAATTAAAACCTGACATCTCTTCTTCCTCGCCCTAGAGAGTATTTATTTACCTTGGGTATCCATAAGATAGATGCTAGCCACAAATCTTTGGTACAAACCAAACAGTTTATATTCCACTCTAGCCTATTGTACACCAGTTGAATAATTCACACCTCCATTGATTTTCCAGAGGTTCTTAATGGTCTGGCATGTTGCTGTCAGGAAGGAAGATTTCTGTCCCCAAACTTCCGTTGTTTTGCCTCTGTAATAACAAGCCCCAGTCAACATTTGGTGTCTCCAGTTATCATCAAGTTTTTATATCTAGCAGTTGTAATTCCTAACATACTCATTTTAGAATGTAAACTCAGAGAACATAAAGCAATATAAATTGTTACATTTAAGGGGCAGGTAGCACTTTGGGGAGGATTTATATAAGCTTCAAATCTTTCTCCCCAGTAAGAAGTGCAAAGTCAACAATATATTCAGTCTTTTTTCTTTTACCTAAAAGTATATGTTTTTAAATGTTTTTAATAAAGAAATCTTTTAAAATGTCTTTAATATGAATGAACAAAGTTATGTAACAAAAGTTTTGCATTTTTCAAATAAAACAGTTATGTTTTATAATGATCTCTAGCAAATGCCACATTCCCTGCATATTCTCTCTGATCCCTTTACCATTGCGATATATGCTTCTAACAGTTAGCACCTGTGTGTCTGGGCTTGTAGACTATCCTCACATTTTCCTGCCTGAAAGAAGAATCAGAAGTGTCTGGACTTTTACATTTTCATAGGGTTAGCCCTCAACCAGTGACTGTCAAGAGAAAGGACAGAACATTCCCAGCTGCTTTGACCTTGAGGAGTTGATTTCTATCCCCAGTGGGACTTTGCTTAAGATGACACCTTTGCTGGGCCTTCTGCATTGACTCTTCCCACTTACCTGCTGGTTTTTCCTCAGTACATTTCCTAATAAATCTCTTGCACATAAATCTTCCTCTCATTATCTGCTTCTGAGGAACCCAGTGCAGCTAATGTCCTTTTAAAATCATAAAGTTGACACATGTGGATTTTAGGGAAAAAAAATAGAAACTACAAAAAAGTAAAACAAAAAAATTCCAGATCCTACCACTTAGAGGTATGACTATAAACATGTATGTATTGGCATGTACCTCTTTATTTGTCTGTATTCGTTTAAATTTTCAAAACTGGGATAATACCAAAATATTTTTATGCTTTTCTCCAAGTCTGAAGAACTTTTCTTTACATTCTCCTAGAATGGTTCTCAACTGTAGAATGCCAATGGAGAAATAGATGCTGTTGACATGAACATGTTACCCACCACCTTGATGCAGCTATTACAGAGTGAGGAACCTTTATCATGGGGATGTGTCTGGCATGGAAATATTATCAATATTTCCTGTGAGTAACTCATAGGAAAATGTTAATTACTCACTAGTATTTCACTCATTCAGTAAATGTACCATAATTTATCTCACCACTCCCCTGTTATCCCTGTATCTTAGGTTTAGGTTGTTTCCATAAATGTTGTTTAAACATATTATATGGAAAATATTTCCAAAATTATTAAAGATGATTTAACTCTTCACCTGAATTTACGTTCCTAACTAGTGGCATCAGCCTTTACCAAATGTCCCAAGATCGAAACCTCATAGTCTGTTGTTTATTCTCTCTTTGCTTCTTGCAAAGTTTGGGAGGACATCCATCTAGTCTGTCATTGACATAACCTTTTAACTCATTCTCTATTCTTGGTCTTCACCACCAAGGTGCAAGGGCCTTTATTGTCTTTGTTCCCTTCTGCCACCAGAGATAGCATTCCCAAATGGCACTGAAGGTGCCAGGTTGACCAACCTTTCTGCTTCATGTGAATCTCCCATGTGATAAGATTGTTCCTTAATACACCAAGTATATTCACCTTTTTGCTTTTGCTTCTATAATTTTATGTCCCTGGATAGGAATTCTCAAACTCCCATCTCTACCATTCACATGTGAAAATCATATTTCTCCTTTAGAAATCAGCTCTGATACTGCAGTTCCTATAATAGTTACAATAATTAAAATGCACTGGCTGCAAGTAACAGAAAACTTAGATCAAGCTTCCATATGTTTTAAAAAGGTCCAGGTAGGGCCTCTGCTGCAATTTGGTGAAGGGTCAGGCTCCATCTTTCTGTATAATTTTATTGGCTTTTCCTTCTCCATGTGTTAATATCATTCTTAAGATGGCTTCCTTCAACGTAGATAAATGGTTGTGGTCAATCTAAGCTACATATCTACTTAATATATCACGTAAAATACTTCTCACAGGAACTTCTGAAAAATGAAGAAATGTAGAAACATTCTTTACAAAAATCTCTAGGGAGCCTTTATTTCCTGCTTACTTTTATGGACCTAAAGTCTCAGTAGAATACTCTTTACTGAACTCTTTTCCTTGTGGCCAGAGAAAGGCCCTGTAGTGATTGGTTTATCTCTGGGATATATTACCCAATCACTAAGACAAGGGGAATGGCATAATTCCAATTAGATAAGACAAATTAGGGCAGCTGGCTGTGAAGAAGAGATCAATATTAATCAATCCTATGACTTCTATATATTCACCTACAAGAGATGAAATGGATGTTGTGTAGACAGCCACAGGATTCTCCACACTTGACTGGATCAAAGAGGGCTTTAGAGATGGCATATCCCATTAAGTATCATTTATGACTCCTTTTTTATGGGTATTAGGATGATCACCCTTGTCTGACACCAAGTTGGTCTTTAATAAGTGTCCAATGAATGTATATGATTTAATCAATTGAGGTAAAAATACAGGGTCATTGTTTAACCTTTTAAAGAACATTTCCATATAGTGACTGATGTCACATTGAGTTATCTGTGACTTCACATAGTTTCTGCTTGCCATTGCCAGACGGACCTAATAATTGGCTGTACATATATCTATTTTCTATGGTAATGTAGATGTTGGTCCTAAGAGCGAGATTTCTGACTTGGCCAGATACACCAACAGCTTATGTTTAAAGTTATAATGACTTTTCTAATCCATAGTTAAGATTAAAGCAAATCTCAGTGTGTTTTATTTGAAATACTTGTTTCAGAAATCTCAAAAGCAAGTCCTATGGAGAAAAGGACATGCTCTGCTGGGCAGAAAGCCCCCTTTCATGCTAATGTGCTAAATGAATAGACTGTCTGCTGATGCTCTGGACAGTTTATTCTGCTCTTTGGGGAATGTGCAGTGAATGTCTCTAGTTAAATTAGAGCTATTGTTGTAGCTCCTTTTTTTCCCCTCTTTGAAAATACAATTCTTTTCTGAAAATACACTTAAGATTCAAAACTCCCTGGCTTCTAGGTATAATCATCATAATGAGGTTGGACTCCACATGTATATGTAAATCCTAAATACCATTTTTCTTTCTTTAAATTATGGTGACAAAAAAAGAAACTCATACATTTTGATGAGATCAAAGTTGTTTCTTTTGGGTTAAAGAATTTTAATTGGGATCATAGCCATATTGAAGGCTTTTTTGCCATTGTCTTTTGTGATGTTTGAAAAGAATAAATATTACCTTTCTTTAGATATAATTAAAGACAGTTGTCATCAATCCAAGAGAAACACAATGTTTGATAATCATTATACATACTTGGAAACATTCTCCTTGAATTCTCACCTCAAATTTGGATCTCTAGAGTAAACTAACAGGATTCATTCAATTCCATTTCCCATTCACTGAGCACTTCCCATATGTCAGGTTCCATGCTGGGTACTAGGAACAGATCGAAGAATGACACATAGTATCACAGTCACAGTCTAACGGGAGGTAGGTTCAAAGTGCATTTATAGTAGAGAACAGGGTTATGAATAACAGAAGTGTGGCAAAATGTAGATGTGAGGGCATTTCAGGTCACAGTGGAGGGCTAGAACTAGAGGATAATCAGGAAGGATTTGTCTGAAGTGGGATTTTATTTAACTATGTCTGTTTAACCTTCTTTTCATCTCCTTCAATATCTCATCAAGGTTACCCCTAGAGAGCAGCCCAGAGTGGATCATGGTAACTTCTCAGGGATGGTTGCATAAGTCTGTTTGTCCTGTAACAGTGGGTTCTAGGATGTGTATCCAGGAGTGGTATAGCATACTTCTCTCCTTCTTAGAAAAGTAATCCCCTTTCTAACACGTTCTCAGACACAAGAAAAACTAGTGTTGGCTATTTATATGACGTCTGCCCTCTCTTGACCTAATCATTACATTTTCAAGTGCAATGTCACCTTAACCCTCCTGCTGTGTGTCAATAGTGCCATTTTACTTTATAACCATTGGCTTATTTTAAGTTTTACCAAATTCTGAAGGTCATTGATTTGGTCTTTGGCCTGTGAAAGTGCCTAGCTCTGACTCTCATTGGACTAATTATCTCATTTTTTACATTGCTCTTCACCCTGCCTCTAACTTGATACCTGCCTCTTGGTTTTTTAACTCTTAGGGAAACTTTTCCAAAAAGAAAATGGTAAAGACAAAAAGAAAAAAAAAAAAAGAGGAGGTGATCAGAAACGTTTATTATACTTACCAAAAGTCTGCTGATTTAGAAGCCAAACAGCAACAAAAATAGGCAGTAAGTCTAAAGAGAATAAAGCAGCTCTGGCATGTAAAACTGGTCTTCTTTTGATTTTTTAGCATATAGTATGTACTGTATGGGAATCATTACAATTGTAAAATAAGTTGAATGAAATTGAAATCGATGATTACCAGTGAGGAACTCACTGAAACCATCTAGTGTGGGGACCAAGAACTCATGGGGAAGCAAAGTGGTATGCCAATCCTATGGGATTCTTGCAGTTCAATAGCCCCATAAATTTTTCCTATAAAGTAAATATGCACTGTTGTTTTACAAATGTCTCCCCATGTTTCTATGATTAATGAAATTCACCTTCACTTAAATCCATTATCAAGTGTAACATGGTCTTCTATTAATTTTTTCTTCAATTTAAAGTACAATATTTCTTCTGTGGATATTCATAGCTCTTTTTGCATGGGTGTGAGAGTAACAAGGTCCTCACAGGTGGAGAGAATAAAAATCACTGTTATAATGAATTAGGAAGCTACAGAGTAATTTTTGAGGTGGGAAGTGGTTGAAAAAAACAAATTCAAGGAAGTCAATACACAGCTGCATGTTTTATTACCTGATTTTGTTATAACAGATATAGCAGCTTTCCTCCAAAGAGCTCATCATGCAGACATTTAGCACCATAGAACTGTGAAGTTCCGTAGCTGGAAGGGAACAGTGAGATCATTTTTACAAATAAAGAAGTTAACATGACCTGTCCAGCATCACATAGGCAGTTAATGGTAAAATCAGGGCCAGAGCTAAAGTTTCCTGGCTACACTATCAGAGGCTAGCAGCCTACCTTTCTGTTGTCAAATGTTTCTAAAAGGGTAACCAGAGGATGGGGAAACAGATTAAGTAGACTGATGTGGAGCTATGGAATAGCACCTAAGAGCACAGATGCTAGATCCAAAAACTCTGTGAGCTTAATTCTTAGCTTTCCATTTACTGGCAAGTTATCTAGTCTGTGTGCCTCAGAGTACAGAGGGAGATGAAATAAATAGTGGTACCTTCTGAGGTTGTTGGTGGGATACCATGAGCATTTGGTGTTGGGATCCTACATTTAGTATGTACTGTATACCTGTAACCTCTCTGTCCTCATCTGCATCTTCATTACCTGCTACTTCTAAATTCCTAAGTTATTTGTATTAGGGTTCTTCAGAGAAACAGAACACACACACACACACACACACACACACACATATAGAGAGAAAGAGGAAAGGGGGAATTGGCTCACATAATTATGGAGGCTAAGAAGACCCCCATGATATCCCGTTTCTACCTAGAAAATCAGGAAAACTAGTATTATAATTCAGGCCAAGTCTGAAGGCCTAAGAACTGGGCAGGCTGCTGGTTTAAGTCTCAGAGTCTGAAGGCATGAGAATGAGGAGCTGATACCTAAGTGCAGGAAAAGATGGATGTCCTCTCAGTTCAAGAAGAGAAAGAGAATTTTCCCTTTTTCCACTTTTGTTATTCTGTCTTACCCTCAAGGGACTGGCTGATGCCCACTCATACTGGGGAAGGATATATCTTCTTTACTCCGTCTGCTGATTCAGCTGCTAATCTCTTCTGGAAACACCCTCATAGAGACCCACCCCAAAATAATGTTTACTACTATCTGGATAGCCTTTCGCCACTCAAGTTCAGACATAAAATTAACTATCATACCATCACTATAGCCTTTTGGGGGCCCTTTTATCTTTTCCTTTGATCTGAAGGATCTATGAGCCAGGTGACTAGATATAATCTTGTCTGTGTCATTCTTGTCAAAACAATGACCATACTATTCAAAGTTCAACCAGAGAAGAAGAACCAATAGGAGATTAGTTGCAGGGATCTGTCTTACACAATTGTGGGGGCCAGCTAAGTAGTCTCTATAAAGCTACTGTCTCTGTATCTCATTCTGGGGCTTGTTGTCCACAGGCATGCCCTCAGATAAGACAGATCACAAGTAGCTGATGCCCACAAATGTGAGCCGAACTGGACCTTGTGTCCTCCCCTCAACCTTATATAGGAGATCCTGCAGAAGCTGGCACCTTTTCTGATAAACCTAAACATGCACATGTGACTCAGGAACCACAAGAGGGTGCAGGGGGTAATAAAGCAAGTGCAGATCCAGCTGCTGCTTCACACCAACTGGCTGAATATAAACCAGCAGATTAGCAACATGTGCGAGTTACAATTTGAGGGGGTAGAGGGGACTTTTCATTGTTGTTGTTGTGAATCAGGCCCAGGTGAGGTTTGAACTCGCTGCCCCTCCTGTGTGGGCCAGCACTCTAACCACTAAGCAATGGTATCCAGCACATGTGTGAGTTACAAAATGGCTGCTCTTTCACTCCCCCCACCACCTGCTAAACCTCCTCAGAATTTTCCTTGTGGTTCACCCTAATCTGAAATATACAACCAAGGAATTCAGGGAAGTGTACTTTATTCTAGCCAAGATGCCACATCACAAAGCATCATAGTGACCAACAGTAGAAAAAGAACATGGTGCAGAAAAGAGGACAAAAGTGCTATCATTTTTTATAGGAATAAGCCAAATGGCATTGAGCCGAATTCACCCCTTCACAGTAGAGAGGATGTGCCAATGACCAGGAGGCAAAGTTCCACAGAGCCTGACATATGACGGTGGACTGTAGACACCATGCTCACCTGCATAAAGAAGGCAGCTGTGGGCTTATTCTTGAATAGACCCCCTCTTTTCATGTAACATTTAAAAGAGTTCCCCTATGCATCATAATTCTGTGCATTTCAGTTTTTTACATTGTCATTTCAAGATATTTTTCAGATTTTGAAGGATAAAGAATATGTTGGGTTTTTGTTAGCTGAGGTAACAGACATCAAGCAAAACCAGTCACATCTGCAAAGACAGCCAGGAATTCCCCAGTTTAATTGTAAATTTTATAATATTCTGCTTCAGACAGTCATAGATTAGACAAATATTTTGTGTGTTTTTCTTTCTTTGCCTCTACTTTATTTCCAGCTGACATAATAAAATACCATGGGCTTTGTGGTATAAAAACAAGCATTTATTGGCTCGGCACCCAGTGAACTCAGTGAGTGGGGTGCCAGCCACATACACCAAAGGTGGTGGGTTCGAGCTTGGCCCAGGCCTGCTAAACAACAGTGACAACTACAACCAAAAATAGCTAAGTGGAGGGTGCCTTATGTCCCAGCTACTCGGGAGGCTGAAGCAGGAGAATTGTTTAAGCCCAAGAATTTGAGGTTGCTGTGAGCTGTGACACCAGAGCACTCTATTGAGGGTGACAACATGAGACTATGTCTCAAAAAAAAAAAAAAAAAGGCATTTATTTATCACATTTGTGAAGGCTGGAAAGTTCAAGATCAAAGTGCTGCCATGTTCTGTTCAGTGATCACTGGCTTCCTGTGTTGCAGAGGGCTGCCTACTTATTGCTGTGTCTTCACACATTAAAAAGAATGAGAGTTCCTGTCTTGTCTTAGCAGGGTGCTGATACAACTATCAGGGCTCTACTGTGATGATCTCATCTGAACCTAATCACCTCCAAAGGCTCACCTCCGTATAACACCTCATTGGAGATTAGAGTTTTGACATTTGAATTTAGGGGAGACACATTCAGTTCACAGCAGTCTTGTTTTGCAGTTTTGGGGGGGTTTTTTGTTTGTTTTTTTTTTGGCCAGGGCTGGGTTTGAACCCACCACCTCCAGCTATGGGGCCCGCACCCTACCCTTTTGAGCCACAGGCGCCGCCTTACAGCAGTCTTATTTTGAATCTCTGTATTTCCCTAACTTTGATGTTAAGAGCTTCAGAACCATCTGTTATCAGTTATCTGTTGTGGTAACAAACCACTGAAAAACTTAATGAGTTACCATAATCATTTTATTTGCTTACATTTCTGAGGGTAAATAGTTTGCCTGGCTGGTCCTGATGCCGTCCTTGCTAATGATCACTCATGCGGCTACAGTCATCTGCCAGGTGGTTTGATGATTGGAGTTGGGAATTGGTGTGATAGAAATTCTTAGCCAGGATTGAGCATTCCTTTTTCACATGACCTCGGATTGACTAGGTTTCTTCACTTGGTAATCCAAGACGGTAAGAGAAACAGCTGCAAGGTCTCTTGAGTCGTAGGCTTGGGACTCTGACATGTCACTTCGGCAGTATCATAGCAGTCTAAGGTCACAAGGCCAGTCTAGATTAAAGGAGTAAGAAAAATAGATTCCATGTTGATGGGAGGAGTGGCAAAGTTGTGCTGTGAAGGGATATACATAGAGAAATGAAAAAATATTTCTGGCAATTTTTTTCTCTCACCTTCCATGCCAGGAAATCATTGGAATATCATTAAGAGGAATAGTGTACTTTGGAGGTGATTTCCTCCAACTTGATTTGTCAACAGCATTTGCCTTTTTAATAAATTAATAATCACTTATTTTGCAGTGTCAATGTCAAAAATAGCATATTACAGTTTCTCAGTAAAATCCCCCCGTAAGATAAGCGTCTCACTAGTAGAGTATATCAGCTTCATCTTAGATCTTGATGTTCATACCCAAACTCAGTAGTTTGGTCTGCTTCCCTGGCCCCCACCATCGTGCCATCTGGCCATTTAGGAAATTCCATTTACTTTAATAGTTATGTTCAAATACCTGTTTAAGCCTTTAAGAGGAAAGGAAGTTCCTCTGGTAACTCATTTGTCTTCCTGGACTTTAAGAGAAGATGAAACTTTAATGAGGTTTAGATGTTAACATGACTGCCTTGTTCTTCCCTTTGCCCACATGAGGTTTTTCAGCAAGTAATAAATAATTACAAAGCATCTTACAAGATAGGTGTATGTGTCATAGCAATTATTTATTTTTCAGCTTATCCCAAGAGATAGAGTTGTTCAAAGTTTAGTGAAGTCGTGAACCAAGTCTTGGTTAGAGAAACCCCATCAATTGATGAGTAATATTAATTGGTATAGGTTCAAAGAAACAATCGGTCGTTCAGCAGGAGTTTTATTTTAATTTCACATACACTTACATAATGTTTATCATGTCCCAGCCATGGCCAGAGCTTCATGAGTAATTCATTTAATCTTCACAATAGTCCTGTGAGATAGTGTCATTATAACCATTTAATAGATGGAGATACTGAGGCACAGAAAAGTTGAGTAACTTACTCAGGGTTAATCAGTTAGTAAGTGGTGAAGCTGAAATTGGATTCCCAGGTAGACTGACCTCTTAACCACTACCCCCGGCTGCTTCCCGCTTGTTCAAAACCATGCATAAAGCATTATGAGTAACACTTGGAGAAGCATAAAGGATGCATAAGGCATTTGGCTTCCACTGAAGAAACAAATATATCCTACACATGTGAAACTGGAAGAAGGTAGTAGGTCAACATACAGGAAATTTCAGAAAAATACGGCTTTGCCTTTTCTCCGTGAGAAAGGAGAAGAAATACAAAAAGTTAACTTGTCTTGGCAAACCCCTGTGGCTAACTTCTTAATATTAAAACCAGTTCTTTGTAGTTACCATTGTAATAAGAACATAGCACCTGCTAGTCAGGAAATCTTGATGTTAGGGATTTTTGTCCCTTACCTTGCTTTGTCATTATTGGCAAAGTTGCTTCCTCAGCTATGAAAGATGACCTTTACACTAGAATTAGCTACTCTGAATGTGGCAAGCCACCACAATATCTAAGACGTAGCCAGTCTATGGGGACAAGGTGAGCTGCAAAACATAAGATTCTGAACCTCAAGGTGCCATCTTACCCCTACCTTGTTTTATTGAATCTCCATTTTCCCTCTTAACTTCGTAAAAATCTGTGCTGATCTGCTTTTCATTCTTCAATTTATAATAAAAATATTTCTTAACGTTCTTTTCTTATAATTTTTCCATTCAAATCAGGCCTCCCTAGGTCTCCTATAATTTGACGTGATTTGGCATGAGTTTACAGCCTCTTAAGTCACTCTGGTTAACACTTAAATAATCACTAAGCTTAGAGAAATGAAATCCCCGATGTATATGTAAAGCTTTGAGATTAGTTATTTAAACCTTTCATATTCTAATCCATGCCAAGGGATTAACCTGGACTAGCTGTTAAAGGTTGTCTTGCACCAATTATGCCTGTTTGTATTTTATTGGTCCGTGTTGATAAGAGAAAATGTCATGTAATTTTAAAAGAATTAAGAATAATAGTTTAGGATTTGACATGCTACATTTAAAGTGGGACTCATTGAATAAAACATGATTAATATGCACAACACAAAAGGAAAGAGCTCTCAATAACATTTTGTTTTCTTAATCTCTGTGTTTGGTGCCTTTTAAAAATTCAGTCTTCTTCAGTCATTCTGACTTCTAGATGGCTGGTTCTAGCAAAACTTCCATCTACAACAGAGTCTTTCTGAGATCCTTAAACTATTTTATGGGCCCAGAGTACAGCACAAGAAAAATGAGTCCATTTTTTGACGGCCAATACAGTCATGAAAAAAAAATTATATTTTTCCTAGGTGGAATAATGGCTTTTGTCTGCTTGTGGAATGTCTTCAATGGCATGTCATTTTTAGGGCTGCAAAATCCCTGCCCACGACTGTCAGCTGAGAGTTGCCTGCCCAAGGCAAGATTTCTCTGGGCACTGTGGCCACTTGACCCTACAGACCGTGCTGGACAGCAAGCATCTTTCACACACTGGTTATGGGACAGCCGCTCATTTTAAGTCCCATGGCTGCTTAATCTCTCCTCACTCAGGCTAACTGGTCCAGCATTTGATCTGCAAGACCTCATCCAGATATGGTTGGAGGAAGACAAACTGATATGTTTTTATGTTCACAGAACATAAAATATGTTTTATGTTTTTGACATTGGAAATTTACCTTTTAATTCTTCATTTTTCAACAGTCTTCTCATTTTTATCATACCTTTTTTATAATAACTCTTAGTTTTTTCTAAAAAATAAAATTTATAAAATAACTAATTTGGTTTCCTAATATCTTTAAATATTTGAGCTTAAAATGAAATAAAATTGGCTCTGCGCCTGTGGCTCAAGCGGCTAGGGCGCCAGCCACATACACCTAAGGTGGCGGTTCAAATCCCCAGCCCCGACCCGCCAAACAACAATGATGGCTGCAACCAAAAAATGGCCAGGCGTTGTGGCGGGCACCTGTAGTCCCAGCTACTTGGGAGGCTGAGGCAGGAGACTCGCTTGAGCCCAGGAGTTGGAGGTTGCTGTGAGCGTGATGCCATGGCACTCTACCCAGGGGGACAGCTTGAGGCTCCGTCTCAAAAAAAAAAAAGAAATAAAATTGTCCTTTTATTTTCATTTAATTACTAATGTCTTGTACATTCTCTCTCTCTTAGTTTTTACGTCTTTCTTTCTTTGCAAAGAGCCTATTACATGATGATCAGTTCTGTCCCAATTAGAAGGAAAGAAAACATTTCTACTTGTGATTCTGCAGAATTAACAGCATTAAGAAAAATTGTTCACTTTGGTGAGAAACAGGGCATAAATAAGGCAATGAAAATTTTGTATGTTGTAAGCCAGAAATTTGCTCGATTTGTGACCCTTCGAAAGCAAGGTGGTTTGTAATCTGGAGCCTCGCTCAGTGAGCTGGACCACAATTGATCCCAGGTATATAAGACACAGCACACTATTTCCTTCGTTGATTTATTCCTGGTCTATTCTCTGTGTTTTCCCATTTAAATGATCAATTAATCTCTGATTTTACTCATGGGCAGCTGTTGAAAATGATGCAGCTGATATTTCCTTGGCAACAGCAATGAGGGAGTTCTGTGTGTCTGTGAAAGCTAAATGGCATTCATTCTCATGTGCAGCCCGGAAGCCTTCTCAATGAGAATCAAGAGGGAGTGGTAGGTTACCTTCTTGAAAGCAGGTGAAGGCGAGGACTAGATTCATTCACCCCATAGTACCATCACCTGGCACAAAGGAGCTGCTCAGAAGATGTTGACTAGATGAAGAAAATCCATGTGTTCTGAGTTTAGTAGCAGAGTAGCTGAAATTAATTGCTACACATCACCTAGCCCCCAATCCTGAAATTCTGAAATTTTATTTATTCCATTAAAGACAGGTTGTAAAATGTAAAGATCTGTGGACCTCTGGGATGAGCGGTGGGAGAGAAGAAGGAAGGAAAGCTTTGGTGTCAGCAGATATGTGTTCCAATCCCAGCTCTCTGTGTTATGGACTGTGTGGGCTGATGTTCCTTAACTTCCCTATACTTCTGTTTCTTCATCTGAAAAATCAAGATAAGAATGCTCACTTTTGGGGGCTCTTATAAGGATTAGATAATATCATGCATGCATTATAAAGGCACAAAGGCATGAAACAGCATGCTGTGTTTGGAAAACTACAAGTAGTTTCAATTTAGCTGGAGCACAGGGTGCCCATGGGAGAGATGTGAAAGATGAAACCAGAGAGAGGAGGAACAGTCAGGTCATCAAGAGCCTTGGGTGCCAAGCTAATGGGTTTGAACTTCATCCTGAAACCTTTGGGGTATCATTAAAGTATTTTAAGCAGGGGAGAGGAATTGCATGATCAAATTTGCATTTTATGACATTGACTCTGGGAGAACAGCCCTGGATCAGAAAAGGCTGGCTCTTAACCTTCCCAGCTTCTTCTCCAAGTGACTCCTCTCTGGTCTCACAGCACTTTGTACGTGGAATGAGCCATGATCTCTTGGCTTCTGGGCCTTTGGAGGTACTATTTCCTCTTCCTAAATCACACTTTTTTTCCATGGTATATTGGTAAGAACTTTCTTCGTTACAAATGGCAGAAAACACAACTCAGTCTGGTCCTGGCAGTGCATTTGCTCACTGCAGAGCTGTATTGATGAACCCAAACAGTGTTGTCAGAATCAGGGCTCTTTCTTTATCCAGCTCTTCAATCTGCTCTGAGGCAGATTCTGAATGCATGATAACAAAACAGTGGCTACCATTTCCAGACCTCCAGCTTGGGCTCTCAGCCATGTCAGTAGAAAGCAGGCACCTCCTAGCAAACAAAAGTCCTGATGTTTGTTCTGGTAGAGTCATGGACTCATCTCTGAAACAATCACTGAGAACATGGGGATGGAATGCTCTGAAGGGCCAGGCCTGTGTTCTCACCTGGAAGGTTGCGGAGTGGCTGGAGGGGGTGCCGTGTTAGAGTCAGCCCCAACCCACCCATAAGAACAGGGGGGTGTGGAGTAAGGAGAGAGGTTCCTAGAAAGTCAGGCTATTCTTTCCAGATATGGCTAATGGATGGTAGCCCAGGAAGCATCAACTGTGGTTATACCTGGCTAACATCTGCAGTTATCCTTTAAAGATAGCATGACTGCCCCTTCCTCCGGGAGACCTTCTGTGACCAAGACTAGGTTAGGCAACCCTCCTGTGCATGGTCAATAGCATCACATCCTCAGTTTCACAGCAGCACTGCAATGAGTGTTTATTACATGTGTCCACTGGGCACACCATGAGAGCCAGGAACTATAAATTATTCACCTGCATATTTCTAGCACCTCGTACGTAACTGAAGAAATATTTGTTATGGAGGTGCTCTATTAAGCTATTCTGGAGTCTGAGAAACCAGCTTATAATATAGTAAAAAAAAGTGATGACTTATAAGAGGGACTTTACCTAACAAATGCAATCAGTGTAACCTGGTTTCTTGTGCCCTCAATGAATCCCCCCCACCAAAAAAAATTTTTTTTTAAAGTGATGCTTAATTGCAGTGGGATACACATTTGAGAAATATAAAAGAGGAGAATCTACATTATTGAGGGCCTGATTTAGATGGGGGTCCTGGGTGAGAAGGAAATATCTATACCTCCTGAGAATGAAGAGTCTCCCCTGGTTTCTGGCTCATTCATAACGGAAGAGGTTGGGGCAGGAAGTTCTGGGGGAGGCATTAACTTTGGGGATTTATTACCTAGGAATGACAGATAAAGCCTGGTAAGAGGATGAGAAGATTCTCTCTGGGAATCTGTATGCTTCAGAAAGTGTCTTTCCAGCTAATGCTGGATATTGTATCTTGGATTCCCACACTAGTCAGTTGGAAGTTAATGATATTTAACTGTTGTGCCATATATCAAGGCCAAATATCAGGATCTGAATCAAGGAATCTGAATATCGGGATTCTGAATCACAGGAATATCAGGATCTCGATCAAGTGAGATTATCAATTTAGGACATTTTTAAATAAGGAGAGTAGAGACGTGCATCCTGCATTAATGAGGGATGGAAGGACCCAATCCCCAATGGACAGCCTAGTTCTTCCTTGTGATAGAATGGTCAGCTGTCACCTCTCAGTGGAACATGGTGAAGAGCTGATAGCTGCCCATTCTTTTATTAAGAAGACTTTTCTTTGTGCTAGGGAAAGTTAATATACAGCGTGTCCAGGCAAGTCCTTATAAGAACTTTGTTAATTCTTGGCCCTCCTTTTTCCTTTGCCTCTACCTTTTCGAAAGAGAAAAAAATTCTTCCACAAAAGGACATCCTTTTTCTGTGTGCCTAGCTTTTTACATGGTGCTTTAACCCCTTGACTACTCAATACATAATCAAGGAAGGAGAATAGTTGTGAGCGTTTCTAGAATATGGGAGCAAAAAGGTCAGTAGGCACCACCTCTGCGGTACAGTCCCTCTTATAACTGTGTCTTGCCCCCAAACGTGTGTCATACACTGAGAAAGCATCACTTTTTTTTTTTTTTTTTTACTATATTATAAACTGTATTCCTACCTAGGAAAAACAGACCTAGGTCACATAACCGATTAAAACTGATTACGAACTGTTTGACTTCAAAGCTGGCATAGATATGTCACACAAAGTTTCCTTTCATGAATTAGCATTAGGAACCTAATTAAAAAGTCAGAAGTTTCATGTGGCAAGGGGAAGAGGTGGCTGTCTGTGGTGGGAACTTGTGGGCCATTCAGTTGGGCACATCTAGGCAACAGGCAATAGGCAAGAAGCAGTGAACTTGTTACTTGGATGTTAAACTGGCTCCAGAAACCTGCATTTCAACCAGCAGTGCTGTCCAGGCTGCAAGGGCACCTTTTCTGCCCCTTTGTAGCTAAGGTAGACACACGCGAGGCTTGACCTTTCTTCATAACTTTGCAGCTGCTGCCTGCTCATGACTGAGCTGCATGGGAAATAAATTATACTCTGCATTTTTCAATGACTTGGAGGCAAATTTCTATATTTCACATAAACCCTAAATCTTTCTAGAGCTGATGCACGCTACCATAGTCTACAGTGTCAGTTAGAGATCTTATTTTCTTTCTTCCCCTTCTGTCTCTCCCCGCCCCCATTTATTGTCCTTTTTACCTTCTCTTTCCCTTCCTCTGCTCTTAATCTCTTTAAAGACACCGATATACCTATTTTCAGAAGCTATATCATCACTCCCCTGTGTCCTTAATCCCATGATTAGTGTTTACTTTAATTTCCTGGTTTAACAGCATTTAGCCAGTGAGCGACTCCCCATCAGCAGCAGTTTCTACCCACCCTTCTCTCCAGGTGCCAAGACTCTGGAAGGCTCTGCATGCCACTGGGGAGAGCACATGTTCAAAGCAGGACAGACAGGCACATTCTCTGCCAGGGGCTCTGCGTTGCTGCACCCTTCGATGGTGTGTTGTCATATGATCTTGGGATTCTCAGTGGCATGGTAATTGATGAATTTTTAGCTGAAGTACACACCATCCTGGAGTGCTATACCTGTAAATACACCTTTCTTCATGCCCCAGACCAAGAAGGCTGTATCAGTAGTCCGTCCACACATGTGAATTGGCTTCTTGTCACTACAGATCTGCTTTGCTGTATGAATTCTCACATTAGCTAAGTTGACAGAAAAGAAGCTGGTCAATTTCTGTTTCTCCCCTTGACTGGGTTGTAGGCCCATAAAATGAAATAGTGAATTCATGATTTGTTAAAGAAAGGTAATCCAAACCATTTATAACTTAGCCTGGTGTCAATATCAGATATTAGAAAACACAAAGTTTTGAAAACATTTTGGGTTTTCCTCCTGATATTTAGCTTTGTGTAGACCTTTCACTATAGTTCTATCATAGTGATTGTGCAATATTCAGGAGGCAATTTTTTTATAGGTATTTCTAAACTTAGAATCTTCAGAACTCATTTACTATTTACATTATACTTCCCCTTGAATCGTCTGATATTTTATTATCCTTTTTATTCTTGTTTTAGAAATTTAGGAAAATGCAAAGCTTTGGAGAAGGACCAAAATTAAGCCAGTGCTGTTATTTTATAATAGCATTGTCATTAGCATTATGGATGTTATAATGTCATCACCATTATCATTATTAGTGTTACATTTTAATTGGAGGGTAAATGATCCAACAAATGTGTTCTACTATTAATATTTAACTACTGGCTACGAAAAAAAACCAATATTATAAAATACATACTGCATATACCATGACAGACTTATAACCTTTTCTTTTTTTTAAATTTCTTCTCTGGCAAGAGACAAGCCAAGGAAATTTCCAAGAAACAGGTCATTCTGCAATACCTAAGGGTAGGTCTTTTATGGGAGTGCTTAAGTGTCAGATATCATCTATAGAGGGAAATAAAATAAAATTGCTTTGAGTACTATCTTTCAGAAATAAACCAGCCTTCCCTTATAGCTGAAACATCGGGAAGAAAATGGTACCAGTTCCTCCTGAGCTCATTGCAATGTTGGTGTGTAGTATATTAAAGGGATCTGATTTATAGTGATGAGTTATTAAGGAGAAATTGAAAGTTTCCCAACCCAGGGGTTTTTACATGCAAAATTTAAGGAGCCATTATAGTCCATTAGTTTAAAAGGTAAACTTATTAAATCCTTCATGATAAAATATGTGTCTCTGATTTTATGGTAAAATTAAAAAGGCATGGACAGCATTTTAAGACTTGGTATAATAATACACTTCTTGGCTCCCCTTGTAGCCAATGATAGCTAGTGTTTAATGTGATTTAAGGATGATTTAAATTGGTCCTCCTGCAGAGAGGGAGGAAGATCCCCAGAGAAGCTAAATTTATGAAATGACATAGGTGGGATTCAGAGTTAAGTGACACAGTGATTGGAAGGAAGTCTTACGGTTTGGAGCCCAAAGACATGTTAAAAAGAATCAGAATTAAAAGCCTATGTTTCTGATGGCCTTAATAAAGAGCTCACGAGGGCTGGATATTTAAGCCCTACAGTGGACAGAGGTGTTCCTGTAAGATTGTTTTCCCTTCTCTGCAGCCAATGAAGTTAAAGAAAGTGAAGTCATAGTCTTCCTGTATTTTTGTTAGGAGATAGGGTCTTGCTCTATCACCCAGGCTAGAATGTAGCAGAATCGTGGCTCATTGCAGTCTCCACCACTCGGGTTCAAGTGATCCTCCCACCTGACACATGCAGCTAATTTTTAAATTTTTGTAGAGATGGGGTCTTTCAATGTTACTCAGGCTGGTCTCTAATGCCTGGGCGTAAGCTATCCTACCACTGCATTGTCCCAAAATGCTGGAATTATAAACGTGAGCTGCCATGCCTGGTCTCGTCCCTCTTTTTACCTAGTTACATTTGTTCTTCAGGTTTATCAGCAACTGTAAATAATCAGGAAATTAGAAATTTTAAAGCAGAAAAGATGACTTTACTAGCGCATCATCAGGTTTGTTTGTTTTTTTTAACAAATGAGCAAACCAACCCAACAGGTTCAAGGACAAGACAAAAAAACTTACCTATCCTGGCAGAGAAAGGTCCCTAGACCCTGGGTCTGTGAGCTGTCATTTCAGTGCCCTCTTCTGTAGAACATTAAAACACACAATGTAAATAATGATAAGCAACAAAGTATATGAATCTTATAAATGAGTTTGTATTATTGAAATTTTTATACCTTATTTTCTAAAATCTTAATGAAGTACTAGAAACCATTGTAAGTCCTTTATCTGCCTAATTCAAGAACAGCTTACTAGTCTTCATCTAGGCCTTGACAGGTGGTGAATGGATTACATATTTTCAGTTACCTTGGACCAGTCACTGTACAGCTTTCTACTTAGCTTTCTCATTTGTAAACCAGGAATGATAAGAGTTTCATTGCCATTAGGATTGTTGTAAGGATTAAATAAAGCACATAAAGAGCCTAGAACGGTATCGGACTCCTAGCATATGGAAATCATTCCGTGAATGTTAGTTGTCAATATCACCGAATCTGCTCTACTTTCACAGTTCTATAAATCTTGCATTAGAGAATCAGGTCCTAAAATGGAATATTTCAATTTTATTTATGTAGGAAGGAGGCTATATGCTAACCTATACCCACTCTACAAACTGATATTCCAACCCCTCTAAAGAAGTATAAAGACATAATAACAGATATAATCTGTTTTTACAATTACCCAGAAATCATTCTTATTGGCAATTAGACTTCTAGTCATTCTTTTTTTTATGTATTCCTATTTTAATGGGGTCCTACAGTACATGTTATTTTGTAACATGACTTCTTATAACGTCACAGTGGAACCTTTCCACATTATGGTGTGTGTTTACATTGTCACTAAATGGTCGTGTGGTGAGCCATTTGTAACAGGAGCAGCAGGTCCACTAGCCACATCCGAAATATGGTACTGTGTGGGTACCATATGAAAGTTTTGAGATACACAAAATCGAGAAACATAAAATTCACATCAGTGAAAACAAATGAAGCCCTCCCAGCAACATGATACACCCAGCAAGGTAAAACTTGCACAGGTGAATCAGAAAGGTCACTGTCAACCGTATTTCTTGGAAGTAAAATGATGGACCTTAGTATAGTCTGTTTCAAAATTTTTGTATTGACCTATGTATAAGTCCCAGTTGCTCAGGCAGGTAATGCCGTCTGTCATGTTCAAAAGTGAGCGTGTTCAGTCATAAATTCTATGGTCACCCTAGCTAACCCTAGGGACAGCAGAGCAGGTCACCTGCTTACTCCACAGTGCCTTCTGCAGTGGCACTATTTCTCATCTTTAGCTTCGGATCAAAACCAAACAAAACAAAACAAAAACAGGTCAGGCTCTGAAAACATTAATACTTCTGTCTTTACTTTGGCAATCAATTTCTGTGAGCTTAGCCTCTGCTCAGTAAGGTTGGAGGGTGCCGTTGGTCATAGTGAGAACGAATATAGTGGGTATGAAATACACAGAAGGTATACACATCTATTATGTGAGTTATCCCTACTCACATTGTACATATGTGTGATAATCCTCTTAACAAATCCTATTACTAATTATATTATTTATTTCTGAGTTTACTGTATTATAGATATAATTCTTAAAACTCCCTAATCAATCTGCCTGTGTGTTCAGATTATGTCACATTAAAAACCCAAATGTAACTGCCTTTTTCCTCTTTCCCCTTTCCTCAGCTGATGCAGAAGCTCGTTCACTCTTCCCCATAAGGAACTATTCACTATTTAAAGAATTCCCAGGAAGTTCATACATATGGTCATGAAAACATCTCATATTCTGTGATTCTCTGATTCCCCGCCCCCATACACATATCTGAATGGAAAGCAGCTTAGGGAAGGCCCCCTCTGCTACCACTGCTCCTGTGGTGGCACAGGGATCCTGATGCCCCACCGGTAGGCTATACGCTGTGTTATCCAGATTGCAGAACTTCTCAGCCTGAGAGTTCTGCAGTGCCTTGTTCCAAATAATTAGCCTCTGTTACTTTGCCATCACGCTGTTTTCCACCAAAAAAAGGTGTGAGGACACATCTTCCCCATTTGGGCCTCCAAGTGGAATTCTGTTGACAGAGCTGTAGTTCCCAAATCCAGTTGGGAGATACCCTCATGCACTTTAGCCTTCTGCCCTGTCCCCATAACAGTGCCACCCAGTCAGGCTGTGCAACACACACCACAACCTCACCATTTCTTTTCTGAAACAATTCTGCACAGTATTCCGTCTCTCATTTTTCATATTTCTATTCTAAAAAGTATGAACTCGGGCAAAGAAATACCAGACAGCCCTGGCACACGTCTGTCAGACCCATCAACCGATCCATCACATGTACAGCGTTAACCACATGTACAGTGCAGCAGTGAGCGCCCTTCACTGAATATTTTATGTACATCTCTATCATTTAAATTATGTCCTTAGATGAATTCTTAGAAGCATAAGTGCTGAAATGGAAAGTATGCAATATGCATTTTTTGGCCATGGCTTTACCTGATACCTGGTTGAGTTCTGGCAGCATCTTATATTGCCACCGAGGACATTCTGTATAAGAACTGATGATTTTCTGGGATATCGTAATCCAGCAGTGTTTTTCTAATGGTGAAGAGACAGAACCAGGGATGTAGCACTTCCTTCTGGGATAGATTTTTTTATCGGATGGCCTTGGGCAGCATTCACTTCTCAATGATCCATCAGAATTGCAGAACTATCACTTTTTTATTGAAATAAAATTTATGGGTGGTAAAATGCACAGGTCTTAAAGCTCTGAGTAACTTCAGTGGTCATAGACTTCTGGAGTCCTGGAAGCCGGCTGTGCAACAAGATCATTTGGATTCTCTATAAAAAGTATAGCTTTCCTGGCCCAGCCCCCACATGGAGGTGTTAGGAGGTCTGTATCAAAGTTTTATATATATATATATATTTTATTTATTTATTTATTTATTTTTCTTTTTGCATTTTTTGAGCGCAACTGGGTTTTTTGAACCCGCCACTTCTGGCATATGGGGCCAGCGCCCTACTCCTTTGAGCCACAGGCACCACCCCTCAAAGTTAATTTTAAAGGTAGTATTGGTCCATGGTACTGTTTGTGAGTATGGACCAGAGAGAAAATAGAACTGTGTGAGTAATTGTAAACATCTACTTAAAAAAAACCTCAGTTATAATTCCCCAAATTTTCTCTCATCTTGTTTATTTTTTACATTCCATTATTTTTTCTAAACTTTTTATCATAAAAGACTATGTAATAAGTTATATTAATGTACAGTTGTTACTGTTTTGAAGCATGGGGGAAGGTTTTATATTAATTTTAAAAAAGACATTTCTCTGCTTTTTTTCTTTACTCAAGAGTTAGGCTTTTAAAATTTTATTAAAAAGTTTCTTTTCACAAATATGATTAAGCCTCCTTGATTTTAAGGAACATAATGGACAGCTAGTATTCACACGGATGTGCTATTTGAAAGGAATTTGGCGTGCTGCTGTTACTCAGCACTGCATTTTTATGTGTGGGAATTGATGTATGCCAAGAAAAAGGCAATTAAGGCTCTTATGCTTATTTTTCAAGGTGTATTAAACCGGTGCAAGTTTTAACTATATGTTTACTTTAAGAATCTTAAAACGACCCCTTGGGAAATATTACCAACTGAACCCGTTGGGCTAAAGGAGGAAGCAGATTCATTTTCATAAATAAATCTGAATTCCATTATTTTTCAAATTTACTTGTAGATTGAAGAAGAGGATAAGTATGCTAATAGAGGATAGAGAGAATGGGAAACTACAACAAGAATTTCCTCTGTGCAGTCAGTACCTGTTCTTCCTGTGTATTTCCAAACATGGATATATTAAAAATTGAAGGCTTATTTATTCAAACATTCATTCAACAAATGTTTATTGTACAAGGTATTGTCTAAGGCATGTTGGTGGGAACAAAGCCACAAAACCCCAGTCAGAAACCTCTATAAGCTTACACTCAACAAAGTGATCTTTCACATCTATAATGATTAGAACTGACATTTGGGGAAAAACACTCGTTTATAAGAAATCATGAAAATTAAGATGACAGCTAACATTTACTGAGAACTAGCTAGGTAGAAGACATGTTCTAATCACTTTCACCTCTTCTTTATTCTTCACAAATCCTAATTAGTAGTTGTTCTTATTGCCTCCAGTTGACACATGAGGAGGTTGAGATATAGAGAGGTGAAGTAGCTTACCCAAGATCATATGACTAACGACTAGTATAATGAATGATTCAGAGTTTGTCCGGCTCTAAAATCTCCTCTCTTAGCCAATACATGGCCTAAATATAGTCAGATCTCTGTTCATATTATTAAATTTATTAAAGCCTCTTTACCTTATTTCTAAGTGTAGATTGCATGATTGGCATACAACATTTCTGGTTGGACTGCCTGGTACATAGCAGGTAATCAGTAAAGAAGAGCTGTCTCCACTAACATTTCAGCTTCCATCCCCAGGACAGAGCCCAGCTCTAAGTTTTAAGTCTAGGAAAGAAAGCATAGTAGTTTCCTTAAGGGTAGCATATTAAATTGTTAGGTTATCTTGTCATTAGAAATTGGTTTCATAAAAGTATTGAGTACATTGGATACTAATGTTCTCTAGGGATAAAAGTCAAGTTTGTAAGAGAACTAGAAATTTGTGAAGTTGCATTCAAAAGTCAGTCCCATACAGTTGCACGGCACATATCAGGAGGAATGAGAGCTAGCACTAGAACCAGGGTCCACAGGTAGAGATGATTAACCTCATCTGATTTGAAAGGATCCTTCAGTAGAGGTAGTGATGTGGGATGCAGCTGTTGGGCGCCTCCTGAAAGATTTAGGCTGCTGAAAGCAGAGCATCTGATATATTTTTGACTTGTCCTAGAAGTATTTTCCCCTCTCTGAAAGCAGAGGAGCTAGTAAGGGAGTTGGCTTAATTGTGAACTTAATTCTGAGCCTTCGGAAGGACCTGATTTGTGCTTTAGAAGGGATGCAAAAGTTAAAGAAGTTAAGGAAGCAAATCAGCATCAAAGGAGCACCAGGAAGCAGAGAAGTAGTCAGATAAATAAACTCTACTTAGTCTTTAAGATCTAACATATTGGCGGTGCCTGTGGCTCAAAAGGGTAGGACGCCAGCCCCATATGCCAGAGGTGGTGGGTTCAAACCCAGCCCCAGCCGAAAAAAGAGAACTAACATATCAAAATGTTCACTGAAAAAGCAACTATGAAGTCATGACAGACTCTCTGAAAGGGAACACAGTCCACAGTGGACCAAAAGGTCTACAAATGGGATGTATCTATATATTCTTTTAAAAAAAAAAAAAAAAAAAGCCCTGATAGAGTGGCTAGTCTGAAACCTTATTGTGGGTTTTTTATTTGAACACATTGTCTTACTTTCCTACTCATGTGGCTGAATGAAATGAGATTATGTGCTAGGTCTAGAGTAGGATGCATTTCTTCCCTCTAGACCACGTGGGGGTCTTTTTTAAAGGGTATCACTCCACAGAGAGCTTGGCTCACTGCGTGCAGAGAGGTCCTGTGTGGTCCTGTTGGAGGTACTCAGGCCTCCCTGTTTCTCTGACTACCGGATAGTCAGAGAAACCTCCGGCCACCATCTGACTTTGCACAGAAGGATGTGAGAACTGGGCCTCTGCTGAAGAGGTAACAGTGTACTCTTTCTAACCTGGCTCTTGTACCTGTTGCCTTGAATAGTTCTGTTTGGTAGTTTCTTCAAATATCCCAAGTTCATAGGCTTCTCCAGGCAATGTGGTCGTATCTCCAACCACCAGCAAGAAGCAGTAACTAGCCAGTTCTTGGGCAGGTTAGAGGGTTTGTGAGAGCCCCTAGTCAGCAGTCTTACAATTTACAGGATCCGGAAGGAGTTCATCCAATGCATGTAACAGGATCCCAGGAAATAATAAATCTTTTTACTTTTGTGTTGCAGAGACAATTCTCCACTGTCTCTTTAGAATGGGACCCAGGGCTCTTTCTCTGCATACAGAGTCCACTTGGCAGGGCAAAGGACAGTGTGTTCAGCCATATGGGAAACACTTAAAAGACAGTTGCCAGCATTTGCATGTATTATACACAGGCAAACTCAAACAAGCCTTGTGAACCACAGTAGGAGAAAAGGATAGTCACAGTGAGATATTTAAATAAAATATCACACAGGGAGTTCACGAAGAAAATCTGATTTTTACAAGAGAGGCACAGATTTAAAAGATTAGCATTATAAAATAAAAAAGTCTATAATGAACCAAAATTTGCCTCAAAGTTAAAATGTCAAGGAAATTTACATTTATAAAATGAATTTTGATTCAGAATAGTGGGTAATGTAGTTGCTGATACCAGAAAAACCTAAATTTGAATACTGACTCAGCATTTTTCCAGCTGTGTCTTGGGCAACTTAACTGCTCTGATTGTAAGCTTTCTCACCTATAAAATGGCAATAATGATACTACTCCCAGCAGGGGGTTGCTGTGAGTATTAAATGATTAAATGTTGTAAACATTAAGTGCTTTATAGTATTTAACAAGACCTGTTACATTGAGCAAGTGATACTTAAAAAGTTTGCTACTATCATTATCCTTCTAAGAAAATCATGTGTGATTTCTCAACCACATGAATATTTCAGTAACATCATGAACACAGCAGTATTCGTGGGAGCAGGGACAGTAAATGACAAAGCCATTCACCTCCTGTTTTCTGTCTGTAGTTTCTGTAAGGTGCTCTGCACATTGGGAAAGATGGGATAATTATCCCAAGGTGTGAGTCAATGCCCAGGAGTGATGAGGGGTAGGGTACAAGCAGTTAGGGCTCTGGAGGAGTCTTTACCTCTCAGCCTGCGTAAATTACAATCCAAGTATTAGATATTATTCCAGAACCACTGTTGATAATCTCTGAGGAAGAAGAATATAGAATATTATTTAAAGGACTAGAAATAGAAAAATACAGAAAATACAGACCTCATTTTTATGTAGGAAAAAAATTTTGAATATCATAGCATAGGAACCTTGGTATTGTTGCCTGGGAAATTTCTAGAAAGGATCAAATGGGGAAAAAATAAAAAAAAGACCTGATCATTAAGATATA
This sequence comes from Otolemur garnettii, assembly GCF_000181295.1. Classification (NCBI taxonomy): domain Eukaryota; kingdom Metazoa; phylum Chordata; class Mammalia; order Primates; family Galagidae; genus Otolemur; species Otolemur garnettii. The sequence continues at coordinate 1,037,389 of NW_003852475.1, read as the reverse complement.
GCATGGACTCACTAGAAATAAAGTATTTATTTTTAAAAGATTAAAAAAATGTTAATCATGAGAATGCTGTAACTTAGTCACATTGGGATTTTAGCAAAACATTTGATTATTTGACATATGATACTATTCATAAAAGATGGAAAAAATGTGTGTTGGCTGATCTTCAGTTGGATCAATTTTAATCAGTGCCCCTCTATATATAGATGTGCCCAAATAAAGACTAATGAACTTAAGAGTAGTTGTTCCAGAATTATGCCATAGGGTTCTATCTTTTAGAACTATATTATTTAGTATATTTTATCAATGACATGAAGATTAGGAGGTAGGCTTTGAATATACAGATAATGCATGCTGGAAAGAAGAATAACTATGATTTTGTCAAAGTTCTAATTCCAAATATTCTATCATTTTTTTAATATCCTAGAAAAGTGGTCTATGGTAAATAAGATAAAAATTTAACTGGAATGTCAGTTCCTACATTTTTGGCTTAACAATCAGTGTATCAAAAAAGAAGGCTTAGCGCCGTGCCTGTAGCTCAAAGGAGTCGGATACCGGCCCCATATGCTGGCGGTGGCGGGTTCAAACCCAGCCCCAGCCAAAAACTGCAAAAAAAAAGAAGGCTTAAAAGCAATTAGCATTGGAAAAAAACTTGGGAGAGTAGTTGAAGATAAGTTTAGTGTGAATTAAGTATGTGCTAAAAGCTAAGACTGAGGATATTTGGTAGAAGGATAAAGCCCTTCCCCAAAAAACATAATTAGCCCTGTCAATGCTCTACCCAATTCAGACCACACCTTAAAAGGATTCGGTTGTGGATAGTCCCTTCTCAAGAGAGAAATTGACAACCAGGATGCCTATTAAAATAAAAATGAAAAAAAAGAGATGCTGGCTCGGCTTCTGTAGCACAGTGGTTATGGCACTGGCCACATGCACCAAGGGTGGCGGGTTCAAACTTGGCCTGGGCCTGCTAAACAATAGTAACAACTACTACAACAACAAAAATAGCAGGGCATTGTGGCAGGTGCCTGTAGTCCCAGCTACTTGGGAGGCTGAGGTAAGAGAATCA
>NW_003852475.1:1029686-1036296 GCF_000181295.1 Otolemur garnettii | reverse complement strand
AAAAAAAAAAAAAAGATGCTAAATCATCTAAAAACCATATTGTAGGAAAAGATGGAGAGAACTCAGGCCATGCCTACCTAATTTGGGAAAAAAATCATAATTAAATAATTTAGGTAAGTAAATGTTTAAAGGAATTTCTTACATAACCATATATATTTTTTTAAATATATCTCTGGAGGGCAAAAAATTGATGAGCAAAGGTTATAGGAATGAAAATCTCAAGACAGAATTAAAAGTGTCCAGAGACAGGATGAACTGCTTATTGGGCCTAACAAGCTTTTCTACCTAAAAGATTTACCAAATAAATCTCTCTTGGGTATCAGGCTTTAGAAGGAGTGATTACCTTAGTTGGGACGTTTATCTAGATGCTTTTAAAATGTATTTCCCAGTGGTAAGAACCTGAGTTGTAAGGCAGTCACACTTTGGCCTGTGACACAGGAACTCTCTTTTCCTTCCTACAAAAAGCAGAATATGGACTGGAATCTCTAAAAGCTCAACTGGACATCTGAAGGTGAGAGTTTATGTACCTCTAGGCTAAACTGAAGTGGCTTCTCTAAATTCTTGAGAATCAGCAGCCCGGAAGGGAAAGGCTTTGCTCTCCCTGTGGTCTGAACTCAGGTGCGTGCTCAAGATACTTCACCGCTTAAGTAAATAGTTTAGTTGGAAAAGTATATAATCAACTTTAGAAATACTTAACTTTGGTTAGATGATAATTGTTCAGACTTAAGGATGAACAAAAAGGTTTTTAGTTCTTGGACATTTATATTTCTTTATATGTTGTTCCAAATATTTTGTCAGTATTCATGGGTAAAAAGTAATGTTTATGGCTCCAGTAATAAAAAGAGCTAACCTACTTTAAGTACAGCCTATGTGTTGAGCAATATTTTGGGTTTTAGAAATACTGTGTCATTATAAGACTTTTGAAAACTCTAGGGAAGCTATCACAATTTTATAGATAAGGAAACTGTAAGTTGTGGAAGTTTGAAAATATGCTCTAGTTGCTAATAAATGTCAGTTGGGCTTGAATGACCTCAGAACCATGCTATGAACCCCAGCACTTTGATGACTCTAGAGTCATAGTTAGAATTACCAGTGTCGCCCAGTTAGTAACAGGGGTTCCAAACTCACCTCGTTCACTGACTCTCTGATCGTAAACTACTTAACTCAGTGAACATCACTTTCCTCGTCTGTAATGTGGGGTCCACGTCATAATGGTACCTATACAGAGGAATGCCTTGAAGATTAAATTAGACAATGCATGTGTAGTAAATTGTTTAGTATAATGTCTGGCACATAATAAATTCTCAATATGATTAGCTATTGGTGTTATTAGTAAGCACATGGTGTACACCATGGATTCAGTTACGACTGTAGAAAGCTTATCCACTTTTATTTTGCGGTTCTAGTCTAGGTAACTCTGTAGGAACATAATACAAGTAAGAGGCTAAGTCCCTGTTTCTGCTCTTGCATGTTTAAAATACTGTTTTGGAATTTCAATAACAATGATTTTCTATTAGACTATAGTTGCTTTTGTTATCAAGTTCAAAATTTGTTTATAAAGTAAATATGAATAAAATGAAATTAAATTTAAAATAAAGACCTACTACAGATGCAGAATAAAATGAAGATGAATTAGCTGGTAATTTGACCAGTAAAAAAGAGTAAAAAGAGACTCGGAGGAGGTATGTTGTAAATTTCATTTTAATGCAATTGAACTTGGCAAAAGATGTTTTTATTGTGTAAGATTTTTTTTTATTTCAGATAAATATATGAGTAAAAGCCATTAGTTACATTGTTTGCATTTATTAGATACGTCCAAGTGGTAGTTGAGCCCTTGACCAAGGAGATGGGTTTTTCTTGGTTTTGATTGTGCTACAAAGGTCAGTTCTAGTACAATAAATTGAGCAAATTTTCTTCTAAATAGTAAATTGGACAAGTAAAATCAATCAAGAAAAACTTGTATTACATCCTGAATCCTAACATTTATCACGCAGTTTTGAGTATTTGAAGGAGGATTGCTCTTTTACTTCCTTCCAAAGTTCTGAGGTCAGCTGTCATCAGTTTTCATGCCTTCCCTGTCTGCCACCAGGTCAGTGTTCTCCTTCTCCTTCAGCCTCAACTTTAATGAAAAGTTTGACTCCATTTTTTATGTTTGCTGACAGCTTTCCATCCTCACTGCTGTTTCTCCCCTTTCCAGCCCACAATGGGGCAAATTGACAAGAAAGCCAGGTGCTCCCTCCATTGGCTCAGCTCTCAACCTATATCAGATCTGCTTGGGGGTCTCCCCCAATCTCCCTAGAAAGGCTCATTATTTGAGGTATAAACCTTTTCATGCTTTCTTCACATGTATGTGGTCTCAACATCCAAACCAGATTTGCCACGGGAGTACAAAGTCTGTATTGCCTCTCTGTTGGTAATATAATCTCTCATCTGGAAAATAGACATTTGCTTCTATAATTTTGTTGGTACTTCCATTAATAGCTCATTTGTCCCTCATCTAGTTAGATTGGAATTCAGTCCCTCTAGTCATATGGTCTATGGTAAAACTCTTGTAAAATTTCCAGTATTAGAGAATTCTCTTGCTCTATTAGCTATTCCAGAAATTAGAATAGGATAGAAAGATACCTAAATCTGGCAAAGAAAACCAAACCTCATGATAGAAAAAAATGACAGATCAAAAGTCTTTCAGTTAATTCCAAACCGTGTCCTGTTTCAAACTTTTGAATAGTTAGAGCTAAAAGTATCATTTCTTAATAGGATAAAGAAAATCTTCATCTGGTTGCCAGTAACATTCTCAATAAGAAAATGTGCTGCAGCCTTAGCACCGGCGTATTTAGTTATTGTTTTGAGAGTTTGGCCATGTTCCTTTACATATGAATCAGATATAAAATCATGGTCACCGGAAGGGAGAAAAAAATTACTTGCAAGTGGCATCACGTATACTGCAAACCTGAGAAAGTCAATTGTAATAAACATTCGAATCAGTAAGTCCAGCAGAGTGGTCAGGTATGAATGTAAAAATCAGGTATTATCTGTGAATGAAGAGTAGTGTTTCAGAAATTATCAGGGCAAATTCAGTGTATATTTGCAACTAAGATCAGAAGCTGCTGTTTAAAGAAAAGTATGCAAAACCCTTCTAAAGCAAACTGAAATTTACTGAGAAAAGTATAACAGAATTTAATACAGATACATATCACGTTCCTGGATGGGCAATCCAATTATTAAAAGCTAGTACTTTTTTCCTGAAATAATTTAAAGGTTTAATTAAGTCTTTGCAAGAAAAAAAAATTATTTGGATTAGAGGAGAACTATGGGGAGAATTTAACATGGTTCTGCAGAACACCTAGAAGAAAAAAATAAACTAAGAAATGTTTAGGAAAAGAAAAGTGGAACAACAAATTTTGGCTTGCTCTATCATATATTGAAACCAGTGTAAAAACTAATTAAATCAATGTGATTATGGTCCTAGATAAGTTAGATCAATAAAACAGGATAAGTTATTCTGTATTAAATCTTATCATATTTAAGAATTTAATCATTATAAATGAGGGACTTTATATCAACAAGGAAACAAAACTGATTCTAGAAATGTTTTAGGACAAAAGTATCACTATTTAGAAAAAAATTAGATAACTCACATGACAGCATAATGTTATATAAGTCCTATGTGGATTAAAGAGCAGAACACAATTAAAAGAGGGACTTTACCTAACAAATGAAATCAGTGTAACCTAAAAAAAAATAGAATTGAAACATTGCTAAGCTCAGGGAAAATGAAAGTGACTATTTAATTGTTCTCTGGTGGAAAAAAAACTTTCTAATTACAAAATCAATGAAAGAAATCACAGAGGAATACGAAGATTGATTTGACTTTATAAGCAGTTGAAATTTGTGAACATAAACATACCACAAATAAATTTTTAAAAGAACAGAAAACATCAGAACTAAAACAATTTTTGCTGTCTTCAATATATAAAGATTTAAAATACATTCATAACAGAAATATTGTGACAGAAAGTTGGCCAAAAGGTCTGAAAAGACAATTCACAGAATAGAAAATACCATGAGCTAATTAATCTAGGAAACATTTAGTGTCACGTATAATCAAGGAAATACAAAGTGCAATTAAGAGAATAGGATATTTTGTGTACAAAATTGGAAAAAATGTTGATATGGTACTTATCAGTGTTGGAGAAGGGCAGTGATTTTCACATATACTCCTGAAGAAGTGAAAATTGATCCAGCCTTCCGAAAGGAATCTATGAGAAAGTTCTAGAGCTTTCACTCGGTAATTCTAATTTCCTGATTCCATCCCACAAATACTCTGTGATTTAAAAATGAGATTTATGTTTAAGCACTGCCTTGGAAGCAGCATTTTTAATATCAAAAGTGAGAAATGGTTAAATAACATGTAGTATAAACCCCATACAATCTTGCACATTAAGTACAAACAATTTCTAGTGGTGTGAGAAAACTATTCACTCTATGTCAGTGGAAAAAAATTATCACCCAATAAATGAACTGTAATATACAATATATATTTTATGCCCCTAGAAAGTGACACTGTAAAGTTAGTGGTGGTTATCTATGGGTTATATAATTTTGAACAATATTTGCTTTCTTCATACTTTGTTTCCAAGTTTCCCTGAATAATCTCATATTAAATTTGAATCAGGGGCAACACCTGTGGCTCAAGGAGTAGGGTGCCAGCCCCATACACCAGGGGGTGGCAGGTTCAAGCCCGGCCCGGGCTGAAAATGCAATAAATAAATTTGAATCAGAAAAAAATAAGAACTTAATTCCTCCTAGGTAGCCTTCCTTATCTAATTTGTTTGTTATTCTCAAAACCCTCCAAAGGATATTGTTCATAGTAGGTATACTGGATGTAGGTAGATTACACACATCTGTTTCCCCTTCTTGTGAGATGAAAATAATAGATTTTTAATGTTTTATCTCAGGAGGATTTTGTGAGAATAAATTGAGATAAAGATGAAAACGTGATTTGGAAGAAAAAACTGTAATAAAAATATAATGAGTTGAGGTATGTCAACATATGTTTTTCAAGTCAATGTATTAAATGACTTTCAGTGACTATCAGACATTCAGAGATTGGCCTGTGCCTCAGATTAAATGATAATGCCTATAAAGAACTAGTTAATAAAATTAAAAACATACAGTAGCCTCTGGAATAGTGCTATCCAATAGAATTTTGTGCAGTGTTAGAAATATTCTCTATCTGCACTATCCAATATGATAACCATTTTGCATTTGAACATGTAGCACTTGAAATGTGGCTGGTATGACTAAGGATTGAATTTTTAGTTTTAATCAATTCTAATTAATTTAAAAACAGCCACATGTGGCAAGTAGCCACAGCTCCACAGCATGGCATCCCTTGGAACTAGGCGTCTCCATCAGTGCTCTCCACTCATGATCCCATTTGACCTTCACAACAACCAGTGATCCAGGTGTTATTTTTACTCCCATTTTACAGATTAGGAAACTGAGTGGTAAAGAGGGCAAGTGACATACCCCAAGTTAGGGGTCTAATTAGTTTTTGAATCAAAATTAATGGCTATGTAGGTGGGTACAGAGCCCCTTCTCTTATCCATCTCCCTATACTGCCCCCCCCATCCATAACTTAAGGCCAAGCATGTGACAGTCGTGTCCAGGTGAAGTGACCAACTACATGAAACAGCAGAGGATCTTATGGAGATGAGCAAGAGGAAGACTATGTTTTCCCTCCTTTGTGAACCACTTCTGTATCTAATGTGCCAAGTTCCCTTCACGTGATGAATTACCCATCAGTGTCTCCACCAACCCTGAGAGCAACTTCTCAGTAAGACACCAGGAAGGAGCTCGGTATCTTTGCCAAATTACTGTCCTTCTCTTGAAGGACAAGCCATCTATGCTGAAAATTATCTCATAGCCAAGATCCCAAGCTGCACACAGGTGAGAAGGCAAATTTGCTGAGTACATTTGAAATACCTGGGCAGCTTTTAATGTACTCTACAGGATGTGACAAACGAGTGTCTGTGTAAATCAATAAACCTTTCTGTGAAAGGACTAATGGTTTTATGTGAGTAGCAAGGCAACACACTTGGAGACTGGTGCTCTTGTTTCTTGCCAGTATTTTTAAAGTTCAGTCATAACTCTGTTCCCCTTGACCTTTATCAGTGATGCCTAACAGAGATTTGCTTTGCTAGTTGAGTTCTAACTGAACCCTTCACCTATCACCCTTCTTTTCCTTTTCTCTTGGTGTCTAATAGATACATCCTTTAAACCTTCAGCTTTCTTGGATTGCTCATTTTTAAACTATGTTTTGATTGCTCTTCGAATAATAATTGACTTTATCAGCTTTAAGAATACTTCATTCCAGCACAGACAAATAGCGATTAAATACAGATTTCTTTTTACCTCAGGGTAGAATCAGGTTTGTTTATCATTGTGATTCATAATCATAATGACTTCTGTATATGAATGGGGATTAGTAGAAAACCCAGTATGCACAGAAATTCAGGAATCCTCAAATGCTGTGAAATGAAGAGCTCAATAGCTAATGGACAATGAAAACCTCTAGTTTCCACAAGAAAAAGACATGTCAACTAAA
>NW_003852475.1:1028716-1029666 GCF_000181295.1 Otolemur garnettii | reverse complement strand
AAAACCTGTATAGTACTAGCGTTTGCAGACTGCAACCAACCCCTTCCAAGTTCCTGATGTGTATTTACGGGCAATTAATGCACACAGCAGTGCTGCTTTTTGCTCTTTTAAAGAAATCCTTCATATAGTCCTGTCATGATAGTCCCCCAAAGCTTCATTTTTAAAAAGCAGAAATTCTAGGACAGCTTTAAAAAATATGAAGAGCTATTTTTATGAGGGATTTTAAATATTTTTCCATGGCAAATACATTCTACTGACACAGTCGTGTTTTATTCACAACCTTGTTTACCTAGTGCATTTCCACCCAGAGGTGAAACGCTTAATGGGATTGCATTGTGGGTATTATTTTGCTAATTAACATCCAAATGTGGTACTCAGCTTCTGTTAATAGTGTTCAGGCTTAACGTGAGCAGTGTCTCCTTGGTTTAAAAAAGACAGTTCCAAGTCTGTGAGGTGTTAACCACCATCATGCTTGAGCAGTTGTCTGATTAATTATGGTGGTGTGAACTTGGTCATGTTTTGGAGATGATGTTCCCTCCAGAGCAATTGACTAGATAATTGTGTTCTCACTGCAATGGGACCTAAGTGGAACTCAGCAGGTGAGAGACCTGAGCCTGGCTGTCTCAACCTGTCTTCACTTTACTGATCAAAGTGAATATTCTTTGTAAATGTTCTTTCTTCCAGTAATTGGGCACAAATTCTACCGCCTTCAAAGATAAAATTAAGACTCACTTATTACCCAGTCTGTCAGAGCAGGTGACCCAAACAACAGTGTAATGGGTAAGGTGACCAGATTTTAACATTGGTAAAGCGGGACACCATTGGGGGGGCGGGGCCTGATAACAATGCAAACTTTGATAAGCAGTTCTTGATAATCAGTTCTCAACAATTATTTGTTATTATTAAAGTTTAACATTATAAAATTAACAAAAATAATATAAAACATATCG
>NW_003852475.1:1026428-1028589 GCF_000181295.1 Otolemur garnettii | reverse complement strand
AAATAGCCACATGGCAGCCGAAAACCGTATATTCCCTTCCCGTTCTCCCATGTTCCCTAACTTGTCATGCATTCTTTCCAAAAATCAGGGCTTTTTTAAAACACCACAGGACTCAGGACATATTGTTAAAAATCGAGACTGTCCTGCCAAAAGCTGGACGTCTGGTCACCTTATTCTAGAGTGGGGGGGGGGAGCTACTTGTTTGTTCCAGACAGTTTGGCTCCTGAGCTAATTGTCCTTGCCTAGAAGCAAGGGAGGGAGCCAGTCTCCTTCTGATACCTTGCCCAGGAGGGGAGTAGGGAGTTTACATTAGCCTTTTCATTTCCAAATGAAGTCACATTAACTTCTTCATTACCAAATGGAGTTACATTAACCTCTTCAGTAGCCGACGGTATATTCCCTTCCCATTCTCCTACTGTTCCCTAGCTTGCAGTGCATTCTTTCCAAAAATCGGGACTTTTTTAAAATGCCACGGGACTCGGGACAAATTGTTAATAATCAGGACTGTCCCGCCAAAAGTGGGATGTCTGGTCACCTTAGTAATGGGTGAAGGGCAGAAAAGCAAAAAGCAGAGATCTGGTTTTCTCACCTGTAAAACAGAGACTGGATTGGAGGAAGATGAGATCTCCTCCAGCACTGGTATTCCACTGTCTAACAGTAAAAGATAAATTACAGTAGCTGGGGAGATCATCATTGTTTTATATCTCTGGGCTACAGTTTCCTTCATCTGTAAAACTGTGGCTAGGCTTAATATCCCAATCCTTTCTAATTCTAAAAAATGTATTCATGAAGTTGAAAACACTATGCAAATCTAGATAGGTTGTCATTGATACATACATGTATGTATGAATATTTGCACTTATATGTATTTGTTTGTATGCTTCCCTCCCAGAGAACATGTAGCAATGTCTAGAGAAATCTTTGCTATCAAACTAGGTGAGAGGATGCTCTAGGACAGGTATTCCTCATTTGATTGGACTTTGTCTTTTTGTACTTACCAATTTCTATAAATTGAACATTTATGATGACCCTGTGTCAAGAAAGTCTGTTGGTGACATCCTAACAGCATGTGCTCACCTCATTTCTGTGGGTCGTATTTTGGTCATCTGACAATATTTTAAACTTTTTATTATTACTCCATCTGTTATACTGATCTGTGCTCAGTGAGCTTTGATGTTACTCCTGTAATTGTTTTGAGATAACACAAACGATGCCCATATGAGGTAGCAAACTAAACGGATAAATGTTGTTTGTGTTCCAAGTTGTCTTCTGAGTACCCTTCTTTTTATTTTTTTAATTTTTTTTACATATACATGTGTTTATTAGGTTTCCACTTTTTGCCTTCACAAAATTAAAAAGGCTTCAAATTTAATAACAATAACAATGTTTAAGAAAAGGACTAGAAACAAAAACCTCATAAAGAACGAATGAATATAAATACGTTCAGAGATGACTGCCCTTCTTCTGTCTCTCTCCCTCTCCTCAGGCCCCCTGTTCCCTCACACACAACAGAATTGAAATTAAGGCTGTTAACAGCCCTACAGTGGCCTAAGTGTTCACAGGAAAGGAAGAGTCCTATGTCTCTCATTTTAAATCAAAAGCTAGAAATTAAGCTTACTGAGGAAAAGATGTCAAAAGCCCAGGCAGGACAAAAACTAGGCCTCTGGTGCCAAACAGTTAGCCGAGTATAAATGCAAAGGAAAAGTTCTTTGAGGAAATTAAAAGTTTACTCCAGTGACCATATGAATGATAAAAAAGTGAAATAGCCTTATTACTGCTCTGCAGAGAGTTGGAGGCGTATGGATAGGAAAACATAACTCCACCAGAACATTCCCTTAACTTAAAGCCTAATCCAGAGTAAGGCCTTGACTCTCTTTAGTTCTGGGGAGGCTATGAGAGGTGAGGTAGCTGCAGAAGAGAAGTTTGAAACTAATAAAGGTTGGCTTATTAGGCGGGAGGGAAGAAGCCATCTCCATAACATGAAATTGCAAGGTAAAGCAGCAGGCATTAGTCTTGAAGCTGTGGCACATTATCTAGATGTAGCCAGGATAACCGATAAAACTGATAACTACACTTACAAATAGATTAGTAATGTAGATAAAATAAGCTTATATTGGAAGAAGATGTAATCTAGGATTTTCATTTTTCTTTTTTTTTTTTT
>NW_003852475.1:967478-1026238 GCF_000181295.1 Otolemur garnettii | reverse complement strand
TCACAGCTCACAACAACCTCCAACTCCTGGGCTTAGGTGATTCTCTTGCCTCAGCCTCCCGAGTAGCTGGGACTGTAGGCACCTGCCACAACGCCCGGCTATTTTTTTTTGTTGCAGTTTGGCAGGGCGGGGTTTGAACCCTCCACCCTCGGTATATGGGGCTGGCACCCTGTCTAATATAGTTGGGATAATATTATAGTCTAGCAGCTAATGTAGTTGGACACTTTAAGTTGAAGCCAATACTCATTTGCTATTCTGAAAATTGTAGCACGCTTAAAAATTATGCTAAGTCTACTGCTTTGCCTATGCCCTATCAATGCAACAAAAAAGTCTAAATGACTACATACCAGTTCATAGAAAAGAATTTTCTTTTAAAATATTACTGCTCATTAAAAACGTACCTGGCAACCCAACAGTACTGAGTAGATGTCCAAGGAGGTTAATATTTTCATATATGCTAACACAACAGCTACTTTGCAGTAATCATGAAGTAATTTTGACCTTCAAGTATTATCATCACAGAAATATACTTTGTACGGCTATAGCTGTCATAGATAGTGATTCTTCTGCTATACCTGGCAAACTTAATTGAAAATGTTCTTGTAAGGATTCAGCATTCTAGACACTTTTAAGAACATTTGTGAGTCATGAGGGTAGGTTAAAATAGCAAGATCAATGAGGCATTATTCTGGCTTGGTTACATTAACAGTAGTACTTTGGAAGAAGTTGATTCTGACCATCATGGGTAAATTTCAGGGATTTGAGACTTCAGTGGAGGAAGTACTACACATGTGGTGGAATTTGCAAGAAAGTGAGAGTTAGAAGTAGAACTTGAAGATGTGACTTCATTGCTGCAAGCTCATGATAAAACTTAAGCAGATGAAGTTTCTTCTTATGGATAAGCAAAGAAAGTGGTTTCTTGAAGTCCACGTGCTCTGTCTGTCACTATCTAGACAGGTGGATCACTTGAACTCAGGAATTCTAGACCAGCCCAAGCAAGAATGAGACTCTGTCTCTACTAAAAATAGAAAGAAAAAAGACATTCCTCCAAAAAACAAAGTGGTTTCTTGAGATAGAATCTACTCCTGGTACAGATTCTGTGAACATCATTGAAATGAGAACAAAGGATTCAAAATATTACATAAACTTAGTTGATAAAGCAGTACCAAGGTTTGAGATAATTAATTTCCATTTTGAAAGTTCTACTGTGGGTGAAAGGAGAAATACTATCAAATAGCACCAAATGCCAGAGAAACTTTCATAAAAGGAAAAGTCAATCCATGCAGCAAATTTCACTGTTGTCTTATTTTAAGAAATTGCCACAGCCACTCCAGCCTTCAGCAACCATTGCCCTATCAACCAGCAGCCGTCAACATGACAACAAGGCCTTCTACTGGGCCAAGGATTATGACCCCCTAAAGGCTCAGATGATCATTAGAAATTTTTAGCAATAAACTATTTTTAAATTAAGGTGCAAACATTGTTTTTAGACATAAGCTATTGCACATTTAATAGACTACTGTATAGTGTGAACATAACTTTTATATGCCTTGGGAAAAGAAAAGAAAACCTGTAACTTTCTTTATTGTGATATTCACTTTATTGTCGTGGTCTGGAACTGAACCCACAGTATCTCCAGGGTATACCTGTATATAGTGGATAAGGGCTGTCAAGCATTCTACAATTTCCAGGCCCCCCCCAAATAAAGAATTATCTGACCTAAAATGTCACTGTCACTAAGATTGAAATACCCTGATTTATACATATGTACAGGTGTGTTAAATATATGTAGATACTGTTAACACATACAGACTCTGTCATTAGATAGAGGGCTTCTTTGTATATAATCTGTTCCAACTAGATCAACAAGACATTGTTTTCCCAGCCATCTGTTGAGATGTGGAGAAATAAGCTTCGCTGTTCGCAGCCTGACATTTCATCCGTGTTTGTCTTAATGAGACTTCATTCTGGTTTGGTTATGCTTCTCTCTGCTAAACAGATTGCTTCAAAGTCTGCTTTAGAGAAACGAGGCCAGCTAGGCTCCCTAGGTTCTAGCAGAAGTTTGCGGACCATCTCATAGACTCGAAGAAGGGAACAAATGAGTACCATATATGTTCAGAATTTTGTTACAGAGATTGCTGTACTATGACGAAACCCTTTGTCATCTCTTAAGAATCTATGATTATTTATCCTTGGACAATTACTGCAAATTCATATAAATCTGGGATGGTATAGCTGGAAGATACTTTGGAAATTCTGTGTTTAGTAAGATTATGAGGGAAAACGTATAAAGCCAAGAGAAGTGAAGCGACTTGATCAATGTCACACAGTCATTAAAAGTAAGCTAAAAGTAAGATCTTTGTACCACGTACTCCTGGCTATTGTCTCTGCCACATGATCCTTCTGGAAGCTGTTTTTAAAACTGCCAAAGTACTGCTAAAAAGCCAGATCTCTTGATATCATACTATGCTTATACTTGAAATACCTCAGGTGATGTCTTTTTGATATAAAATACCTTCTTAGTAGCATCATTGACTAAATATACAATATACATAATGATTCCGTATTATCTTGGTAAAATGATGTGTAATTCAAACGGAAAAAAATCGTTGAATAAAATTGGCGACTGCCGGCTTCCCAACCTACTTGTCTATTACTGTACCAGAGCTGAGCTGTAAGCTGAGATGTTTACTCTCCTTTTATCCAGCCCTCAGTAGGGAATTACATTTCAGTTCCCCTCAACTCTTACCACCTCAGGGCCGAAACTGCTTAAAAATACCTACCAGATCCCACCCACTCACAGACACAAAGCAGCTGGGGAAATTCAGAAAGCCAGAATAAGAAGAATTAGGGTGGGATATAAATGTGTTAGCTCTCCTCTTTCTCTACAGTTTTCAAAGCAAGTCCTGCTGCTTGCCAGGTCGCTACAAAAAGCAGGGTGTTGCCCACCCCCCTTTGGCTCTCAAACTTTGAAACAAGCATATAGTTTCTAGAAGGGGAATGTAATTTCATTATACAAAAAAAATTGAAAGTTTAGAATGCTTCCAATTACTTCAACTAAATTTTCTAGAGTACTTCTGATTGGTTACCCTGTGAGAAAGGCCAGTGAACTTTTCTCAGCCTTAGATTGCTCATCTGTAAAATGGGAATAACAGCAGTTACCTCCTTTGCTGAAAGAGTTACTATGATAAAATCTGTTAAGTGCTGAGCACAAGGCATAGCAGTTGGTAGTTACCAGCCTTTGTTAACTGTCATTGTCATCATCATCATCATTTTCCATAGGCCCCATGGTCTTCTCTGTCACAGCCACTATCCCTGGCTTCTGTCTTAAACTAGACCTGCGTTTAAACTCCCCGCTGATTCTTCCAGAGTTACCATCATGTGTCATGTGTACAAACTGAACTAGCAATAATTTCATTAACGACAGATAATTTTCTGAACTAGCAATAATTTCGTTAACGACAGATAATTTTCTGAACTACCACAAATCAAGGGTAATTCCTCTCTCGTGGCCAGGTCTTATTTATACCTTTTATCCACAGGAAAATTTCAGGATGTTAAATGACAGACACAAGCCAAAGAGTTTCTCATGTCCTTATAGTCTCAGCTAAAGGCAATGCCCCAATACACTAAACTCTGGCATTTTGTCACCTCTACTGTGCCCCCTATCCTTGCAGAAAGGGCTTTGAGTGTTCCAGTGCTCCTGAGCTGCTATGGCTCACTCGTGTTGAGGGGGGATGAAAGTGAGAGCATGATGGATGCAGCCTTCTGTCCACTCACCACTGCCCAGCTGCTCCACCAGTACAAGGGCCATTGTCCTGAGTGGAAAGGCCAGAGATCGTATCTGATTATTAAATTAAATCACAATCTCCCTGGAGCTTGATTCCATTTGCCTTGTGAATTCTTTTTTTTATCTTGTGCATTCTAAAGCAAAGAGACAATATTTTTCCCAGAAGAGAACAGACAGTTAAATTTGGATGCCATTGGCATCCCAGAACAAAAAAATTTCATGGAAAAATGCAAATCACAGACAGACAAAAGGGCCCATGGTGACTGCAGGCATACCTTACTGAAGAGTCCCACAGTCCCTGGGATTTTCTCTTCCCTGTAAGTAAGGAAAGAAATCATTATATGGCAAAGCAAAGGGCTTTTGTCTGAAAATCTCTCATAACACTTTATCTCCCTTTGCTCCCTGTTTCTGTTAAAGACCTTATCACTCTCTCAGAGACCCGAATATAAAACTTAGTGTCATCTTCTGTTCTCAGCGCTCCTTCTCACCTAAGTGCCAGTTAGGAGCTGATGAATATGTCCTGAATTCTCTCTCAATTGTGTGTCTTCCTCTCCTCGGCCTGCTGTTTTATTTTGGGGTGGAGTGTCCCGACAGGAAGGTACAATCCCCCATTTTTGATCTACCCCCCTTCTTTTCCCTGCCTCTTTGTCACTGGTGCCAGGATTAGTCCCTAAAGCACGTATGTAGCCTCTGGATCCTCCCCCCTCACCGTCCTCACCAGTAATGTGTCCCTTGCTCTCCACCCTCTGAACCTACTGAGGGGTACTAGGCTGCCCAGGTACACCAAGGCCCTTCGAGAATTTTCCATCAGGCCCTGCCTAGTGTTCTGTTACTTATTTTTGTGTGTGTCTATGTGTGAGAGAGAAATATGTTTACAGAAAAGTGTATAAAGTGTACATTTGCACTTAAAAACTTTAAAGCAGGCTCAGCGCCTGTGGCTTAAGCGGCCAGGGCGCCAGCCACATACACCTAAGGTGGCAGGTTCGAATCCCCAGCCTGGGCCCGCCAAACAACAATGACAGCTACAACCAAAAAATGGCCAGGCATTGTGGCGGGTGCCTGTAGTCCCAGCTACTTGGGAGGCTGAGGCAGGAGACTCACTTGAGCCCAGGAGTTGGAGGTTGCTATGAGCTGTGATGCCATGGCACTCTACCCAGGGGGATAGCTTGAGGCTCCGTCTCAAAAAAAAACTTTAAAGCAAAAAACTGAGTAACTGCCACCATCAACAAATGAAATTTTGCTGGTAGCCTACAACCCCTGGCTCTTCCCTCATCACAGCTTCCTTACTCCACACTAGACAAAATGAGTAATTAGACTTTTTAATAATAATTACTTTGCTTTTTGAAAGAAAAAAAAAAAAACGGGTCTTATTTCCTATTGATACTGGAATTTCACTCTTCAGTAGGTTCTTGGTCTCAGTGACTCAAAGAATGAATCCATGGACCACAGATCAGTGGTAAGACAGGATTTATTTACAGAAAAGAATACAGAAGTGCCAGAGCTCCTGGCAGAGAGAAAACCCAAGTCAGAAGAGAAAAGCTCTCTCTCTCTCTCTCTCTCTCTCTCTGTCTCTAGGCTCTTTGTCTAGGGGTATATATAGTCGCTCTGAGCCTTCTATAGTTACATTTAGTGGGGCTTGGTAGATACATTTAGGGTGCCTGGGACATCATGTCTTGGACATGCCTGGGCCATGTCTGAGACAATGTGTCTGGGATGTATCTGAGTCACAAATGAATGGCAACAATCCCTTTCATTCCCAGGCCCAGGAAATGGGGCCCCCCTCTTCAGCCTAAGGTGCTGGTGTCTCCCCAGCAGTTTTCTGGCCCCTATGGCTACAGGAGCCTCCTGCAGGGGCCCCCTGCCTACGCCCCACCCCCACCCCCGCCTGCCCTCCAGCCTGCTGGTTCCACTGCTCACTGCCACTGTGCCAACATCACCAAGGCGGAGGCAGCCGGTCCGCACCCAGCTACACAAGCTGGCTGGGATCCCATTTGTTCTGTATTACTATGTATGCATAGGAATATAATGTAATTCAGTTTTCTAGTTTTTAAACTTCGTATGTTGAATCATGTTGGGAGATTATGTATATATGTATGTATGTGTGTCGGAGGTTTAATATATGTTCTGTTTTCATTCAGTATTGTTGCAAGATGTATCCATGTTACACATGGGGCTATATTTCACTATCTTTTATTCCTAGTTTTCCCTTACAAAAATTTACTACAAACTATCCATTGTCCTGTTAATTTTTGTCGGGATTTTTCTGTCTGGAGGCTGGCAGTGAGCACTGGTGGATAGGCGTCCTGGGGCATGTGTCCATGAGTGTCCACCGTGGACAGTCCTCGCACTGGCATTGCTGGATCAGAAGTTGTCCGTCAGTAGGTTCTCCTTCATAGGATGAGCCAGGCTGTCCTAAAATGGATGGAGTCACTGACTGTTACCAGGGACATGCAGGGTTCCTTTTGCTCCACACTTACGAACGTTGCCATATAGGATTTTTCTGTGTGCACTAACCAAGTGGGTATGTAAATGTATGTATTTATAATTTTAACTTGCTTTCTAAGCAACTTCTTTGGGTGAATGATTCCTAGAACACAAAAGTATGGCCTTTTTTTTTCATTCCAGGGTTCTTTGGTGTGTTTGTTTTGTGTTTCTGTCCCTGTATAGTTCAGAGGCCAAGGATCCCTGTTTCTGGAGGAACTCCTAGTCTCTGCCCAAACCTGAATTACCTGCTTCTTGCTAGAGTTGGGAAAACACTTTAGTGTCTCAGACATTTCCCAAGCTATATTTTTATTTATATTTTTGTTTCTCAAAATACTTTTTTAAAGTTCTTATTAGGGAATAAGGACTGTGTCTACGAATAAAATATCCCTATACCATAAAGGATTTATGGTGATAAAAAGTTTCTCATTTTCTTCATCTATAAAATGAAGCTGATCTGTCTCATATAGGATAGGGGCCTTCAATTACATGATATAATGAGGTCAATATATTACTAGGATTTTCTGCAAATCAGTCGAGTTTTACAAAGTTTAATTTCTTTTTTTCTTTTTGGGGGGGAGGTGTTGAGACAGAGTCTCACTTTTATCACCCTCAGTAGAGTGCTGTGGCATCATAACCCACAGCAACCTCAAACTCTTGGGCTCAGCAATTCTCTTGCCTCAGCCTCCCAAGTAGCTAGAACTATAGGTGCCCTCCACAACACCCAGCAAATTTTTTAGAGATGGGGTCTCACTCTTGCTCAGGCTGGTCTGGAACCTGTGAGCTCAGACAATCCACCCACCTCGGCCTCTCAGAATGCTGGGATTACAGGCATGAGCCACCGCACTAGCCTATAACGTTTAATTTCTAAAATGGTAAATTTCATAAATATTCTGTACTCAACAAAATGATCAGATCGTAACTATATTTCTAAGTTCCATAGAATTTCTAAAACCACAAAGTCATATGATGGATAGGAGCAATGGTGTGCTAAGGCAGCTCATACCACATACCAGCTTTTGACAGCCAATAGTTACTTTTTCAAGAATTATGTGAGTCAGTCATTGAACACAGCAATTATTACTAATTAAATTATAACATATATTTAGATAAGTTATTAAAGACGAAGACAGTGCAGACTCAGGACCTAGCGCTTCCTAATTGGTTTACAACACTTTTCTCTCATCTAGGATGTACACCCTGCGTGGTGAAGATGCTAAATGATGATGTTCTACTGTGTTCTAGCTGTGGTTAGTAGCTTGAAATCAGTCATGGAGAGGGTGTTTACACCATGGAAACTGGCAAAGACTACAAAGCCTGGCTCTTCTCTCCCAGACACCTGATTATTAAACACTTGCCAAGACACTGCTACATGGGAGTTTGTTGTTTTGCTGAGGTGAGAATGTGACCCCAGACCACGGAGAGGCTGGTGTGTGCAAGCTCTTCTGCCAGTGACTGTGTCTGCGTCTCAGCAAGGCTTTGTTATTATCCACTCTATGTCACTCCAAAGGGTTTACTTGGACTTTCCAGTTCTCATCTACAGCATGGGGCATGGAGAGGATGAGGAATAGGATCTGTAACTGTGCTGATCTGCCAAGATACCAGACCTGTGGGCATTGCAAGTGGCAAGGGCTCATCACATCAGTTTGAGTACAAACAAGAAACAGAAACTTGGAAGTACAAAACAGATAAGTTAATCTTCCTAAACCAATTAATACTCTTTCCACAAGTCATAGCTGCAGTCTATATCCCTTAGATGGAAGAATCATGTATGGAAAAGGTCAGAGTTACAAATAGACTGGGTCCTTTCCAAGTTCCAGGTACAGTGCAGGTTGTGGGAGTGAGCAAAGAGGGGAGAATATCAAGCACCCTGCAGTGCTGTGGGTGGGTGCTGGGCCTAAAGGTGAGCAGGGTGCCTGGGGAGCACAAGGGCAGGCACTTGCTCAGGGCATGCAGGCATCGCATCCGAAAAGTGACTGGTTCATTGCACTGTTTGGGAAGAATTGTGAGTAGCACACTGTGCTTTTCAGCTCTACTGAGACTTGGTGCAGATTATCATAAACAGGTCCTACTAGGCCTTAGCAGAAAGATGCTATGATACGGTTTCAGGGTAAAATGAAGTGCTTTGTCTATTTCAGACCATCCACGCATCCCTGCAAACCCATCTCCCTAAATGCTGTACTGAAGATTCTCTGCTACCCTTGTCTTCCCGGATATATCCTCTCCGCGATCCATCACTCATGTGAATCTGAATGGGAATGCGGTTATGAATACCTGGTGTGAGAGCAGGTTTTCTGCAGTGATAAATAGACATTTGGAAGTGGGAGTAAAGATGAGAGGAAATGAGGGGTTAGGGATGGGAAGGGAAGGCATCAGATGAAAAGAGCCCCAGCCTGGAGCTGGTCTATATGTGAGTTTGTTTAAAAGCACCCAATCCCAAGGGCTCAGATTACACTTAATCTAGCGGAAAGCTCCCCTGTCAACAAGGACAGCTGTTCTCCTGGCTGATGCCACTTCCTCCTGCTAACGCCGGGAGCTGCCCAGGTTTTCAGGTGGGAGTTGTGACACGAAGGACAGAGAAAACTAACATTCACCAACTCTAAAGGGCCGAGCTCTGTGTCAGATACATTTAACAGTCCTTGTTCAACCCAACACTGTGATGGGCATTTATTTTTCTATTTCCCAAGGAGGAAACTGACCTAGAGAGTCCAAGTGGTTTGCCTAAGGTAACGATAGGCATGAGTGAGGAGAGGCAGGCCCAAGATTCAAATAAGCGCTTGCTTGGCTTCAAAGGCCAGGCCTCTTTCTATCATAAAAAATAAAATAAAAGGGAAATTTTACAAGCACACTCTTGCCTCCCATTAGATTCTCATACTTTCCTCTTGGGATGATAGATCTTATTCCACTCCTACTGCTTTCCAACTCTGTGCACAGACTTCTTTTCTGTATATCCCTCTACTCAAGAAAATTATTGAGCTTACTTCTCAGTTTGTATTATGAAAGCATTACCTTTTATTATTTTCTAGATATAATTTGATATCAAGCAACATTTTCCCAAATCACATGCATTGTTTTCTGTTCTGTGCACATGTATGCATACGCACACGTAGATACACACACACTCCTGCATGCGCTGTGATAGAGCCTCTCAGGCTGCTTTCCCCCAGTGAGAATAACTGGGAGAGGGGGAGAGAGGGAGACTCATCACTGAAATAAGAGAATGTACATAATTGTACTATGACCACTCCCAATTCCAGAGAAGAAATAAGATTGCTGAAGATTTCAAGAGTGATGGCAGCAAGAGGGAGGAAAGAGGGTGACAACAACCACCTCCATTCTGAAGTTGGCTGATCTTGGACACTGGCTGTCAACATGTGGTCCCCAGACCCGTACCAACAGCATCTCCTGGGAGATACAAATAGACACCCCGAATCCAAACCCAGGGTGGTGCCCAACAGTATGTGCCCTAATAGCCTGCCGTGTGATGTGGACGCACACTCAGGTTTGCAGACTGCTGGCCTGACGCCTCCTCCATGCTTATGGAGTCTGGAAGTACACAGAGGTTGTATTATGGGGTGTTTTCCTATTCCACTCTTCCAAGATGGACCTGTGGACAGGCCCTACATAACATTTTCTCATTGCATAGACCCTAAACGCCTTGCAACAAAGATACCATTTTATTTGAATTTATGTTCCAGGGGTCTTGTGCTGGTTCCAAACCTAATAGACATCCCCAATGTTTTTGGAGTGCAAGAGCAAGGGCATTGTTAAGGTGCATGCACGCGTGTTTGGGCACCCCTGTTTATTCCTGTGCTGGCCGGACAGAGCTTGCATTCTTTACCAAAATTCTCTAGGATGAAAATCCTGCCCTGCAGCTCTTTACGTTGGCCAGATGTAAAGACTGTAGGTTTTAAATACAACCAGTGGAAACACCCTTTAGCTAAGGACCTGCCACACAGGGCTACCACAGTGACCAGACGTGATACGGTGAATGACTGAGGAACCTCATGACTTTGAATTGATGAGGATAGGAAGGGAGATTCAGCACCTAGACCCGGTGCTTGGTGTCCTCTGCGTTCAGGCTTTCTGCCACTCTCCTAGACTAAAATGTGCTCGCCTGGATGGCATGCTCAGCCACTCTCACGGTGCCTTCACCTCACGATGCTTTTTAGATGGCATTTAAAATAGAACAAACTACAGTATAATTAGAGATATTTTGGAGATCTCTCTATTTTGCTTGGAAGGCTGAATCTGAAGTTCCTGGGCCCACAGCCTGAAGCTGCTGGCACGGCACTGTAGCTGTCAAGTGTGTTATTTGAATAGAGTGCCACAGGACTTTGATTTGGGGTGGCAATCATAAAGAAGCACATTTTTGGCTAGAGAAAATTCCAGAGAAAAGAAAAATACATAACAATAAAGAAGTACATCTTCCCACCATTAAGGCTGAGCCGTGATTTTGGAGAAATACATTTTTCTTGATCTTATTCTGACCTGTCTGCTTCTGCTGAATTGAGGGACTTTCGGCGAGCTTGGGAGTTGTCATTCTTAAAAAGACCAACTATTGCAGAAAGCCACAAGAAGGCAACCTTCTTAACTACTTTAAATTAGACATTTTCTTCTCTGGTTTTTTTTTTTCCTCCTTCCTAGGACACCCTTTCTTTTAGCCTTCTTTCCTCCACATGACTCTACCCCTTTTCAATTTCTGTGATTTGATAACTGGCACAGTATTCATTTGTTAGTTTTAGTTATTGTTGAACCCAGGTTTTTCTCTGCCATGTATGTGTGTGACATTGTTTGCTTTCATCACAGTTTGGCAAAATTTACAGGAATCTACCCTGGTTGGATAATTTACTTTTTGAATACAAGGCATATATATCATTTTCTTGGTATTGTGGCCAACGCTATATTATTTTCATTCTTTCCAGTGAGGATCTTTGTTGTTTAAATGCCTGTTGAGTAAGCTGAGTTAAAGGTTACCTCTTTAAGGAAGGTCTTTTCTACCTTATCTAAAGTTAGTTTTTTATGTTCTGATCCTGCTGTACCTTTGAATGTGAGAAATTAATTTATTTCTTTTATTAGACTATTTCCTTCTTTGTGGTTGCCTACCTTCATGTTTTTTTCCTATCTTTGTGTATTTCCCTAGCATCTCATAGCCCCTGCAGTACAACAAGAGATCAATAATTGAGTGCATTCATGAAAGAATTGATGTTCTAGCTCATCTCCTAAATACAGATGTTCTAGTTGTCTTTTGGTGGGAAAACAATTATCTCTAAACTTTGAAATATAAAACAAGCATTTTAGTTTTCTCACAATTTTGTGGCTCACTCTTTGGCATTTAAAATAGAACAAACAACAGTATAATTAGGGATAGTTCACCCTGTCACTTAAGTGATATCAGCTGAGGGATAGAGGACCCATTTCCTCAGTGGCTTCTCCAGCCCCATGTCTGGCCTCTCTGTGTCCCTGGCCTCTCTCCCTCCCTGAAGCATCTCATCCCCCAGGGCCTCTCCACATAGCTGAGGCTTCACACTGCCTCAGTGTGCTCAGACTTCTCACATGGCAGCTCATATAGAAAGTGTTCAGAGAGGTCTGGGTAGAAGCTGAAAGCCTCATGATATAGACTTGGAAGTCCCCCCAAATGACACTTCCGCCACATTCTGTTGGTCAAGCAAGTCAGTAAGACCAGCCCAGGTTCAAGGAGATAAGTTACAAAGCATTTGCGGTCATCTTTCATATACCACTATGACAATATTGATAATGAGCACAATTAACATTTAAAAGTAAGGCACAAAATCTTAGTCTCCTATACTGTTCAGTATAAGCTTGTAAAGTACAAGCTTTAAATATTCTGCCAGTTGTCAAAATGTGTTCAGTGAGGCTCCACGCTTATAGCTTAGCAGTTAGGGCAGCAGCTACATATACTGAGAGTGGTGGGTTTGAACCCTGCCCAGGCCTGCTAAACAACAATGACAACTACAATAACAACAACAAAAAATAGCTGGGTGTTGTGGCAGGCACCTGCAAGGCAAGAGAATCACTTAAGCCCAAGGCAAGAGGCAAGAGGCTAAGACCAGAGAATCGCTTGAAGTTGCTGTGAGCTGTGTCTCCAGAACACTCTACCGAGGGTGACATAGTGAAACTCATATCTTAAAAAAAAAAAGTGTCCAGTGATATGTACTCATTAAATCAAATTCTTATTGACACTTGCAAAGAGTGAAAACCTTTATCACTTGTTTGTTAATCTCTCATCTGTCTGTAAAATGTAATTTTTTAAAGATGAGTCAGTATTTGTCCACGCATGTATGATCAGCGCTGAGAAGGCACAGCTAGAGGTGCATTCTACTCCAACAACTCATTGATAACTTAGCAAATCTAAACGTCAATATGAGTTTTCGTTTTTGTCTATAATTATAGTAAAAATGCAATGGTGTAAATCTTATTCCTTTGAACAGTCATGTAAAGCATGATCCCAGTCTCAAAGGACTTGTAGTCTACAGGAGAAGACTAATAATACTCTTTCATACTTTTTTTTTTTTTTTTTGCGGTTTTTTGGGTGGGG
This sequence comes from Otolemur garnettii, assembly GCF_000181295.1. Classification (NCBI taxonomy): domain Eukaryota; kingdom Metazoa; phylum Chordata; class Mammalia; order Primates; family Galagidae; genus Otolemur; species Otolemur garnettii. The sequence continues at coordinate 1,013,408 of NW_003852475.1, read as the reverse complement.
CTGGGTTTGAACCCACCACCCTCAGGCATATGGGGCCGGCACCCTACTCCTTTAGCCACAGGCACCACCCAACTAATAATACTCTTGAAACTATCAACCTCCACTGAAGGTTAACAAAATGTTAAAATGTGTGCCCCCTCTTTGTGATAGGGTTAAAACTAGTAAATGTAGGAAGAGTTGTGGGATTTAAAAATCACTATTTGGCAGCCACCACAGTAATAATTGTTTAGACAAAAAAAGTATTAGTAGATGCTAACATGAGTGAACCAAAGTATGGATAGTTGTGTATTTTCTTTTTTCTTTTTTTTTGAGACAGAGCCTCAAGCTGTCCCCCTGGGTAGAGTGCCGTGGCATCACAGCTCACAGCAACCTCCAACTCCTGGGCTCAAGCGAGTCTCTTGCCTCTGCCTCCCAAGTAGCTTGGACCACAGGCACCCACCACAATGCCCGGCTATTTTTTGGTTGCAGCCGTCATTGTTTGGCGGGCCAGGCTGGATTCGAACCTGCCACCTTAGGTGTATGTGGCTGGCGCCTTAGCCATTTGAGCCACAGGCGCCGAGCCATAGTTGTGTATTTTCAATCTCAGGTAATCTGGATATTTGCATAGTTGTTAAGTATTTTCCACATACTCTGAGTACAAGATACTTACTGATTACAAAAGGACATAACTTTATAGTAGAAAAATCTCACAGATACTGCCTTACCCACATGATCAAATTTAACATACTACAGAGTGAGTATTCCTTATCCAAGATGCTCGAGACCAGAGTGTTTGAGATTTCTAATGTTTTCAAATGTTGGAATATTTGCATTATATACTTACCCAGTTCTGTATCCCTAATCCAAAAATCTGAAATGCTTCAAAATACAAAACTTTTGAACACCAACATGATGCTCAAAGGAAACACTCAGTGGAACATTTCAGACTTGGGGTCTGGGGATGAGGAATGACAGGATGAATTGGTAGCACGCACCTTTTGATACAATGCTCTGAGAAGGGCACAGTGTCATCGCCTGATAGACTTTTCACAAATACTTCACTCGAATTGTGAAGAAACATCAAGCAGATTCAAGAACATTCCACAATAACTGGGCTGAACTCTTAAAAGGTGTCACGATCATATAAAAGACAGGGACCAAGGAACTGTCCCTATGACAGGAGGTTAAAAAGATAGGAGAACTAAACCCTGCTCTTGGAACCAGGCCAAGATCACTTGAAGGATTACTGGTAAAATTTGAGTAAGGTCTGCAGAGTAGGAGGTTATTATAGCAATGTTAATTTGCTGAATGTTATTACTGTACAGTGGTTATGTAGAAAATGTATTTGTAGAAAGTATACACCAGAGACCAACCTTAGCAAGAGTGAAACCTCACATATACGAAAATTAGAAAAACTAGCCAGGTGTTACGGTGGATGCCTGTAGTCCCAGCTACTTGGGAGGCTGAGACAAGAAGATTCCTTGAGCCTAAGAGTTTGAAGTTGCTGTGAGCTATGATCCCATAGCACTCAACCCAAGGTGACAAAGACTCTGTCTCAAAATAAAAAAGAAGAAATATACACCCAAATATTAACAGATAAAGGGGAATCATGTCTGTTCCTCACTCTCCAGTGGTTTTTAAAAAGTTGTCTCTGGGTATAGGTAGGCATAAAACAAATGGTGGAGCCAGTGTATTAAAAGTTAACCTTTGGGGAATCTTAGTGAATGGCATAGGGGAATTTTTCAGAATGCTTATGCTGCTTTTTTTATGTCCAAAATTTTCTAAATTTAAGTATGTGCGCCCATTGAAGTGCTGTAGGTCCAGATATGAGGCAAACCACAGAAGTTGGACTTAGAAAGGCCAATGGGAAGGTGAAGCACGTTCTGTGGTGCAGCAGCCAGGACCCAGGGTACAGCCCTAGCAACAAGAGTGGGACCTTCATGAGATAATAGGAGCTGGGCCACGCTCAGGAGGTGGTGTGTACTGTGGAGCAGCAGATACATAGGTTTTGATGGATGACTGGGGACAGATTATACGAGGTGAAAAGCCTCCAGTGGACCTGTTATATTATACAGGGGAAAGATTTTTATGTAGAACTATTTTACCTCTGGTCTGTGGAAGAGGATGTAGTAAGTAAATTTATAGTATAAAACCCTTTTAAGTATAGTATATATTTAGGGAATTGACACAGAACAGCAGTTCAGAAGTATCAATTTGTTTAATCATTTGTAAGCCCGGGCCAACGTGTCTGCTCTCTGAGCAGGACCTCTAAGAAACATAGTTCCTTTTCACTCTTATACACTGTTGGTAGGAATGTAAATTACTATAACCATTATGGAAAACAGTATAGAGATTTCTTTAAAAAAAAAAAACAACTAAACTAAAAATAGAACTGCTGTAGGATCCAGAAATCCTATTAGTGAGTATTTATACAAAAGAAAGGATGTCAATGTACCAAAGTGCTATCTCACCCCATGTTTATTGAAGCGCTGTTCACAATAGCAAAGACAAGGAATCAACCTAAGTGTCTATCAGCAAATAGATGGGTAAAGAAATCTGGAATAGATACATCATGGAATCCTATCTGGCAACAAAAGAACGTGATGGGACGAGAGGTCACAATGCTAAGCAAAAGCGCCAAGCACAGACAAATGTCACATGTTCTCACTCAGACATGGGAGCTAAAAAAGTTAACCTCATAGAGGGAGGGGAGGAAGGGGGGGAAAGAGAGGTTGATTAAGGGGTACAGACATGCATTTAGATGGAAGGGGTACGTCCTGATGTTCCATGGCAGGGTAGACTGACTAGGGTTAAGGACAATGTATTGTATTATTTCATGATAACTGGTAGGTAGGGCTCGAAATGTTCCCAACACATAAAAATGGATACATGAGGCGATGGACACCCCGAATGCCCTAACTTGATCATTACAAGATCAAGAATTATGCATGTGGTAAAACATTACATGTACCCCGTAAGTATGTACAAATATCACATAAAAGAAACATGGTTTCCTTTAAATGTATATTAATTCAGACCTGTTGCCACAGTAAACCAAAACAATATGGATTTACTCAATGATGTGCTTTGATTTTATAAGAATATTTAAGGATTTTAAGATGAAACAAGAAACATACACAACATACATAGACCACTATAATTTGGAGTCATGGGGAAACCACACAGAGTTAAGAAATCCTCTAAATCGTGGACTAAGTCTAGCAAAAACTTTTGATTGTTGTGGAAGATCATGCTGAACACAAAGATCCACTGTTACCTTTACTTAAAGGTTATAATTGTGTCCTCTGGGTATGTTAACTTAATGACCTACTTAAAGCAGAAAAGAACCTGTGTTGTGATTTCTGTGATTCTTACTGGTGACACCTGCATTTTCTCTTTCCTAGCCCTCTCTGCCTGGTCCTTTCCCATTCCTGCTATACAAATACTCACTGTTTCTTTAAATTACCTTTAATTAAGATATTTTTCTTTCTCTTTTCTCCCCTTGTTGTCTTATGTTGGTAGCTAGTTAATCCTGAATCTCTAATAAATGCAAATAGATTAAAGAAAATCATGAGTTCAAGATTATTTTAACTTCAGTGGCATAATTGCTAATATCTTCTTTGTCCCCTGGGATACGCAGGATTGCATCAATTAAATTGGTCTGTGTAAGTGAACACAGTAACCAGAAATGTGACTATTGTGTCTTCATCAGCCCCCTTTAGGTGTTTAATTTGCCTGGCTGTAATAGATTGTGAGAGCAGTAAACGTGAGGCAAGTAATGTAAACGGTATAATGATGGTAATTATCTGAATGGATCGATTGTAGTGTTATTGCGACGTGATATTGTGGATAGGAATGAGATATAGACATCTCATATAAATTCCCATTTTCAGCTTTATTTCCTTACATATTTTTTCCAAGACATTTAAAGTGAAAACAATGTAAAGCTCCACCGCCATTCTCCCCTTTATCTCTTCCTGTTATCCTTTGCACTGTTGCCTTACGAACACTAGCAGCCCCCACAAAAGCTAAATTTCTCCAAAGAAATCAATGACTTTGTATTATTGCAGTGTTAGCATTTTCCCCTTGTGATTCACGGTACCCAAATATTTGAATTGGAAGTCATTTTGTAGATTGGCTAGTTTGGTCTCTTCATTTATTAACTAAAGAACTGTAAAGCCAGCAAAGTGAAATGACTTGCTAAAGATTACACAACTGACATTGCCCAGTAAAAACTACAACAGTAAAACTAGAACCTGGGCTTGGGGGGAGGGAAGGGCTTCTATGAGCTGCAGGTACAGAGAAGGGTCAGTGTGACCAGCCAGGAGCAATCCCTGAAGGAAACAGCAATAAGTCAGTGTAGTTTGAGTAGAGAATAAAAAAGCAGTAACAGTCTAGGGGTAATGAGTAAGTGTGCTTAGAAAGTCCACACGGACACTGGCCTGCAGGCAGAAGGAGCAGGCTGTGTATCAGGTATCTATCCAAGGTGAGAACTGGAAAATGTGTCAGGACCCCACCCCAGAGACTGCTGGGTTGGGGGCCAGTCACTCAAACAAGGATTCAGGCCCAGCAGAATAAGGATGAAACCTACGATTAAATCTGAAGCCTGAATAACATGTGGTGTTGGGAATTCCTGAGACTTGATCTGTGACTAGGTAGAAATGACCTGACCTTGAACAAGATAGTGAAAACTGGCAAAGCCCAGCAGTTTTTCTTAACTTTTATGCCCCATCCTGGTCCAATCACTTTTCCTGAGTTTCATTGTTGATTCGAGTAAAGAAACTGGCCTGCGCTGGAAAATTTTCCTGCATCTGCCAAGGAAACATTCAAATCACCAGGAAAAACAAATAAAACCACACAAAACCCATGTCTTCTGCATTATCAAAAAAAGTGACCACTCAAGTTTCCAACTGTTTGAAGGAGAAAAATAAACACCAGTGGGAGCAGAGGACACCAAGGAAAACACACCTAGAATTAGAAAACCTGAGGTCCATGGCCAACCTGAAGGCAGAGGGAGGCGGGACAGTTCACTGCTGGCTGTAGAGCAGGGTGGGGAGGTGTGCAGACCCCAGCTGGCTGTCTCAGAGCAGTACATGCCTGGGGAGTCAGAGGTAAAGGGAAACGAGGAGGGGCCTTGGGGAAATGTGGTTGTGGATGGGAAAAAGAAGAGGGGATCTGAACTGCTATGGCAATAGAGCAGACTACAGGCCAGCCTCCCTAACCAGCAGCCATTCAGGAGACTCCAACAAGGGGAGAGAGAGGGTACAAGAGGCCAGTGTGGCTATGACATGCTCTGATAAAACAAGGAATGAGCTGAGAACATGGTAGAGAAAAAGAAGAAAAGGTGATTGTTGCACATGTAAGAGACAGAGTCAAAGGGCATGATTTTAAACTAGACAATAACAGATACAAGAAGATGAAAAAGAAAATAGTGACACTATTAACAGTCTGGCAAGAGGTGGTCGGCACAGGGAGGAGAGGGAGAGGCACTTCACTACACTGAGAGTGTACCTTCTAGTATAGTCTGACTTTGGGAATCATGTCAATGTTTTATATATTTAAAAAAGTAAAATGACATCAAGAGAAGCAGAAATTAAATTTGAATATTATCAGAAAAATGAACTAAACTGAATTTCAAATGAATAACATAACCCACACTAAAGGGGAACGAGGGCAAAAACCAATCTAGTAGCTTTCAAACAAAGTAGTTCAAAGACAGACAGAAATGTGAACTCTTCTTGTAGTGTTTTATGTAGTGTAACAATTCTGTGCACATGGCAGGATTGAAAAAAGTCAGTAGATACGATGATGTTGGGAGCCTGTGTTCTTAGGTATAAGAAGAAAGATACAAATATGGAAAGAATGAGTCAAGGATGAATTTTGTGGGGTTTGAGGGGGGTTGGGGAGATAAGTGTGCATGTGTGTGCACGTGTGCATATGGAGGGAAAGAAAATCCTTCCACTGAGAGGAAGTAGAAACTCGTTCCTCACTAGCAATTAGAGAAAGTTAAAGCCTAGATCTTGGTTTCTAAATAGCATTTATCTACTAAAAGAAAGTAGGATTCCTGGGAGAAATGGCTGATTTCAAGGATAGGGCAAGGAAAAACAAAATGGGCCCGGAATATCCCTGTGCCGAAAAAGAAAGTGTTTTTAAAATGATGTTTACATGTTAAAAGTAGATAAACACCACCAGCTCAAAAGAGCTCACCTGCCCAAACTGGGGCATGGCAGTTTGAACATCAAAATTAATACTGGTAGTAATGACTCAGGGCCCCTGTAATATAAGAACCCATATACGCATACTGATAAATACATAGGGGAAACCCTTCCTTATGATAAACTCATAGCTGTAGATAGAAGAATGGAGTTAGAGATCACCATTCATAACCCAGGTAATCATAGATTCAGCAAGAATCATCAGTGGTTGCTGTGGGTGAAATGGATGAAAGTTTGATGAGCAATAGAGTATTTTCATAGTCTTGAAGTATCGCCTCACAAACTACTCATTAATTATAGAAGTAAAGACGTAACTTTATAAGGGAGAGATATGGCTGATCCCACCTTAACCAAATGATGAAGGTTAGCATGCCCAGCATGGGACGCATGGGCACCGGGTGACCGGCACAGCACCCTGAGAAGAGCCCAGCTTGCTGCTGTGCTATTCCTGCCAAGTGTACATAAGGGAGCTTTAGATAAACCCAAATTAAGGGATGTGCTGCAAAATAACTGGTTTTTATTCAGAAAGGAGAAGGGAAGAAGGTAATAATCAATAGCATAAAAAGACAAGATAACAGACTAAAGGGTGTTGGACGAACAACAGTGGCAGCTGAATGCAGGGCAGGACTGTGGATAGGACTGTGGAAACAGTTGGCATAAAGGACATTACTGGGACAGTCGACAAAATTGCCAGGAGGACTAGAGATCAGATTGTATTTCCTAAAGTTGACAGCTGTACTGTGGTTGTGTGAGATAATGTCTTTGTCGTTTGGAAATACATGTGGAAGTACTTAGGGATAAAGGGCATCTTGTCTGCAGGTTACTCTTAAGGTTCAGGGAAACAATTTGAGAGAGAAAGGGAATGGCAGATATGGCAAAATGTTAACAATTAGGGAATCTAAGAAACGGTATGTGAGAGTTCTTTATATTTCTTGCAGATTGTCTGTAAGTTTAAAATTATTTTCAAATAAAAAGTTTAAAAGACTGGTGGAGAGGGCAACTCAGTAGGTAGGGCGCCAGCCCCATATACTGAGGGTGGCATGTTTGAACCCAGCTCCGGCCAAACTGCAACAAAAAAATAGCTGGGCGTTGTGGTGGGCGCCTGTAGTCCCAGCTATTCAGGAGGTTGAGACAAGAGAATCGCCTTTGCCCAGGAGTTGAAGGTTGCTGTAAGCTGTGACGCCACAGCACTCTACCCAGGGTGATGAAATAAGGCTCTGTCTCTAAAAAAATAAAAAATTTTAAAAATTTAAAAAAAAATGGTGGGGAGAAATCATGAAAATAAATATTGATCTGGGTACCACCTAAACATCATACTGTACTTTTGAAAATGCTGGTTTGAAGTTCATTACCCCAACTTCCAAATGTCAAGGAGAGTTGTAGGGAAGGACTATTTTGAAACAAATGTGCTCAAGGGGTTGGGGCAGGTGGTCCTTGATACAGCACAGGGAGGGGTTACCTTGCACGGTTCAGGATTCAGACAGGAGCTTGGAAGGGCTGCAGTGGAAACAGCTCAGCAGATGTGGAAAGAAGTTCACATGCCACCATCTTGTGCTCCTTCTAAACCTGGTATTGCTTTTATTTTCCTCTTGCTGTTCAGCAGGGTAACCTAGTAACCATATTCAATATCCACATACCTACATGGCTCTGAGAAATATGAAAGCAGTAATTTTAACAAAGAGGGAGTGGTGAGAGGGATACTTGAGTACAGTTCAAGTCTTACATTTCTCATTATCTTTTTATGTTCAAAAGTCATTGATTAACAATGAAAATAACATATTTAGTTTGCATTTGGAATTATGCTTTCAGGACTTTACCTGTGATATTTTTCTGTGGCCTAAACAAATATTAGACTGTGAGACTGTGACACATCTTAATGAAGTGGATTAAGGCATTTCTTACATTTACATTTTCATAGAATGAAATAAACATGGTAATCTTTTTCACAGAACATTCTCACACCAAGCCATGATTTGATTTTCTACCTGTTCAGAATACCAAGTTTTGTGTTTCTTTAAATTGTAATATATTCTCGTGAGCAAGTCAGTAAGACAGAAGTCATCCCTGAGATATTTATGATAGTACTTAGATCAAACTTGTCAAAGGTACTTCTAAAAGATTGTTTTGGATCCTGAGGAGATATATTTAGTAAGTGTATTGAATAAGTTGTCACATAACACAACATTTCATTGATTTATTTGTGTTATTTTTGTATGTTACCGCAGGCAGAGAATTCAGCCTTGGCTTTGGAAAATGAAAATCAAAGAGAACAGTATGAAAGATGTCTTGATGAGGTAAGAAGGATGGAGAGGCTCCTGATCAGAGGCTGGACTAGTTAGAGTCCTCTTTATCAGATATTAGTACGTGTGTGTTACCACCCTCCACAGAACACCAGCAAAGGCAAGTTTTCAACATGTGACCAGTAGGAAGAAAGGATCAGAGAGTATGTGTGTGAGTGTGTGTGTGTGTGTGCGCGCGTGTGTCTGTGTGTGTGCATGCATGAGTCAGCTTCCCTCCCTCCCAAATTCCTAATCCCAGCCAGGCATTTACATGTTCCTTTGGCTATTGTTAAATATTCTTGGGCCACGGTTGGGGTTGCTTCATTGTATAAGTTCCTCTGTCCAATAAGCATTTTCCCTATGAATGAGATGAGGAAAACCAAGTCAGGGCATGTTGGACCACCATTTATGAAAAAGCAAGTTCTTGACAGAGTGGGTGGAAACGATATTCACAGTTGGCAGCCAGAGGAAAAAATCAGTTGAGAACATGCCAGGAAGAGAGTGGGAACTGAGGAAGAAAATGTGAGTAGATTGGGAGAAGACAGGACCACACACATGAGTAAACTTTATAAATATTATTTGTAAATAATGAAGAGATGAGGACTAAGATGGTTTCTAGCAGGCAAGGGGATAATTGAAGGGGGCACAGATTCCTCTTCCTCCCCTCACACATCAGGGACTGTACCAACAATTCATGCTGTATTTTCCTACGGGGACTGGCCATTCACCTCCCTGACAAGTGTTCACCTGAGACTTGTGAGTGATTACAGTCATCATTTACATGGGGTAACTTCTTTAGTAACTACCCAGTACCCTAAAACTCACAGTGTTCTGAGAGGCTCAGTTTGAGGTGTGTGACAATGTAGCTGATACAAAATTTATGAAAATGAAAGAAAACTGTATTTAATTGGGTTCTATTACTTTAGCAGTGGGAATTACCAATATATGTTGTTTTTTTTTTCTCCTTATTAACCTCAGGAAAACCTTTTCCAGTAAATTCCTCTTGCTATTTCCTACCCTGTCCATTCCTCATTTCTCCCATACACTGTTCCAGAGGTTGATGGGGGGATAATAAAGAACTCCAGCTCAGATCCCAGCTATGGCATGAGTCTAGCACTGAAACATCTCCTGTCCCTTCAAACCAGACGTGGTTTCTCTCCTCTGAGTTTGGTATCACTTGGTACTGCCCCACACCAGTGGTTCTTAAAATGTGATCCCTGGACCAGTGACACCAGCCTCCCCTGGGACCTTGTTAGGAATGCAGATTCTCAGGCCCTGCCCCAAACCTACAGAATCAGAGCCTTTGGGGTGGGGCCCTGTGACCTGTGTGTCAACACGTGCTCTAGATGGTGCTGATGCACTCACCAGTTGGCGCAACTGTCCACATAGCACAGGCTACTTTGTATGAGTTACTTATATGTGGTTGAAGAACTCGCAGAACATCCCCAGAAAATTATCTAGTTACTTAACATTGGATATTTTAATTGTTTAATATTCACAGTCACACACATTGGTTACTCAAGAAAAATGGTGTTGGCAATTCTCTGTCCTTTCAGAACTTAAGAAGATCAGAATAAGCTTTACAATGTCCAAAGTTAAAAGAATCACAAAATGAATTGTCTCTGACATGGCTCAGCGTCTGATGAGGCCAGTTCAGCATCCATCACCTCTACTCCTGGAGCTCTTGGTCCAATCAAAGTTAAGGGCAAGGCAGACTAAATAGAGCAAAGGGTATTTAAAGGAACACACAGTGCCCTTGGGTCATATGTATTGATCAACGAAGTTTCACTTTAACCTCCTGCACAGAAATTCCTAAAGAAACTTCATTTGTATTCAGAAGCCAAATTTATGTGATTCACACCACAGAAACTTCTTATTTGTCACAATTCTTCCACAGCCCCCCAAACCTTCCACCAAAAAGCTCGCAACATATCATAGAAACTCATAGCCTGTTTTCTGTGGGTGCTCCATGCCTGCATACTGTAGGTTTATCCAAGTCCGTGGGACAAAATGTAAGTTTTGCCTACAAAATCATTTCATATAATGTTTCCACTGAAGACAGACATTTTAAAGGGAAAGTCCCTCTGTTCTTAATTGCAAAAATTAATGGTTGCCAAAGAGGGGGCTTGCTGCAAAAACCCCCTCTAAGCAATAGAAATGTTCTGTATTCATGAACACGGGCCCTGATTACACATGCCAGTTGTTTGGTAATTAATTGCATGAGAGTAGACAATCCATTTCTATGCGTTATAAGAAAACACTCTCAAAGGGGTAGTTGAATGTAGTAATAATGCCAGCTGGAAATTCTTTTCAAGGCTTTTTATACTAATTAGACAAACTAACAAGGTAAGGCCTCATGTAAGTTATTTCCTTGCTAGTGGGTTTCATAAAACATAGGAGTGGATAAAATGTCAGTTAAAAACGTTCTTCAATCCTTTTTGCACTGATTATTATTTTCTGGAAAATGAAAAACCTATTGAGGATTTGGGAGGGGAATGCTTTAGAATCTGAAATTCCCTCTGTGTGTTCTAATAAAAGGTTGCATTTTTTCAGAAGGAAACAGATCCACGTTCCTAGACACACACACACCCTCACTTACTGGATGCACACTTACTCCTCACCGTCCCCTCTGCTGCTCCTTAACGCGTCTCCTCGCCTTGCAGGCAAAACCAAGGATTAACTCTTGCAGCATCCTTCTTGCCTTAAACTTTGATTGGACCAAGAGCCCCAGGAACAGAGAGGCGAGGGATGCAGAACCAAGGATTAACTCGATTTCCCTTGGGAGTTTGGAGTTTTTCATGTTTAAATCTAATTCCTTAGTATAGCTGTTTGACAGTTTACGAGCAAATCATGAATTTCTATTTATGAAACTGGCCACAGTTTCTTTCAAACCAACTATACCCATGTAAAGAAGTATAATGAGGCCGGATGTGGTGGCTCACTCCTATAATCCTAGCACTCTGGGAGGTTGAGATAGGTGTATTGCTTGAGCTCAGGAGTTTGAGACCAACCTGAGCAAGGGCAAGACCCTGTCTCTACTAAAAAAATAGAAAAACTGGCCAAGCATGATGGCAGGCACCTGTAGTCCCAAAGTCTGAGGCAAGAGGACTGCTCAACCCCAAGCATTTGAGGTTGCTGTGAGCTACGATGTTACCATGGTGCTGTATCTACCTAGGGCAACAGGGTAAGACTGTCTCATACACACACACACACACACACACACACACACGTATAATGAAACACGTTAAATCATAAAATCAGTAAAATAACATCTCTGATCCCTGCTTTGCATTTAGAGAGATGCAGTAGTGTCTTATAAACCTTTATTGGCTGTTGGCCTTACACAGGCCCTGGGAGCTCAATGTTGCTCCCAGCCTGGCAGGAGAGTTGAGAGGGTTGTATAGTTATAGAGTAACGAAGTGACAGAAACTCACAGAGCCACCCAGGTGCACTGGGAACTTTGGGGACATGGAGTGCAGTCAGTAGAAGGCAGGTGAAGCCTTGGGTGGGTGAGCAGGGAAGGGTACAGAACTGGAAAGGTATCTTCAGCAGAAATAGCTCGAATAAGTGAGGTTTGAGATCCAAAAGGCAAGTACATCTCATCCTAACCTGTTCGATGGACTTACCTGGGGACCTTTAAACTCTGCTGGCTAAGTGATTCTGGTCTAAAGTAGAACCTGGACATTCAGATTTTTTCAAGTACTGCCAGGGATTGTAATATTCAGCCAAGGCTAAAAAACTTGCAATTAGATTCTCTGAGTTCTGTGTGTTAGACATTTTCAGTATTTTTCAGTAGGAGGATGAAAGCTCTGTCCCCAAGCTGAGATGTAAGGTTAGAAGAGCACGGACCTTTGTGGCAATTTTGGTGTACTGCTGATTTTTCAACAGTGTCTGAGTTAATACAAAACTATAAGCCAAAAAAAAAAAAAAAGGAAACCACATCCCAGAGTTTCTCAAAGTGCATTCCTGGGAGCCCTCCCATCTTGCCCAGAAAGATGTGTGGTGATTGCTAAAAATTCTTACATTTCACTCAGCCCTTTCCACTCATTATGTGGGGGAAGGAAATTGATGATTTTCACAGACATTCCAAAGGGAGCTTCTACACACAAAGTGGAGAAACCACCCTCCTCTTCAGACCATCAGAGCTGAGCCCAAGTCCCTACAGTCAGGGAGGATGCCAGAGTCGAGTTCCCCAATTTCCACACTTTAGAGCCCAAAGGTATGGAAAAATAGACCTTTGGATATAGCTCAGAAATAGAAAAACACACCAGAGTTTCTTCTAAACCTAGGCTAAATAAAGGTGGAAGTCAGTTGTTAAGAACAGTTTTCATCTATCCTTCTGATCCTAGACTGGATTGTGGAATCATTTCCAGGACCTTCTTATGTACATCCCCCACCTGGGCCCCACATAATCTTTAAAATTAATTTCTTGATAGACATAGATAGAAAATAACTGATGATCTCTTCTTGTTTGCCCCCAACTCTAACCACTGTGAAGCAGCACCTACACTCTCTTGCCCATTATTTCTCCAGGACCTGGAAGATTCTTGGCCCATGTTAACTGCTTTATGTATATATGTTGAAATGACTGAGTGAACGTTTCAGTGAATGGAGAATATCAGCAGGAAACTAATTTCCAAATTAGTTTTTCCCAAAATTCCACAGACATATTTAGACTAACTTTAGTTATCTTCTCAAAGATGAACTCTCATTTATTATGTGTCAGCCCCCCAAATAATCCAAAGACTAAATCATCTGGAAAAAAATACCAAGCCTCTCAAGAGACTCTGATTTTATTAGAAGAGACCACACGGACTTTGGATCAGGAAGACTGGGGTTCAGATGCTGTTACAGCCACCCTATTTTTGTGTCACACTGAGCAGTGTACTTACTTCTTTCAGTTTCTCAGTTTCTCATTTGTATCTTAATCTTATAGGATTATAAAATACAAGGTAAATTAATATAGGTACTTAGTGACATGTTTATATGTGTATATTATGTGTGCATACATGCGCATACGCACACCTTATTCCCTTACAAATAAAATTTCTTATTCTTAAACTGCTTGCTTGAAAATGCATTCTCTGGAGTTTGACTGTCCTGATTCACACTTAACATTTATGGGGCAAGGTCCTGTCATCTATCGGGTCCTGTCCTAGGTGGTGATTATGTCTATCATCTGAGGAATTTTTCACAGCTGTAGAGGTAAATAATCCCCGTTTTGTGGCTGAGAACAGTCAGGCTGTGTTCCCCTCCAGTAGATGAGATGGCAGTATACAAAATTAACATAGCCAGTTTTGTTTTTTTTAATTAAATCATAGCTGTGTACATTAATAATGTCATGGGGTACAGTGTGCTGTTTTTATATACAATTTGAAATATTTTCATCAAACTGGTTAACATAGCCTTCATGTCATTTTCTTAGTTACTGTGTTAAGACATTTATATTCTACATTTAGAAAGATTCACATGTACCCTTGTAAGGTGAACCATAGGCGTGATCCCACCAATCACCCTCCCTCCACCCATCCTCCCCCTTCCCCTCCCCTTAACATAGCCAGTTATATTAACCCAAGTCTTTGTTGTGATCTGGTCAATATTTCTCATGTTTTCCTCCAGCTACCTCAGCTCAGAAGCATAGAAAATTTCTTCAAAGCACCTTTTCAAAAACATGTGATTTTTGGCCCAGGTTTTTAAGTGACCCTGCTGATGGTGACAGTTGCTTTGCATGATGAAATAGCACATGAAAGCCTGGAGGGGAGTCCACAGGCAGGAGGAGAATCCCATCAAAGACCTTTTGAGCTGCTTATTCCCCCACCCATCACCCTGAAGCTCTGCACCCTCTGCCCCTGGCCGTGGCTGTCTTCTCAAGGTGGTGGGATCTGAATCAGTGCCCTAGTGTGGCTTCTCATTCAGTCGCAAGAACTATTTGGCAATAAAATGACAGACAGCTCCGTAGTCTCATTTCCTCCTTTTCCCTACGCCCTTCTAGGGAAGTGTGTGGAGAAATGAGGAACCCTGGAAATTTGGCCAGGAAGAAAAGCAGCCAGGCCTCAGAGGAGCCGGCTTGTCTGAGAGAATTCTTGCTGAGAAAGAAGCAGGCAATGTACTCGGGCCTTCTGCTGGGCATTTGTGTCTCACCCGCATTCCTGCTCCATCTCCTGATATTCTGAGGAAGGCATAAGGCAAGCCAAGGGCTTCAGGAAAACCAGCTTTGCTCAGTACAGCTCGAGTCCTCTGGCTCAGTCTAGCTGCCATTTTTCTTTCATTTGGGGAGGAAAGTTGGCAGGTGACACTGGAAGTGATTTGTTCTCATTAGCTGGGTATATGGGTATGTGATTATTAGCAACCCAAGTGCTTAGGGCACAATGCCAGGAGGAGGACAGAGGCCCATTTTGAGCATTATCCTGCAAGTCTGTTAGAGGTTAGAGGCACATATTCCAAACAACTGTTCTATTGATAGATCTGAGAAGTTAGTTATTAAAAATAGTAACAAAGCCTAGGACATTACCATTATAGACAATACAGAGGAAAGCATTTGAACAACCTTCCTCCTCTCCTGCAAAGAACCTTTGAGTCCTCCTGGGTAATATAACCCCATATCCATAGGTAAAGAAATAATGCATTTGTGTATCTTTGTTCAGTTTTCAGGTAAAGCAGAGAATATGCCAGAAGAAACTGTTTCAGATATAGTCTGCAAACCTATAGGGCAACTGCTTAGATTACAGATATATAACATGTGTCCTCCTGTGGGCTGTTATAGTTAGGATTTTAGTCTATGTCTCCTGTTAAATTGTGGATAGAGCCATTTTATGTGACTGCAGTTACATAGAATTGGTTTAAGTGGGAGACCAGTTGTGAGAAAGAAAAGAAAATTTTGATATTGGACAGTTTTATGAGAATGTAAATCAAATCCAAAGTTTGAGATCCAGAAGAAGTAAATTATTTATGGTATGAATTAACTTTGGTACATTGCTCCTGATTTCAACCTACATGAGTAGTTCAATTCTTCTGTTTTGTTTTGTTTTATTTGCCAACAATAAAATAGGTGACTTACAGTTTGACTTTAAATTCTTAGTTTCTTATGAGTTGGAATAAATGTATAAAAACTGAAAGATTTTCACAATTATGCTATTGGTCAATTTTATGGGCTGCATAACATTTATCACTATTGTGATCGCTTATAAATAAAGTGATAGAGGCAAAATAACAGAGCAGTTAATGAAAGAATGGTTTCTTCTGGCTTGGCGCCTATAGCTCAACCGGCTAAGGCGCCAGCCACGTACGCCTAAGGTGGCGGGTTCGAATCCCCAGCCCGGACCTGCCAAACAACAATGACGGCTGCAACCAAAAAATAGCCAGGCGCTGTGGCGGGCGCCTGTGGTCCCAGCTACTTGGGAGGCGGAGGCAGGAGATTCGCTTGAGCTCAGGAGTTGGAGGTTGCTGTGAGCTGTAATGCCATGGCACTCTACCCAGGGGGACAGCTTGAGGCTCTGTCTCAAAAAAAAAAAAAAAAAGAATGGTTTCTTTTGGTCAGTGGCAGTTCATGAGTATCCTTCTTTAACTTAAACTTCATTTAAAAATACCTAAGAAAGTCCTTTGTTTTTTACTTAATGACAACAGTGTAAATTTGGAAAGACTTCTGATGGAGAAAGAAATCCCTCTTGTGCATACAGTTTAATCAATTATGGATAATCTGATTTATTTAAAGTCATTTACTGCTTGTGGTGTGACTGCCTCCTAATCAAAAGTTGATGACAGCCTGTGTCGTAATTTTCTGAGACTTACTAGTAGCCAACTGTCATTAAGGATGTGCTGTTTTGTCAATATTGAGTCAAGAAACAATTAAGCTCCATGAAAACATTCTTACTGTATAATCTGTTGCACTATACTAGACAGGGAAATAAGTACAAATAGTTTGGCATCACCAAATGGAAAAAGAGGATGAAAATGTGTCCCTCAGTTTTTGGTTGAATGTGAGAATTACTATGATGATTAGGCATTTTTCACACTGTGTTGTACTGTCTTTTTGCCAACCTGCTACCCATTATCACTCTTTGAAGTCAAGAACCAGAGCTCAGTCCTCTAGCTTTGCAAGTAGATACTAAGACAATTGATGTTAAATAAATTCAGGAAGGAATTAATGAACCAGAAGCCCCTTAAGTCTAGGAAAGTTAGGTATTCTGACTTGGTCTTTAATGCTATCAGTGTCAGTTATCACATGAAATGTTTACAGTTTATGGATTGCTGAAAATAGACCACCTACTTTACCCGTCCACCATAATTATCAACAGTAGCTGTGTGGGTACATAGCTCAAAGGTTATATTGACGTGTGGTAGGTAGTTCTACATCAAGTGTTTGAAGTTTGCAGATGAAATAGAAATTTTAGCACAAATACATAGATGATTGGTTATCTGGAGAAAATGCCAGATCCTTGAAATACCAGGGATATGTTATGTTTTACCTGTGGCCCTTAGCTGAGATTGTGTGATATGCCTAGTCCTAAACCAGTCACTGAAAAGGAATGAAATTGCCAAGATTGGCTTAGATGAATCAAGATTCACTGCCTTGGGCTGAGGAGGAACCCAGCTTGCATTTGTGTCCTGAGCTATCTAATACCTGAGGAAAGTTGGGGTTGTTAATATATTAGTAAGGATTATATCTGCTTGTATATTAGAAGGAACTCAAACTAATGGTGACTCTTATATTTCTTTCTCACATAGAAGTTCTGTGAATAATACAGTTCCATGATATCCTCAGGACTAGGCTTGTCCTATTTTTTTGCCCAGAAATGCTAAATCTGTGACTTTAATTGTCAAGGTAGCTGCTAAAGCTCCAGCCATAACTGTAATTTGTGTCCCAGACTGGAAAAGGAAAAAGAAGAGTAAGGCCCCTTTCTCTTAAAGACTTCCTGTAAATCCAAGAGTCTGCTTCTGTCTTATTGGCCAGAACTCTGTCACATGGGGACACTTAGCTACAAGAGAGGCTGGGAAATGTACTTAAAGGTACCCAGCCAATTGGAGTTTGTTACTCAGGAAGAAAGGGGAAATGGATGTCAGAGTAAATAACTACCAGAATCTGTTACAACAGGTAGCAATGACAAGAGAATGGCATAAGTAAAGACATTGAGGTTGAAAGCAGGGCATATAGGGCATAGCCAGTTGTCCCTATTCTCGGCCATTCAACCCAGCTCTACTGCAGGTAATTTTAAGCAGTGAAATAGACAGCAAAGGAATCGGAAGGCAAGGCAGAGGACGTGGTAAATCGGCAAAGTGTAGAAACTGTGTACAGATAATTAGGATTGTGTTTTGCACTGTCATATTTTAGCCTTTTTGGAGTACTTTACAATATGAAAGTACAATATGAAAGGATATTGTTTTTCTAAATATGGAAACGTGGAAGTCAAGGTATGAATGATCTTTCAAGCCTAACCATCTTAATTAGCAACAAGGTCACCTTTGGAAAAAGCGAAATATTGCTGAGAAGAATAGGCTTATTATGAAAAGAGGCCGATCCTGGAAGTGGAGGGAAAAGGCAGTTGAGGAGCTAATTAGCTACAATAAGCTGTGGGAAACTTATGGGCAAATTAGAGTCCATACATACAAAGTTTCAGTATTATTTATGGTGACTTTTTCCTTTATTTTTTTAAGGTAGCCAACCAAGTTGTTCAAGCTCTGCTCACTCAAAAGGTAGGTCACTTTCTGGCTTTGGTCTTTTCGGGGTACTCATATCACTAGATCAGAACTCATGTTGTCAGACCTAGAAATTGTGATTGACAAATGCGATACTTTCATATTTGTTTGTGTAGGTTAAAACCATGTGGTTTTAGTCTGAAGTAACATCAATGATCAATAGAATCATGAAACTCAGACTCTTGGTGAAGTAATAGAAAGCCATTTGAAGATGAAAGATTTCCATGTACCCAGGAAGAGTAGCCGATCATTTTTAGTTAGTAAATGCAAACTTTAAATAAGTTCCTGAGTCTACCTATCCCCATAAAATGGATATCCTCTTTTGGACAGCATTAGAAATAGCAAGAGATCTTTGAGATTCGGTAAGTTATTTCATTTCTCTGAGCCTTAGTCCCTCTTTTGTAAAGTGAGGATAATAATTCCCACCCCCACGACTGCTGTGGTAATAATATGAAAGGAAGCATCTGGTGTAGTTTGTATAGGAGTCAGGTTGTGGTAATTGTAAAATAAATGGTAACTGCTGCACATGGAATTTCAAGACCTACTCCTCTGCTATCTGCCTGTTCTCTCCTTTCACACACCATGAGATCACCTTTTGGGGGCACACAGGATAAATGCAGACCATTGTTTCCCAAATTTGGCCTTTTTGATGAAGTTTATTGAATGTTTCTCATCGCTCGCCATAATGGTTTTGAGAAGCTAAATTCTTGTTCCTCAGATTTTGTTTATTTTGATTTCTCTTTCTGTGAAATGGAGACTCCTTCTCCCAAAGGAAATCTTAGATCATGCAGCATATTCAGGAGGATGCAACTAACGAGAGAAAAATAATTTATACCATTTTGGTGTTTTCGGTTGAAAATAATTTTGTTAGAGTTTAGCTGCATCTCGAGCAGATAAATAAACATTATTTTTAATTTATACTATACAAGCATTATGATAATGTTTTTCCTAGATTCCTCCCCTACTACTTCTGTCAAAATGTCATGTTCCCTTCTGTAAATAATCTTAACGTCTTCAAATTTTATACTAACGTCACATAAAGAGATTTGAGTATATTGTGTGGGTTAAAATTAGGTTCCATCATGAGCAACAGGGATCCAAAATAAGGGGTAGGGTAAATAAACTAAAATGTTAGTTCTTTCTCTTACATAAATCAGCACATAGGCAGTTAGGCACATAGGCAGCACATAGGCAGCACAGGATGGCAGGTGGCTCTGCTCATCATGTTTATGGAGTCTCTGGCTTCTGTCTTATTCCATGTGGCCCCCATTTCCCAGGTCACCTGATAGTGCAAAGTGACTCCTCTAGCTCTGGTCACCACATCCATCCTCCAATCATCAGGAAGGAAAAAGCTAAAGAATATGACGAGGGTAAAGAGTAGACACTAGGTGTCTTTTAGAGGAGACTTCCTGAAGCTTTCATGCATCCCGGCTTCCTTGAGCAGACGTTAGTCACACAGCCATACCCAACAACGCTGGCAAAGAAGTCTTTGTTCTGGGTTTGTGCCCAACTGAAAACTGATTGTCACATTAATGTGAAGAAAGTGAGAAACAGGTACTGAAAAACAACTTGCAATTTCTGCTGCAGCATTTTCGAATGCCTTTCCTTTTTCAAAGGCTTTAATTTCTCGATTATTTTCCTCCTGTTGGAAAGTCCATGCTCATTTAATCACAAACCTAAGTCAGGAAGGAAGCAGGCATTGCAGCTCCGTGTGCGACTGCAGAAAGACTTCTTAACACCTGTCTTTTTAATGGTGCCTCAGGAAAGAGACAAGGAAGCTGTCTAGTACAATAAAAAGGAAAACGGGACCCTTCAGGTCAGCCACAAAAAATAGCTACACAAATCCAAATAATAACTAGTAAACAGATAAATCTAGCTGGGTACAGTTAAGCAGTAAGACACAGAAGGCCACACTGCCGTGAGATAGCGCACCTCAGGGACACCACGAGGCAGGAAGAGTCGCGGGGCCTTTCGGAGAGTCCAGAAGAATCACGTTCTGCAGAATTGTGTGCCTGCAAGGGTTTATAGGGGCTGTAAAATGACTTCCAAAAAAACTAAAATTTCTTTGTAATTAAGACCACAATATAGGAAATAAGATGTACTCCAAATGCAGATGAGGGAACAAATTCTAAAGAGGGACGTAGATGGCACAGAGAAACACAGAAAATCATGAGTGATTTATTCTAGTCACAAAAAAATCCTTGAGGTAAAATTACAGGCATAACCGTGCAGCTTTAGAATATATCATTTGTTATGACGCAGAAGCAAATCTGTCATGGGTTCAGCTCTTCACTGGGCAACAGAGGAGCATTTCTCATGACATACTGTGAATCGGCCCAGACAGGCATCCTGCAGGAGTAGCATCTACCAGTACTGATAGGAAAAAATGGATTTCCATAAGTTTAGCAGCTCCTGTTAAATGGACAGATGCTGTCCTATGTCTGGCAATTCAGTTTATCTCAAAAATCTGTAGATTTCCTTAAGAGAGCAGACTCTACTCCCTTAGATCAATAATGCTAAAATGACAATATTAAACCCAGCTCCCTTCCCATTATGCCTCCAAATCATAGGTCCAAGTCTACAAGTGCAAATGAAATCAATATTTCAGGCTAAACCCGTATTTTTGCCTGAAATATGTTTTATCTTTATTATATCAATTACACTTGCTGATAATGTAACTCTCCTAGGTTTTTCAGTGGCTTTTGTTCTGTGTTGGTTTTTTTGTTTGCCACTACCACCAAACTTGGAAGGAAAGCATTTTCCCATAGTTAATTTCTCCATATCAACAATCTCAGTCTTATTTGCACATCCTTTGGAATAACCAAATATTCATATGGTATTTTTTCTTAACCATAATGGAGTAAGCCTGGTATAAGTAGTACAACAATTTGGATAGAACTAGAAAACATTTTGTAACTTGTAGCTGTAAGAACTCCAAAGCATTATATATTTCCCTCATAGGAGGGGCAGTCGGACCATCTTTGTCCCCTTAAGTCACAATGCTGCACGTATGATCTGGTTCCTGAAGAGCTTTTGTTTATATTTACTGAGCACTTACAAGCAGTCAGACCCCATATCCAGCATGTTAAATGCATTAAGTCATTTTGGTCTCACTGCAGACCTGTGAGGTAGGACTAAGAAAATAATTTGCCCATAATTCCAGTTGCTTGGCACCAGCAGAGCCTGCACTGTAACCTGTGGTTGCTGCACTGCAAACCACAGGCTCTGAGATCCATTCTGTTGTTTACTGTTTTTCTCCACTGTGGTTGGTAGGACAGAGAGAGAAGCCATGACAATCAGCATACAGGTTGAAATCCAATGGTTAGATAATATGCTTGCAGCTAATAAAACAAAAGGGCAAGCGACTTCCTAAGACCATTGCGGGACTTTTCTAGTAAGAAGAACTTTCAGGTTCTGACATGCGTAGAGTAAAACTGACCATAAACTTGGAGTCAACCTTTCTCCCAAGCAATCGTATTTGGAACCCTAGAATGTCATAATTGCCAGGGACCTTAGCAAGCCTTTAATCCTGAGATTATCAGCTAACTTTGGTAATGGACTCAGTTCACCAAAATTCTGTGAAGTGTTTAGCCATTACCCAGATTAAAAATGATTTAATCTGGGTGGCGCCTGTGGCTCAGTGAGTAGAGTGCCGGCCCCATATACCAAGGGTGCAGGTTCAAACCCAGCCCCGGCCAAACTGCAACCAAAAAATAGCTGGGTGCCTGTAGTCCAAGAGAGTTGCCTGAGTCCAAGAGCTGGAGGTTGCTGTGAGCTGTGACACCACGGCACTCTACCAAGGGCAACAAAGTGAGACTCTGTCTCTAAAAAGAAAAAGATTTAATCTGAAGGCCTTGAGGATGAAGGCTTGTAATACTCAGTTTGCCACAGGATTTGCCTCTTCCTGTGCATTGTTCTAATTCAGTCACACATTTGTGTCACCTGGTTGCCTTTTTAGGTATTTCTTGTTAAGCACCTGGTCAGTCTGAAATGCAACCAGCCATTTCCAGAAATAGCTTTTCTTTTTACAGAAGTCTTAATGCTTATGATAGAGATAGGCATGTATCAGAAAACTACTGAGAAGGGATGTGATCAGAAAGGCTGGTGGGTTTGGTGGCCATTAAACTCCAGGGAAGGAATAACATGGCAGCTGACAAGCCATCCCATGAAGCAGGTGAGACATCAGGCCCAGTTTTGTGTAGCGCCTTAGTTTATAGGTGAGGAGCCTGAAGCCTAATTGGAATAAACCACTTCAAGGTTAATGCCCAGGCCTTCTCCAACCCCAAATCCAGTGTGTTCTCATGATAGACACTGCCTCTGAAATTTTGGGCATACCACTGTAATATCAGTTTTACTTGATAAAATCAGTTTTAAATAATTTTCAACAGTACTCAAGTGGTAACATCAGTATATGTCCTGTGTATAAGTAATCAATGTTTTCTCAAATTTACTTACACCTGATGCTAATAATAGTTTTACTCTTAAGTACATAAAGTAACTATACACCCTTGGTACTTACAGCAGTGGTTTTAGAATCTTTTTTAGCCCAAGTGCAGGTGATACTTAGCAGGATTGCGGTGGATCCTCTGGGGAAGTGGTGGTTTGGGATCATTAAGATGACCAGAGGCCACTTAGACTAGTGTGTCGCCTTGCTCAGTGTGGTTTGCTCTCTCTCACCTTCAGCTACCGTGCCTTAGCAGTCCCTGCTGCTAACGGATAATGACGTGCACAGCGCCAGGAAAACAGGTCTGGCTATTTTTTTTAACTTCAGATTAAATGTAGTCAGATCTTTGGCATTCTTTCCCCCATGATAAAACGATACCATCATGCTGTCTTTTTCATATTAGAAGAATTAACCCTATATTTTCAGTGAGTCCTATTTTTTGAGAGCTATGACCTGTTAGCAAGGTCTGTTTCTTTCTTAGAAGAAAAAGGTTTGTGAGGGAGGGCAGATGGTCCCGGTCCTCCCGAGAGCCAGAATTCTAGACTGTGACATCTAACATGGGGAGACTTTCGTTTCTAAAGTCTTACTGGGGGACAAGGCTAGGTCTTGCCTCTGTAACAGACAGAGTAGCTGCTCTTGTGCATGTTCTGTGTTACAACATCTTGGGAAGCTGCCCTCAGTTACAATCCACAGCTTGATTGAAGAGAATGAGAATATTATAAAACAATGCAAGCAATTATTTTCTGTCTACGGGATTTAGCTCATTTAAGTTACTGACTGTAAGACCAATGTCCCATGTCTAAAGCCTTCCATCTCCCCTCTGCCACGTGCTGAGTTGGACAAGGCAACCAGTGATGAACAGAGAGTTCTCAGGGTCAATAACTTGTGTGCCCACGAATGAACTTTTGCCTTACCTTCAATAATAGTAACAGCCGTTGAAATTTGGGTTCTCGTATAAAAACTCTATAGAGCATGTTGATTTATTTCATTCCTTTTTTTTTCTCCTTTACCCATCTGAAGAACTTATCTGGTTATTCTGTTTTGCTGCTAAAAATTGTGGTTTCTGGAGCTTTTAGGTCCCCTTTTCCCTTGCAAATCCACACTCTGTGCTTCTGTTTCCATATCCTCACCTTGCAAATGAGAGTGATTGTGTTTTCCCACCCAATAGGTACTATTAATATTTATCTACCTCACAGTCAAGTTTTATTAATTACTTAATTAGCAGTACTGAAAACAATTAGTGTTTGGGAACCAAAAGTGTTATATACATGCTAAGAACAAAAATTAGCGTAAGTAAGACACAGAGAGAAATTGAATTCTAAATAAAGAAAACACATTTAGGCTTTTAATTTGAGCAGTGGGTAGGCCCCAGATGGCCTCTACCAAGTGATGTGTGTACCAGCAAGAAAAAAGGCACACGCCTGTCTCTACTCTCTTAGATCTTTCACCCATGTGCCTCATTCCAAACCTGGCATTTCTTCTGTTTGGATTTGTAGGGACCAAGTGGTTGAAAGCATAAGCTTTACCCATTTAACAAAGGTGAGGAAAGTAGAAACTGTGTGGTGGGGCACATGTTGGCCTGTTTCTTCAACTCGTTTAAATAGAAGTAATATTCCTGGACATCATGAGGCATGCTCAGGCAGAACCTCAGAAGCTGGATCTCTCTAGCTTCAAAGTTAGTTTGATGCAAGTTAGTTTGATGAACAGGCCCACTCCCTTCTGTGACTGCTATTTAGACCTGGGGGGGTGGTCACAACTGTTGACTGGTGCCCTCACTTGCCTGCAAAGTATTAAGTAAAGCCAATAATATCCCCGTGTCAGAATAACAGAAATCTGCAAACTACAACTATTGGGAAAGTTAAACTCTCTTTATTTCACCAAGAGTAGAATTTGTCATCATAATCCCCTTTAGCAAAATAATTGCAAATGCTTATTAAGCTCCTACATAATGTGACGCTCTGCTGGGTGACAGAATAAAAAGAGCATAAGGACAATATACTTGTGTGGTTGTTTCTTTCTGCATCCTCTTGTGCTTGCCTGGTGAGAAACATGTCCTGTAATTGACAAGGTAAGTCCAAAGCACAAGAGATAAAATGAATACAAAGTAGTATATGCTGAGGGTCATAGAAGGGGCATTGAGGGCTGACTGGAGTTCAGAAAGGAGGCAGGCCTCAGAGGATGCCAGGCAAAGTGTCATCAAGGAGGTGTTATGGCTTGAATCAGATGTCAGTCAAAGTGCCTAAGGTGGACTGGAAGAGGGAGGTGGGGAAGGAGGAAAAGCATAGTGGAGGAGGGGAGCAGATGGCAGGAATGAATAGTTTTGCAGAACAACAAGCCAGGCCTTTGTTCTCTGCACAGTGAGAACAGAAGACTTAAAATCAGGAAATAGTGAAAGATAAAGTTTGAAATGGAGAATAGGGTCAGCTTCCTAAGAACCTTGAATTTGGGCTTTATTCTACTGAGTCTATCTTGAAACCCCATCAAAGAGGGTATGGACATTTAAGTACCACAAGTACCTTTATCACGGTCAGTTTGGAAGGCAGTTCCCCTGGGTCACCTTCCTCCTAGGAGCTGGGGAAAAGGTCTCTGGTGTTTGAACTAGTCAAAAGAGCTGCTCCAAAAGGATGCCAGCCAGGGTAGGGTTACTGTGCTTCTTCCCCAGAACTGAGACCAAAATGCCCCAGAAGATATGGAAATCTGCTGGTTCAGAGGACGTGCAGCCTTTTGAAAGCATTCACTTTGGAGAGTTACTTGTCTCCCACGAAAGGCCTCACTGACTATCAGCCACAGAGCCAAGAATTTCAACTTGTTTCCACAAATGGCTATGAAAGGCTCCATCAAAAGTGATAGTTTCTTTAGTTCATCAAATTTCTATTCACTGCAAAAACATTGTTATTGTCCTTGTGGTTTGAGCTTTATGATTGCTTTTATGAAGACAGTGAAAAGGCGATATATATAGGTGGAAACTTAAATTGACTTTGTATCGCTAAGATTTACTGTCTTCAAAAATAGCATGCTAGATTAATGCATTTCTGATTTCAAGGTGCTTTTTTGAAAAAATTGGTCTTCCTTGCACATAATAATTCTATCAGACCATGGTCTGTGGGAGAAAACGCTTTGTGTGATTTATTTCTGGGACCTTTGAAGAATAAAAATACTATTTTCTACTAATGTATCTGAAAAATCATATAAAATATGGTGATAATATGCAAAGACATCTTTCAGTTATAGACTTTTGACCCTTCCCCTTGTTTCTTGTAGGATCTAAGGGAAGAATGTGTAAAGTTGAAAACAAGAGTGTTTGATTTGGAACAACAAAACCGAACGTTAAGCATCCTGTTCCAACAGCGTGTCAGACCAACTTCTGATCTGCTCCTGCAGGTATGTGTTTGTCTGGAAAACTGGCTTTGCTACTGAAATGCTATTGATAGGAACTTACGTAAGTGCAGAAGTTACCAGTGTCTCCGTGAGCAAGGCACGGTGCATCAGAACCCCAGTTCTTTCTTCTCTCAGGAGATATCATTAAAAATGAACATCTCCTAAATTCTTGACTTTTTAAAGCTACATGCAGATAAAGAAATGCACCGACGGAGAATGTCTGGGTAAAAGGGACACTCAGAAGAGTTCTCTGGGAAACTAAGTAGAAGCATGGAATGGAGTTAGGAAATAATTGATTGCTCTGGAGCCGGTATTAATAATCTTGCATTCTGTGATAAGCAAGGAAAAGTTTTATGCAGCACCAAAGCACATTTTTTTTTTATTTCAAACTCTTTATTAATCAAAAATAAGCTGGGGTTTGTTTTCTTTTCATATCTCTCTCTTTGCAGACTTTCTCCTCACAACACATTTCTTGTATTCTATCTCAGTATTTTTACAGGTTGTCTTTGTCTAAGTGCTCTCGCTGAACTCTGGTTTTACTTGCCTTCATGACACAGAAAGTTGTGAAGCGTCAAACCATTTGGATCATTTTGAAGCTGTTTGTGGCAAAGCACTAGAGAATAAGTTCCACTCCAGGGAAACACATGAATTGGGAGAAGGGGCTGGAGGACTGACCTTTGCTGTTTCTGATTTTTTTGATCCGATTAATGTGTATATTTGCTCAAACAAGCTCCCTGGAGCTTCCCTTGGAGGCTTTCTGAGGCTGAGAGCTGTCAAAGGCTGCGCTGAGGTTTCACAGGGCAGTGTGCAGTATACAAAGAAAAGGGTAAGCTACTGCTGCTTGGTCTGATCGCCTGAGAGGAAGGTCCTTCTCCACCCTCTGATCCTCAAGATGGCAGTTAGCATTGTAACCTCTAGCCATGGAGGGCTGTTTAAATTTTAATTTTAAAAAATTTAAATTAAGTTCCGTGTCCAACTAGCTACATTTCAAATGTTCAAAAACCATATGTAGCCAGCAGCTTTTGTGTTGGACAGTGCGTAAGTGAAATATTTCCATCAACACAGAAAGCTATCCTGGACAGAATTTTTCCAAATGGTCGAGACTGTGTTGCCAATTTGCCCTGTCAATTTTGGCGTAAACATCTTAGGAGTCCTCGGAGACATAATGGGAAATTGCAATTCATTTCAGAGAAAGAAAGATGTTTGGTAAAGCTAAACATCAAAATGTAATTTGCCCCCAAATTAAAATAAAACAGTTCTCTGAATTACAAAATAGATCTCATCTCAAATTAATTTCCTTTCTGCTTTATCTGTTGGAAAATAATTCATAATTTATGACTCAAAAATTGTGTAGGGGGGGAGTAATCTATCTCCATTCGGTGTCCTGATCTTGACACCAAAAATGTTTGTCATAGGGGATTTTGTATTTATAAAAAGTTGTGTTGCTTTTACAATCTCATAATCAAGATCCAATATTATAATTACTTTTAAAAGCTGCTGCATGTTTATGAATTTTTCTGTTTTGCCTAGTTTAACTTGCAGTTTTTCTGGAAGGATGTTTAAGGATCTGCATTCCCTGTTTGTGAATCATGATAATTTATTTGCACAGTAAACACATATGTGGCAGATATTTAAGCTTTTACACTGGCTGTCACAAATTTCGTAAATCCATACCCCAATGGCAAGGGACGATATGCATGCTAACAGGAGAACTCTAGAGTTTATTCATCGGGTGTTTTCAGCCGACATACTTTATATTCCTCCCCAAATAGTCCTCACTTACAGGAGCTATTCTAATTTAAATAATATTTATAAAAAAGGGACTGTTAATAGTGCTGTGAAGAATAATGATAGAAAATGGGACGCTTGCCCTCTAACATCTTAGAGCTCACAATCACAGAGGAGGACGCTGGCTTCTCAAGTAGTCCGTTAATTATTTCTCTTGTGGCTTTTCGTTTTCTGGTGGTACTTTGGGGTTTAACTGAGAAACAAAGACATACCATGGAGCTGAAATAAAAGCAATCTGAGCTTGGTTTATGGATGCTTAGTAATTGTTTGTTGAATGGAATAAATGAATAAATGATAAATCATTCTTCAAGTTGGGAGGTTATTTTGCATAAACCTATGCCTCACCTCTTTTAATAACGTTGTGCTGTCTTATGTGGATTCTTGGACACTATGCAGCCATGTGGGTCCAGCCCAGTCTGTTTAAGTATGTGGCAAGCGTATGCAGCACATCTCCCAGTGTGCACTTGGACCCAAGTATTATGGATGCTGTAGTGGCTTCCGTGGACTTGCAGATTCAGTATAGCACATTTCTAAGTAGTTTTTTGCGTGTCTTAGAAAGCCGTGTTGGTATTATCTGCTGAGTACAGCCCAATGGTTCTCTATGATCCAAATATAGACAGAAGAGCTTTAACACTTTTGTTATTTGGACAAATTGTAAATGGTAGAAAAGAAAATATAAGTACTAGTCAACTCCTTGTACCTTGATTATAGGAAATGAGAAGTTATCATGAATGTCATTTAGCAAATCATTATGTAGGAGAAACAGAAAGAGGATAGCTCTGTGGATTAATTGACAGATTGTGGTAAATTTAAGAAAGGTAGCCATGTCCATGAGGGAAAGAAAATAAAGGCCTAACCTTAAAATTAAAATTTTAAGATTGACAAAAAACTCCTTTACTGATTCCAGTTCCTAGAATGATGTCTCTGGGACGATGGGTGATAACAAATCATATTTAAACCTCTTCGCCTCTCCCCTCACCCCCCTCCCAATTAAAATCAATAATTAGGCCCAAATTCCAAAGAATGGAGAAGCCTGCATAGAAAATAAATTCTGAAAGTAAGGCTCTTACAGGGACTGGTGCCTCTAACTAATCACATTTTAACCTAATTGGCCAGATTAACCAATGCTCACCGTTTCCTCTTATAGACCACGCTAAACAACACGCTCACCTGTGGGTGGGGGCTGTTCATCCCTATCATAGAATATTGGCAACTTTCCGCTAAGTGTCTGTTTCTCTTGGTGAGGTGAATGCTAACCAAGCAATTGTTACATTTGTAACTCAGTAGTCTCACATACTACTTTAATGGTAATTATGTAATTAAAACAGTTTTAATCAATTTTATATGTATTACATAAACCAATGTACTATGATGTAAAAAGAAGATTATTTATGTAAAACAAAGATGGATGTCCAAAGCCTTCTATAAAGGTAAGCTGCTAAAAATAAAAAAAAAAATGTGGTGATTTAAATTAAAATAGGTGCCTAACTATAAAAAAAAACTGTGGGAAACCAGGCATTATATTGAAAGTAGAGGGAGTCTTCATGCAAACTTTTCTTCAAATGGTTGTACGTTCTATTCCATTGTTGAGAAGAAAAACTAGAAATCACAGACAATGCACAAAGTATATATTTGATACCCCCCCAAAAATAATATAAGATTCTGATGATAGGAACTCTAGGCAAAGAAGCAGATTTGGCCCTACAAAAAATGTTATGTAACAAATTCATAATGGTTTCCATGTTTAAAATACTGTCCCACGATCTTTATAGCATTTACCAATTTAGTTTCTACTGCAGTCCTGTGGGGTCGGCCTCTCATTACACTCATTTTACCTTGACAGAGAGAGCAGAGCAAGGATTTAAACATGAAAACTTAGGGAAATTGAGTCCCCTTCTTATACCTCCCTTTAGTGCTCCCCCTGCATCAGAATGAGCACAAGGACCATTTTTCTGATACTCTACTCTAAGTGACATTTTAATTAACAGGCCACCTGTGACCAAGTTCGATCAGAAGGCTTCCCCAGTGCAATAATCCTACAAAGGCCGCCATGTTTACACGTTTGTGAAACGTGGAATCTAAGATTTTCTCTTCCCTGTATGTTCTGTCTTTGTCACATTTTGAACACCTGGTTATCATTATCCTGCTAGGACATTAGTCTTACGTTTTCAGCCTAAGACAGTTTTTTCTTTTATTTTTCATCTGCTATTTCAAAGGGTCTTTCTACCCATACCCTTAGGCTAAGATTGGAAGAAAAGAGTGTTACACTGTCGATTATTCCCATAAACAGTACAGGGCCTGACAGCTTAGAACCAAGGTGCAAAACTTTGCTGTCCCTTCTTTGAGTGCTGACTTCTTTTGTTTTTGCTAGTGTTTTACATTGTGATTTCTGATGAGATGAGAAATTTATTGTTCCTCTGATTTATTTTTTTTCTCCTCTAAGGCTTTATTTCAAAGTGTGTATCCGTCCATGTGTGTGATTTAGCAGGACACTGCACACTCACTTCTCCTCCTGTTCACAAGGAGTGCCTCCCTCTCTGAGATCCAGCCTGATTCCACCACCCATCAGGAGTCATCCAGGGTCATAGCAGTTGGCACTGAACTCCCTTGCTGGAGTTCACGTACTATTGGTGACTTACTGCACACAAGTAGGTGGTTCATGCCCCACACAGAGTTATGGAATTCTAGCTTCCCGTGGGAGGGGGACCGTCTGGTGCAGCCCAAGTATCCAGGGATTTCTTATTAACTTTTCATTTCAACTCAGTAGTAATCTCTTTGAAAACAAGAGTTATGCTCAATGTTACTTTTTACCCACCCAGATGCTATCACTCTTCATAGTATGTATTAGGCATGTACTGGTTGATGGCTTAACATTTAATTATATACATCTTTTTTTTTTTTTTTTTGCAGTTTTTGGCTAGGGCCGGGTATGAACACGTCACCTCTAGTACATGGGGCCAGCATCCTATTCCTTTGAGCCATAGGCACTGCCCTAATTATATACATCTTTTTCCTGAGATTTAGTTTGGTGGAAAAATGTCCCTTAGAGTAAAGTATCAGAAAAATGGTCCTTGTGCTCAATTCATGTCCAATGCAGGGGAGCACCAAGTGGAGTTAAAAGAAGGGGACTCGGTTTCACCAAGGTTTCATGTTCAAATCCTTGGAATGAAATTATAGGTCTCTTGGTGACATGAGCATAGCTGCTTCTGTCCACTTACATGTATTTTTATACCAACCCAGATCAAATCTAAGTGCCCAATTTATACATTTTTAATTCTTTTATTTATTTCTGAGAAGCAGAGATTTGTAGGCATTTGCCCTCTTTGCTGTCTTTGAACTTGTCGTTGAGTAATGAATACAGCCACACAGGACTATGCGGAACTAAGAAATCAGTTGAAGCATCAACTGGAAGCGTCTTCTCTAGGATATTTGGTCATTCAGAGGAACTGGAAGATGTCAGCCATATTATATGTTTTAATTGCGTATATTTTGCTTTTCAAAGCATCTGTCTGTTGGGTACTTTTAAATAGAGATAGCTGAAATGCAACAAAGGACGAAAAGTAGAAGAAATCCTGAAGAGGGCACTGGATGGTGAGACCAGCAAGGGAGGAGGAGGGAAGTGAGAGAAGACGAGGGCTAGGGTAGGACACAGATTCTTAACTTTTAGTGATGGAAGCTTTTGATCTGATTGATCATGGCCTCTCTGGGGCCACAGGTAAGAATGAATCCAGAGAAGAAGCAGAGAATCTACGCACAATCATAATGTCTGCCTGGCTTCCCATGTTGCAGGGGTATAAGTTGAGTTTCCCTGCAAGTTTCTGGAATTGATTGGCTTCACCCCTTGGCTGCTGGTTTGTGCCTCACGCAGGCACCCCCGGTTCTGCCCTGCACTCTGGGTGTCTAACTTAGAATGACCTACAGGGAAGCCCGCCAATGCTTCAGCCTGAGTGACGCTGGGCCCAGACAGCAGAGTATCCGCCGGCAGTGATTCTACCATCCTGTGTCATCAGAGAACTCCAGGGGCTGTGGGTTTGGGTCAGACATGAAAGCGTTCCGACAATGTGTAGCAGGGCTCCTGCACTAAGATCTGGAAAGGATCTTAACTTGTCAGAGGTACAGAAAGTGTTCCCTAAGAGGGGTAAGGGGCACTTTGGAAGATCACAGGGTTCCTACAGGGCAGGGCTTTCAATGATGAGATGTGACATGTGAGGTTGGTTTGGGATTAAACAAGAGCTGCACAGAGTATGTGAACAAATGGTCAGGGTCATGGCCAGGCAAGACTTTCCTTCTTCATAACACAAGACGCTCTATAGACTTGCTACAGCCTCATTTTTCTTTTTTCTTTCTTTTTTTTTTTCCTCTGACACAGATACTTAACTTCACCCGAGCAGAAATACTTTCATTCCAGAAGCATGACATCGGTTTTTCTTCAGCTGTTGCACTTTGTATGTCATTTCTCTGTTCACCCCCACTCTTCTTCACAAAGCTGGAACACCCAAAGCATGTTTGTGCTGAGGACTCAGCAGTAAAATGTGTTTCCCAGCACCTGCAGTCCATCTGCAGTGAAGCCTGAAGGTGAAAATCATGTGCTCACAGGCATGTGGGAGGCTGGAGGGGTGGGGGCCTTGGGGAAGGCTGCACAGAGGAAGCCCTGCCTCCCTGTGCATCGGGTGGGAAATGCCGACCAAAAGGAGCGCCTTACACAAAGGCAAGAGGAAGATCTCTCTTCCTCCACCGGGCTTCCAAATCCATATGCTTTGTGCTCCTGCATCAAGATCATAACCCCTCCCCCTATCTCTTACACATATCCTGCTCCTGACATCCCAGCCATCCCAGCAGGTGCCCATAATGTTACTTTGTAGGTATGCTACAACTCTTTTTTAATACATAATTGCTCTTCATTCTCACAGCAATTAAGGGCTGTATTTCTTTTCACAAGACCCAGAGCTCAGCAGTCCACCCATCACGACTAAATGATGAGTTTACCACAAGCATTATTACAGCAGCCATGTGGTCTAAGGAGACCAACATATGATTCCTACTCTTTACTGGCTTTCTTTGGCCTTTATTTTCTTTTTTTTTTTTTTAGGAACAAGAACCTTGCCTTACTGACCTTTGAATTCTCCCAATACATAACTTGAACAGAAATGAGCCTCAACCATTATTGAGTGAATTAAGGACTGAGTGAGCCTCCCAGGCTAATGGAAAAGCTTGTGACAGAGGATATAGCAGGAGGAGGCTTCACAAATGAAGTTGGCTCCAGGGAGGGACAAGGAGAAAGGAAGGAGAACAGTCCTTAGGGAGCTGTGTATGTAAGATGAAGAGGGTGGACTTAGAAATAACATGCTCGGATAATCAGAACAATCAGGGGGGATTAGCCCTCTTTTTAAAGGCATTTCAGTTGTTTGTTCTTGTTTGGTTTGTTTTCCGTTTAGTTGTTGCTTTTGTCTTATCTCTTCCTGTTGCCAGGGAGACCTCAGACATGGATTCGTGGCCATCTCGGAACTGTTGGTCTCTGTGGCTATAGAGAACTCTGTAGCATGGTGTCCCGCAGTCAGAGGAACTGAAGTTTCTGTATCATTTCATGGGTATAAGTTTGTATCTGCCACATTACAACTTTCTCTCCAAATTTTAAGTTTCTTAATGGAAAGTACCTAACTTTCTGTTCTTTGTATCTTCCTAAAATTAGGTATGACCCAAATGTGTATGGATTGCTTTTAAGAGCACATGTTTGGCTCCACATACACCATCCTCTCACCAGAAACAATGAAAAATCTTATGCCTTAAAATCAAGTGCTTTACAGGGCTGAGCCAGTTGTAATAAGCTAAAGAAGCTGTGTGCTGTGTTGTGGGTTCCAGCCAGTTGTGGCTGAATGGAAATGCTAATTAGCTTTAGAGATTTTAAGCTGGAGTGGTGGACTTGGGTATACAGTCTCTCAGTTTCTAAATGGCAGCTGACACCAATTCAACAACTTCATAACCCTGAGGAAACCTAATGAAACATCTGTGGGCCAGGATTGGCCTACATCTGGCTTTTCTTTCTCTGCCCTAGTGGTCATAGGTTTCTAATTTAAAACTTGGTATAAGGCTGGGCATGGTGGCTCCTACCTATAATGCTAGCATTTTGAATGCTAGGGTCAAGGCAGGAGGATTGCTTGAGCCCAGGAATTTGAGATTGCAGCAATCTTTATAGACACCATTGCACTCTAGCCTGGGCAACATAGCTAGGCCCTGCCTCTAAAAAAGCAAAGTGTGGTTCATGTGTACAGAACGCATTGGTCCTGGGCTTCACAGTCATATTCATAGGACAGCCAGAATATATTGCTTTATTTATTATATAAGCAAAAGTTCATTGTGCTTGGTACTATGTGCTTGCTAGTATATTAGCTCCTGAGGACATAGCGATGATTAAGACACAGTTTCAGACCTGAGAAGGTCTTCATTTAATAAGGAGACAGAAACACTGACTAAACAATTATATAGTAAAGCAGTAAGTGCAGCAGAAACATTTGCCTTCAGAAGTCCTCAGAGGAAAGAGTCATGAAAACTATCTTCCCTCCAAAGGAATCCTTGTAGGAGGTGGGTACGGCTATTCTGGAGTTTGAAGGATAAATAGGAGTTTGTTAGGGTAACAAGATTCCGTAAAAGCAACTAATGGACTAAATTAAGGGTTAAACTCAATCTGGAATTTATTATATCACATTGATCTCAGGTCCTGGATTTACTAATGGACTATAATATTATAAAATTTTCTTAAGATAATTCAACAGTTCCCCTTCAGCAATGTTGGATTAACTTTCTGAGCTTTGTCAAAACACAAAAACCTTAAAGAGTGCTATTTTGGTTAACTTTTTTGCTACTGTGACCTTCAACAGTTCTTTGTAGCTTTTTATCTAAGGAAGAATCTAGTTAAGCTGAATTAAGAAATCTGATCGAAAAAAAAGAGCGCTCAATGTCTAAGACTTGTTTTCAGGATTAAACAGAGGCTCAAACCCTGAAAATATATCCTATTATGTTGCAATAGGCTAAGTGATTAAAATGCAAATTCAGGAAATGTACCTTGTAGCATGCAACATTCACATTATATTTTTTTTAATATTTCAACCATATCAGAAAAACTAATATTACCAGATTTTTAAAGTTTCATGCAGTAAATATTTATCATCATAACTCCAAGAGCTGCCCCAGTAAAAATTATTATTAAACATTACATTTTCACAAATTTCGGATATATATACAAGGATTTCAAAATGCAAGGGACAGGAAGTACTGAGAAAGGAATGGTGATGTTTACCTGGAGATTTGATTATGCAGATTGGAGCATTAATTTCTTGGCCCTGGAAACTGTGGAATGTCCATTGCTATCAGTGGATGTCACACCAGGGAAATCTTATTCCCGGCACACAAAGATTAAGTAACTCAACTCTGACATGAAGGACCAGTGTTTCCAGGAGTGAAAAGCAGTTCTGGCTTTGTTCTGTCACCTCTCTTACCACCAGGGTGCACTTATCTAAGAGCTGCCCTGACACAGTCGGGCAGTGATTCGCACTCTGCTGCAGCTTGCCAGGAGACTCGGAACAAGTCTTCAACCTGTCAGGCTGCAGTGAAGAGGAGCATCTCTGAAGTCTTGAATCCTGGCTGCATGGGCTGGGAGGAGAGGGGAAGCGGGGAGGTTAGACACCAAGGAGATAAACAGGAGCATCCAGGATCTCTTAGCCAAGTCCACTCAGAATAGTCCCACCCTTCTTGGGGAGAGAAGGTCAGGAAGGACACTGAAGCTCCTGCTGCCTAGGATGACCAGACCTTAGAGACACAAGAGCTTAGCCTGCAGTTGTGCCTGGCCTGCTGCAGCTGCTCACAGACGTCCTAGGACTAGGCTCACAGTAGCCCCCAGTGTGATCAGCAGGATGAAGATAAATGTTCCCAGGGCAAGATACTCTCATAACCTGATGTTTTGATTTATTGATTCTGGCTGCACCAGAAGAGTTGGCACTGGCTTCAAGGGCAAAAGACACCCCCTACTCCCACCTACTACCATATACAAAAGCACGTACAGGGCCAGGTCAAATTTTCAGACACCTTAATAGAAATCTTCAGGTAAGTGAGAGGGTAGGGCACCTCTGTCAGGATGGGAAGTCCAAGAAATATTGCCAGGTCTGTTTACAAAGCCATCTTCATGCAATTATGTCCTGGCAGCCTTTTCTGCCTTGAAAGTAGTCTTTGACTCTTACCTGGGTCAGTTTCTTCAATCCTGTCAACTCATGTCTCAAAATGAAGAACTAAAATAATGCTCAGCTTTCCTAAAAAATATCTGAAAGTCAGCCACTGGCCTGTGTGGAGGTTCTTTGGAATGAGGGGCATTGTCCCGTGGGTCACAGACCCTGTTAGGAAGCCAGAGCCACTGCTGACTCACTGGAGAACTGAGATGGGCCACACAAATACGTCAGCACTGCCTCCAGCCATATGCTGTAGTTGATACATTTCTGCCTTATCTAACCTCAGGCAGGACGGAAGAAGGATCCGAAGACCTGTAAAATCATGCAAAGTAAAGGAGCAGGAGAGTTAGTCAGGGGTGTCGCGTTAGGGAATGTGGTTCTGCCCGCTGAGCCTCTGCCATACTGAGGCTGCAAGGAGTGTTTCTCAGACTGGGTAGGCTGAAAGTTGTGGTCAAATCTGGAGTTTTCCAAATACCTCGTAGTTCCATAATAAAGCTTTGAGATTGTTCTATACCTTGTTAGCAAGCAGAAGTCATCCCACTGAATGCCTGGCGTTTTATTGCTCTTTTACAAAAGATGGAGCTGCTACGAGCTGCTGCATCTTCTCAGCCAACATCTTCTCCTGGTCCTGAGCTTCCTGCCTAAGAAACCCACTGTCTGCCTAAGCCTTCATTTCCTAATGCTACTACATGGCTTTTCCCAAGCCTGCACCAGGAAAGGGTATTACAGCCGCTTTCAGCTAATTAGCCAGTTAAAAGGCATTGGGGTGTGTTTGGATGAGGTACTGTGTTACACTCTGGACAAATCAACTTCAATACATTTGAGTGGTGTCCTAATAATCTGACTTGTGGAGAACACCATTGTGTTGGCCATAGTAGATATCTCCTCAAATAAGGATGCGAATCTAATCACCTAATAAATTGATAAAATCACTTGCCCTAAAAATATGTTTTTGACAGGGACTAGTAGAATGGTTGGATGTTATGTCAGCTTTCAAGATCATGTAATCTACCCCGCAGGCCCCAGTTATTCAATGCTCAGACTGGTATGCAGCCTGTGGAGGAACTCTCTGTCTGTTTAGAGGAGAGTGGAGGCTGGAACCCAGGAGTCCTGGCTTTCTGCTTCGTCAGCTATGCCAAGGGGTATCTGGGAGGAAGGAGAGATTGGCACCAGAAATGTGCTTTCAGCCAAACAGGTTCTTTCTTTCTTTTTTTTTTTTTTTTTTCCTTGAGAGGTTACTGGCCTGTGTCTGGATGGAAGAAAAACAGGGAATGTAAAACAAGTGATCTAGTCACTCAGCAAGGATTTTTGAGAAACTGTGGACTCAGAAAATGAGATGTTAGACCCTCATAGACTCTATGAAATCAGTTCCTATTCACTATTGACTTGTTGCCATTGGGCTTACCTGGAATTTGTATTTAACTTTGTGAGCTTCTAGTTCATTGACTCAGAGTGAATGTTTCCGCAAGAATATACATACGAGATATGCTGCAGTTGGAGGCAATGGATATATTCTGGATTAAACTCTGTAGCTGATCTGGTAGTCACCTTTCAAAGAAAGGAGCTGTGGGTGGATTATAGAGTCCTTTGAAAATCTGAGCAAGGCAGTTTGTTTTCTTCCCACATAAAGAAAAAATTTTTCCTGTAATTTCAAGGTGTTCAGGGACCCTGTAGAGCCTGTCTATTTACTTCCTTAATTAAGAAATTAATCTAAAGTTAAAATGTAATCCATGATCATCATCTTGACTGTAACTGTCCTTTTATCTTGTATTTATGGTGTTGTACACTTTCTATTTTATATCTTTTCTTTCCTTCAGGTCTGCTTTGAAATCTTTACCATTTTGCCAGATCTCAAACCTCCACTTTTGTAAATTCAAAGTACAAATCTCCCTAAAGTGAAAATTGTTTTCAGTTTTTCATTTGTAATTTTTTTTTTAATTTTCTTTAAGAGACAGTGTTTGGCTATGTTGCCCATGCTGGAGTGTGGTGGCTATTCACAGGTGCAAATATGGAGCCCTGCAGCCTAAAACTCCTGGGCTCAAGTGATCTTCTGTCTCAGCCTCCTGAGGAATGAGACTGAAGGAATGAGCCACCACACCGGCTAGCTTGTCCTTTTTATGATTGCTTTTCCCTCCCAAAGAGCTAAATATTGAAAGGGAAAGGCTCAGGAGTGTGTCTCAGAAATCATCTGCCATAATAAATATATTTATGTTGTGAACAAATCAGAATTTCAAAGTAGAACATATTGCAAATTTTTTTTATGTGAGATGAATTCAGATTTTTTTTTCCAGTAAGTTTTGCTCATATTTCATTGTTACATTTAAAGTTGTTCAAGGCAGGCTTTGAGATCCTTGAATTAACCTAAAGATTTCATGATAATATGAGTGTAAAAAACCATTACCATTATTGTTGAAGCAGAATTTGCCATAAAAATGACGAAAGCTGAAATGAAAGAGGTAATGTACAGACTAATGCCTCTGACACAAAACTGTCTTCTCATTACATTATGTACTCTGCTAAAACGAAAAAGAATAACTCACTGCATTAATTCCTAATTATTTTGGACAAGAGCAAAACACAAATAAGTGAGTAAAAACAAGTGATCAGACAGAATTGACAAGCCAGCGACTGCATCTCACATAGATATCGTCCAAAGAGACAATGTTTTTGTGTTTTTAAGAAACATTCTTTTCACACTTCTGGGTTAAAAACCCATGCCGGGGAGATACTGATTGAGGTGCAGTTTTCACATCTTCATTAATTTTATGGTCTAGTGGGAAAGAGCCACCAAAAAGGTTTGTAATGGCCGCGTAGGGACAGGAGATGGTGCAGATAAAAATGAACAAATAAAAAAACTCTGCTTATACTAATTTAAGAAATAAATCTAAAGTTTTAGAAAAAAAAAAAAAAAAACAGACATGTGAGATGATCATGTGTACCTCCTGTGCTGACCAGATGGCCAAAACACTGATGATCTACATAACATTGTTAACTCGTAACTCCTCAAAAGCAGTTTCTTGGTGAATCTTAGTCCTTACCCCAGTTAAGAGGAACCATTCAACTTATTCTACATTTGGTTGTCACCTGTTTTTAGAGGACATTTGCTTCATCCCTCATCCACCCTAAAAAGAGTCTCCATTTTCTCATTCCAGTCAGTTCTCCTCAGTCCTTGCCCCAGAAAACAGCTGATTTGTTTTCTATCACTATGAATTAGGTTTTCCTTTTCAAGAGTTTCATTTAAACAAAATTAGATAATACATGTTCTTTTGTATCTGCTGTGTAGATCAGGAACTCTTCCACAATGATTTTGGATTTTTGATGTATAATTTGGAGAATGTTCAGTAACGATCTATTTGGCAATAGATGCATTTGCTTCTCAATCTTAAAATGTTAACCTGGGATTTGGTATAGTCATGCAGTGTTGCCAAATGGAATGATATGCATGTATCTTTCTAGTTGGATTCTATGGAAAATAAACTAAATAGAAAAGGCAGAACAAGGGCTCTGGAGTTAAATGCACATAAAACTTTACTTTCATATTCATTATATCAAATTAAATGATCATTACTAGAAAGTAAGAAAGTTTTCATAGCAGGAAAGAAATTGTGAAGAATTTCTGAAAATCTGAACCAAAGTTAACCATGGTAGACTGATATTAAACAGCACACAAAAGCTGTTATGTCAGTAACAACCAATTGGAAATTGTAATTGTGAAAAGACTCCATCCATAATAAAAATAAAATATATGAATTACCTAATAATAAACCTAATAAGCAATATATAATATTTAAATGAATGAAACAGAAAAATGTAATAGAAAAAGAAAGGAAAAAAAAGAATAAGTGGAAATTTATCTATCCATGACATGAGGAAAGTAAATGTTATGAAAATGCTAATTCCCTAGAGCCCATCTAAAATTAAACACATTTCAATCAGAATCCAACAGAATTTTTCATGAGACTTGTCAAGTCGATTATGAAATACATCTGGGAAGTTAAAAATGTTCTCAATAACCAAGTAACTACACAGAAGTGTTGGGTAGAAAAATTACCTGATGGTATTTCAAAATATACTATAAAGTTGTAATAATTAAAACTGTATGGATTCAAACTAAGAGGAGGAAATAGAGTGATGGAAGGAAGTCCAAAAGGCCTATTTTTACTATTTGATAATAAAATTGGCCTTGGGGAATAATGGCATTTGGTAGTACATTTGAAAATAATAACAATAATAATGACAAATGGCATCCTGCCTCCTCATAAAGAAATATAAATTTTATATGGGTTAATATTTTTTGTCAAAGCAGCCTCACTCTGTCACCCAGGCAAGAGGGCAGTGAGGGCAGCAGTATCATCGTTGCTCACTGAAAGCTTAAACTCTTATGCTCAAAAATCTTGCTGCCTCAGCCTCCAGAGTAGCTGGGACTACAGCGCATGCTAACCAGCCTGGCTAACTTTTCTGATTTTATTTTTGGTAGAGGCAGGAGTTCACTCTTTCTCAGGCTGGTCTCAAACTCCTGGTCTCAAACAGTCCTTTCGCCTTGGCCTCCCAAAGGGCTAGGATTATAGGCATGAGCCACTGTGCCGAGCTTATGGGTTAATATTGTAAATAATGCCCCCCCAAAATACATAAAAACTGTAGAAAACACAGACCGTTTTTTTCTTAATTTCAAGATATTGGATACTTTCTCAAATAGGGCATCAACCAAGAATTCATAAAGGAAAGGATTATTAAATTGGACTAAATCAAAATTTAAAAATTTTGGTGGGCTAAATATTTCATATACATAAGCAAAGATAGGTAAGAGAAGACTAGGAGAAAACATTTTAACATATATAACAATAAAGGAGTTTTTTTAAATGGGGATGGAAGATAGGAGCAGAAATAGGCAACATACAGGAGAGGAAACACAAACAGCTAATGAAGTTGCAAAAAGATACCTCAGTATAAGAGCAGAGATAGGCGGTTGACAGGAGAGGAAACACAAACAGCTAATGAACTAAAGAAAAGATACCTCAGTACCAATCAGTGAAATGAAATACAAAATATGCTTTTTCACTCAACAAACCTACATAAATAAAACTGTGGTAATAGTAAGTCCTGTCAAAAATAGAACAAATAATGTCACGTGCAGCTGTTGAAAATACAAACTTCCTGCATTCCTAATAAGCTTTAAGTAACTACAGCATTTCTTGGGTGGCAATTTAGTAGTAAAAGCATCTACTTTTTCACTTAGCAATTCCACATAGCTTTATTTACCAAAACTGTCATTTATGTGCAGGTAACATGTAAGATGCTGGACACTGTTTGCAACAGCAAATTACTAGAAACAGCCTAAACATCTGTGAAATAACTATGCAATACCTGTGTACTGTATACAGTACACCGTAGTTGACTCCCTCCTTAAGCTGACCTAATTGTCATAGATTGGCCATGCATCACATGTATATATCAGTACAACAGGCCTCATTCCTTATGTTGACCAGTTGGTTCTAGCCCCTTGGGGCGTCACCTTACAGAGGTGCTACTCAATTATACCATAATTTAAAAGCTCAAGTTAAATTATACATGAATTTACTAACCTAGAAAGATCTCTGCAGTATATTAAGTGAAAAAATAGTTTCAAACAGTGCAGATAACATGATATAATATATGTTAAATGTACACACAAAAGCAAAATAATGAATAATGTATAAATATATCTTTCTATATAAATGCATGAAAAGTAGTCTGGAAAAATGTATGCCAAACTGATACAGTAGCTGTCTTTTAAAGAGATGGATAGGGTGACGGTCGGCCAAGTAGGACTTTATATTTTTTGTAGAAGTCTTATTTGAACTATTTGCAGTGAGAATTTATTCATGTTATACAGTTGAAAATTATTTCTAATAAATGTAAATTTAGACAACAATGCCACAATAATGGGAAAATTTTATAAATGTGGAGAAAAATATATGCATACATATAAGCACACATATACATTTATAATGATAGATGTATGAGAATATGTAGTGTGTTTTATAAAGAGTCTCAAAATGGAGCACATTACATTTTCTCATTTCTATCTTGCAGATAATTTCATGAGAAATTCTATGGTCTAGCTCTTAGAATGGTAAACTATCCTCAGTAAAACCTTAAGCCAAGCGGGGAAGGGGGGGATGAAGGGGTGGGGCTGGGAAGAGAAGACTAAAAAATGTCTCAGGGATTTTGTGGAAGGGGAAAGGAGGAAGAGCCAAGAAAGGGCAGGCGAGAGTAGTCTTAAGGTTTTAACTCACAGGGTTGGGGAAACGCAGGGGGATGGGCAGGGAAGTGTGTCTCAGTAGGGGAAGTAGTTGTTACCATGTTTTCTTAAAATGTGAGAGGGATATGTGCAATTTTTAGGGTCAAAAAATAGTAGAACTTTTAAGATAATGGGAAAAAATAGCAACTTATTTTTTTGAGTTATACATTTTATTTTTTTTTTCTTTTATTAAATCATAGCTGTGTACATTAATGCAACCGTGGGGTACAATGTGCTGGTTTTTGTTTTTTGTTTTTTTTTTTGAGACAGAGCCTCAGGCTGTCCCCCTGGGCAGAGTGCCGTGGCATTACAGCTCACAGCAACCTCCAACTCCTGGGCTCAAGCGAGTCTCCTGCCTCCGCCTCCCAAGTAGCTGGGACCACAGGCGCCCGCCACAACACCTGGCTATTTTTTGGTTGCAGCCATCATTGTTGTTTGGTGGGTCCGGGCTGGGGATTCGAACCCGCCACCTTAGGTGTACGTGGCTGGCACCTTAGCCGGTTGAGCTATAGGCGCCGAGCCCAATGTGCTGGTTTTACACATAATTTGAAATGCTTTCATCAAACTGGTTAACATAGCCTTCACGGCATTTTCTTACTTATTGTGTTAAGATACTTATTCTATAAATGTGCCTCTTACAAGGCTACATGTGAAATTTACTAGGTGTAGAATATAAAAATAGCAACTTAAACCAGTAAAATTATTGAACTGAAAAGATATGGAAGAAGTATATAAAATAAAAAATCTAAAATAATGTAAAAGGAACAGAATTAAGTACACCAACATTACATTAAAATGTATAGCAGGAAAGATAAATAAGATTAGAGCCAGTACTTAGAATCCAAATCAAAGATTGTAGATTAGGTTAGAAAACAAAATCCAGTGGTAAGCTGTTTATTTTAAAAAATAAATTTACAGTGATAAAAAGGACAAAAAGAAGTGGACGAGTAAAGATACCTGAAGATGCTAACATAAAGAAAATAACCGTGGAGAAATTACAACAGATGGAGTGGAATTTAGGACTAATAGCCTTAAACAGACAAAGAGAGATGTCAGGTACAAAAATTGTAAGTCATGAATAAAAATTTAATAAATTGTAAAATTTAATAAAATTGTAAGCTCCAAATACCACAGTAGTTAAATATATAAAGCAAAAACGTAAGTGCAATGTGAACCTATTAAAAAAAATTCATACACAATTACAGGAAGAAACTCAAAACACAAAGACAGATTCTTTTGGAGGTTGGGCAATTGTGATAGACAAATAACAGGTAGGGAACATAAAGATATGAATAATAATACAATCACTAAACTTTATTTAATAGAATTATACAAAACATTACATTGTTTCAATAAGGGATATCTGTCACTTTTTTGTCTATATGGAAGATCTAGAAATATCAGTTATTCCTTGGCACCACAAAAAAGCTACACAATTTTTTTAAATTATAGATTGTATATCCCACTTGTCTAATAATCTAATAAAATTGTAAGTAAAAAAAAGTGACCAAAAATTTTACTGCTTGGAAATTATAAAGTATACTCCTAGACAATCTTTGTATCAAAGAGGATAGCAAATGTGATGTTATAAACTATCCTGGAAACTATGTAAATAAAATCAAATGTAAATAAAATCAAAACATCAAAATCTATAGAACATGGCAACAGCAAAAATTTAAATGGGACATAGAAAGAATGGAAATTAGATATGTTCAGATGTCTTTAGTATTAAAAAATAAAAATGATAAAGTGACAGTATTCATCTTAAGAAATTAAGAAAGTTAAGTCTATAATCCTAGCACTCTGGGAGGCCAAGGCAGGTGGATAGCCTAAGCTCAAGAGTTCAAGATCAGCCTGAGCTAGAGCAAGACCTGGTATCTAAAAATAGCCCAGTGCTATTTTGGGTGGATGCCTGTAGTCCCAGCTACTTAAGGCTGAGAAAAAGAGGATCACTTGAGCCCAAGAGTTTGAGGTTGTTGTGAACCATGACACCACACACACTACCCACTGTGACAGAGTGAGACTGTCTCAAAAAAAAAGAGAGAGAGATTAGGAGAGGACAGCAGGAAAACAAAGGAAGGAGTAAATAACAACAGAGACTAAAATTTATAAACCAAAGATTTTCATATG
This sequence comes from Otolemur garnettii, assembly GCF_000181295.1. NCBI lineage: Eukaryota > Metazoa > Chordata > Mammalia > Primates > Galagidae > Otolemur > Otolemur garnettii. The sequence goes on along the minus strand of NW_003852475.1, from coordinate 969,006 downwards.
TATATGTGTATATACAGGGTGGACACAAAGTTCATGTGTAATTTAAAATAGTTTAACATAGCAAATTGCACATGAATTTTATGTCCACCCTATATTTGTGTGTATTAGTAAATATATTTTCAAAAATTATTTTAAAATACCAGTAAAATAGTTAAATCTCTCATTTCATCAACCAAAAGGAGAGCTAAGCTATGCCAACAATGAGGGGAAAAAATAGCCACAGATATAAAAGTGAATAAAAGTTATAAGAAAGTAATCATGAAGTCTGCCCCACAAATTTGAAATAAGTTATTGGATAAGCAAATATAAACAGAAAAAATGAAGTATACAGCAAAAGATATTGGAAAGATGATTAAAAGTCTACCGTTGAAAAGGTCCTAGGAATGGATGGGCTTGCAGATAAGCTTCATGTAACCTTTTTAAAAACATGTAATACTAATATTTAAATTATTTTAGGCTATATAAAAGATGAAATCATCATAACTTTAATAACCAAACCTGGTTAAATAGTACACTTAGGAAAACTATACACAAGTATCATGTATGAACTTAAATGTATACATAAAATTAGCAAGTAGAATCAAGAGGTATCTTTAATTTCTGAAATTCCAGGGAGGTTCAACATCAGGAACGATAGCAATGTAATGTAGTATAACATAACTTCAACAAATTATAAGTAGAAAAGCCACATGGCCAAGGTAAAAGTTGCTGAATATGAACTTGAAATATTCGACACCCATTCCCAATAAAAGCTCTAAGTAAAATGGGATAGGTAGAAGCCTATTAAACATAATAGAGTATATATAACAGCAAGTATGCTGGAGAACAAAACACAAGTAATTTCAATTGAATTCTGGAAATAAACAATGCCTGCTATCATATGAAAAAGAAATAGCAGGTATAAATTTTAGAAAAGTAGAATCAAAACTATCACTTTTGCTCATTTTATAACTATATTTTTAGAAATTATCTCTAATGAACTTTAGTATAAAAATGGTTAACTGGTAGGTTGAGGGTAATTATAAAAATTAATAGCTCTTATCTATTTTTTAACACTTATAAATGGAAATAACAAACTAATTTCTTTCATAGTAAGCAAAGTATGTAAAATGTTAATGTATTTAGGAATGAATTTTAAAAGAAATATACTGAACTAAATGGTAAAACTCACATGCACAAAAAAAAAAAAAAATGGAATTGAATTAAATCATCTTAATGTGGTTTGGGAATAAAATGCCCAAGAAGAAAAGTTAGGGCAACCTATTCAACAAAATATCTGAATGAACAGTAAGACTGCTACATGTAAAATGAGTAATGATGTAGGAATAGTCAAACAAATCAATGGAACAAAGTCCAGAATTCAGAAATAAATCCTAATATATATAAAAGTCTGATATATGATAAAGTCAGTATTTCAATTCTGCAGAAAATGGATGGATTATTTGAAAGATTGCATTTATCTTAACACAACTTTGAACTACGTAAGTCTACTTATGTTTTCTTGTTTTTTGTTTTTTTTTTTTTTTTT